>NC_143511.1:75339417-75651583 GCF_031878675.1 Megascapheus bottae
CATCTGATAAAGACACTTGTAGGAAGTGATTTTTCAGGTCATCCTCCTAGGTCTCCTCCACATTTGGGGTATTCTTGAATGCTTTTGTATTCAAATTCTGTCTCCCCAAAGCAGAGAGAATTTCAAGATTCTCCAATATCCTGCTGTCTAGAAACTCAGGATTTCATGGCCTAGTGGCATTGGCCATAATTCTGCTACTCAGGAGAATGAGATCTAGGATTGCAGTTCAAAGACAGCCTGGTCAAAAAAAAAATCTGTAGGACTCTTTTTTCCAATTAACCAGCAACAAATCCGAAGTGGTTCAAGTGCTAGGGCACGTCTTGAGTGAAAAAGCAAAGAAGCAGTGTGCAGGTTGAGGTTAAGTCCCACTTACCAGCCCATATGTAACACACACACACACACACACACACACACACACACACACACACACACACACAATGATTTTTTTAAGTGAGCCTAGAGAGGGAAGGCCTCATCTCTAGATTCACACAACCATTCCTCCCCCCTACAGAGCATAACAGGCTAGCCAGACCTTGACACTCAAACTGAAGTCCTGTTCTCTCTGATGGTAGAGAAATCTCTGGTTTGTTCAAAATGAACTCATTGAGAACTGACGTAGTAACCTCATGGCAGCTGGGGCGTGTGAGGGGGATGGGATAGGAAATGAGAGAACACATTTGGCCATGCTCACGGTCCACGTGACCTTCGGAGAGCCCTCATTTCAAAACAAACTCAACCTTGTAGGTTCAAGTTCTCTCCCACTCCACCCCCACCCCATCAGAAATGTGACTTCCTGCTTGTAAGAAGCAGAGCTTACAAAAGGGCTCAGAAGACTCCTTGGACATCAAATAGCTCTTACAAAATAGCGTTTTGATGAGTTAAGTGTAAATGAATCAGAAACATAAGGATCACATTTTCTCCGAGTGCACATGGGTTTCAAAATTGAGGGGAAATGTAGCTTGCTAACTGCATGCCGGCTTTCACCAAACCCGAAGCGTTCAGAGGGGAGGATGGGGGCAGAGAAGAAAGAGGAGCCCAGCCCCCAAATGGTTTTAGATGTGGTGCCAAATTCAGAAATGCTGTTGGGCTCACCCTCTGCCAGTAATAAAACTGCTGGCCACCCAGAGAGGCCACAGGGAGGAGAAAGGAGATTGCTTTCCTCACCAGCCTCTAGTCCTCAACAACTACTCAGGGCTGCTCTGTCTCTCACCCGGCTGGCTGCCACAGAGTCCCTGTACTCCACTCTCTGGCCCCAGATTCGCCTCCGTTTTCACACTATGCCTTGTTTACCTCCAACTGTATCTGGTGTTTTGGCTCCGGAGTGCTTGGCAACCTGGCAGCTTGCTGCTTGTCACAAGCCCCAGCTCTGTAATCGAGTGACCTGTCTGTCAACAGGGGACTGTTTAGGAGAGCTGTCACACATCTTCTTTGGTTCCATTCAGGAAAAACAAGAGTCCTTTGTAGATTTTTTTCTCTCTCTCTCTCCTTTCTTAAATGCTATCCAGGTGTGGAGTTTCCTCAAAACTGGGAAATGCGTTCCCTTCAGACCTCGTTCTGACAACATCACATAAAATTTGGGGATGGCTGTTAATGTTACCTGATCTCAGGATATGAAGCTCTGCCTCCTTGATAATTTCCCCATTGTCTTCTCCATTCTTTCCCTTCTATTTTATTTCATGGCACCAAGAAAGTCGAAAATCATTTCAATTGGTGGTAAAAGATGATTGAAACAAAATAACAAAGGCTTTGGGCTGCAAGCTGTTAGTTTTATTAAATTTGCTACTGTGTTTTAAATTGGTACCAGGGCAAATCTTTGGACAATTCTATCAAAGGCTGCTGGAATTAATCAGTTACATGTATACATTTGCTCCTTTCTTATGCAGTAAGGGCAGGATTGTCAGCATGCAGTTATTCCGTTGCTTGTGTGACAGGATTGTGCCTAGGTTTTGTTGTTGGGGCTGGAAAGGCCCAGTGAATTCTCAAATCTTTGTCATCTCTGTCTTCATTTATTAACTCCAGACCACAGGCTGGAGCTCCTAAAAATTACCTGGAGAAATGAGAGGATGCTATTGTAAGGAGAAGAATGAAGATTGTTTTCCTAAACAAAGTTTCTTTCTTGACAGTTGGGAGCACAGGTCTGCTTGAATAGAAGGATACTTGCATGGAAAGACTTATGACTACTGCTGAATGACTGGGCTGGAAAGGAAGGGAAATGGGGAAGGGTGTACCTTGATTACCCAAAGACTGTTAGGCCAAGAACTGTAGAGTGAGCCTGTAGTTCCAGGGGAACAGTCCAAGGATGCCAGGGGTCCTAATTAAAATTAAAACAACAACAACAACAACAACAAAAACAGAGGCTATGGCTTCCAGTGGTAAAGCACTTACCTAGTAGGTATAAAATCTTGAATTCAAACTCTAATATTGTTAAAAATAAATAATTAAATAGGTACATAATACATACATACATACCACCAGGTGTAAAACAGAAGTAAAAGTTCTTAAAAATTCAGGAAGTGGGTGCTGGTAGCTCACACCTATAATCCTAGCTACTCGGGAGACTGAGATCTGAGGATTGTAGTTCAAAGCCATTCTGGGCTAAAAAGCTGAAAGTACAACTGTGGTTCAAGTGGTTGAGTGCTAATTTTGACCATAGAAGCTTAGGAACTGTGCCCAGGCCCTGAGTTCAGACCCCAGGACTAGCAACTCCCCTGCTCCCCCCCACAAAAAAATTAAGGGTAACACTTTTGTAAAATTGACATAAAAATGTATAGTTAAAACCTTAAGTGTGTGTAACCTTAATGAATAAATATCAAGAAAGAAATTATTTAAATTAGCATAACTGTCTTTCCAACATTATTTGATGAGGAAGTAAGCTCTTTTAAGTTTTCGTTCTTTTAAACAAAATGGACTATAAAAGCAACTAGGATAGTACTCAGTCCTGGAAGATACATTAATTCCTACCCCTTCATTCTATCACTCCATGGAGGAACACTTGCTGTATTTACCATTCAGTAAATACTGCCTTTCTGCCTGTCCTGCCAAACCAGAAGTATAGACTTCTCTCAAATGGACCTTCCCAGTGCAAGAATCACTATACCATTTACCAAGAAAATTAAGCTTCCCCCTTCTGGTTGGCTTCACCTTGCTGTTCTCCACTTACGTCAATTAACTTTTTGAGAACACCTCTCATAACATTCCCCTCATGAGCCATGGCAACAGTATGGCATCTGTACCTACATATTTTTAGGGTTTCTTTTTCCTTTTTTGCCAGTACTGGGAACTTGAGCACTGTCCTTGGGCTTTCTCAAGGCTAGTGCTCTACCACTTTAGCCACAGTACCACTTTTGGCTTTTTCTATGTATATGGTACCAAGGAATCAAACCCCAGTCTTGGTGCATGATAAGCAAGCACTCTACCATTACACCAAACTCCCAGCCCCCTTTTTAGGGTTTTTAAGAGCCATCAACTTCAATACCTTTTCTTCTTCACCAGCCTGTAAGCACCCTAAAGACAACCATATATACTTCATCTTACATCCCAGAGGTCTAGAATAACCTTAGGTCTTTCTCTGAATGCTGTCTATGTGGCTAGGTAGTTGAATAAATAAAACAACATAAACTTACTTATTCAGAATTTGAAAAAGGTCTTCAAAGACATAAATGTAATTAGTTAGCTTACTTACACAAGATTAAAACAGAGAAATAAGATAGTTTTCTCCATTATATGTTTTTCCACACAAGCATCATCATGAAACAATGCTACAAATGTGCTAGCATGAGTGTGTGGGTGTGCATGCCAATATTGTGCCTCAGCTTTTTTTTCAAGGAAGGAAGGGAGAAAGGAAGGAAGGAAGAAGGAAGGAAGGGAGAGGAAAGAAAGAGAGAGGGAGGGAGGAAAAGCAGACAGGAAAGAAAAGAGGAGGACAGGAATGAAAAAATAAAGAAATGAAGGAAGAATTATTTAATTTTTCATATTTATCTGGTAAAACTAATATGAAAAATTAAATAAACATTAGCAAGTTACTAAAATTTACATGATTTATACTTATATGATTTATACATTTTTATCACCCTAAACTATTATACAAATTTATGCAATATATACATATATGTATATATACATGTGTATATATTTATGCCTATATGTTATATATACCTATATATGCCTAGAAAAACAAAGAGAAGCTGCCATCTCTTATAATACTGATATCAATAAGATGCCTAGAGTTAGGAATACCTCCCTAATAAAAAGCCACAGATCCAGGCAACGAGTTGAAGGAACAGTATAATAGACCTCCAGTATTTCCTTCAAAATCAGAAACCTAGCATGGCGAGATGGCTCACAAAGTGAAAAACAAGGGTCACAGATTTGATAATGGTTTTGAAAAGTTTTTATTCATGAATAATTACTGTCTACTATGTAAAAATACATGTCATTAATACAGAATAGCCCAATTTAAAGTAGGCAAGAAGATGAGCAAACAATCTACATGTCCAGAAATGAATGTTGTCACCAACTGCATGAAAAGATCCTCAGAGTCAGCAATCAAGCAAAGCAAATATAATACAATAATGAAATGTAACACTATTCATAGATTGGCAGATAATGGAATGTTTGGCAAAAACTTGAAGCAATGGGAATTCTACTGATTAATTTGTTAATTTCTGCATCTATGTGGAAAAAATAATTTGGCAATAACTAATAGTGAATTTTAAACACAATTACTTCTCAACCTAACAATATCAATTTTGTCACATCCTCGGAAAACTCTGACATTGTGTAGAAATGTTTGCAGATTGATTTAATAATAATAATAGCAATAATAAAAGATGCCTATAATAAAAATGGCCAATTAAAATGTGAAGTGTGTGTAGGGTAAATTATTCATGTCCATAAAATTAAACAAGTTAGATCTACCTTTGCCAATGTGTATGATCTCAGACCAATACAAATGGACAGTAGGCAACTATTAAAAAAGTATAATCAATGACATATAAAATAGGCAGCACCATACATTGGAACAAAAAGTTAAAAATGTGCTGGAGATGAAAGTAAGATACAAGAGGCAGGGCAAAGAGATGAATTCAAAATTTATCAGACTACATTTTTTTTTGTTTCTATCCCACCCCAAATCAAAAAGATATGAAGAAAATGTGGCCAATGTTATAATTTGACAAAGCTGGAGAGGAAGTCTATGCACATTTATTGTAGTGTTCTCTGTACTTTTCTATGTAATTGAAATATTTTCTCATTAAAACAATCATAATAGTATATATTAAGTCTTTGGCACATCATGTCAGGCTCAAAAAGTGATTGCTCCCTTCCTTCCCATTCTTGGCTACAAGCTGGTATCCAAAGAGCCCAGGCATTACCCTCTGATTCTTAGCCCCAGGGTGGACTGTAATAGTTGGGCTCATCCTGAGCCAGAGACATCCTGGGTGGTCTCACCCATGTATCTTCCAGATCAGTCTGGGTGGTATATTATGACCGACACCCATTCTTCCTGCAGAATTTTAACTGCAGAGGAAGCTTCTAGCCTGTAGAAATGCTCATGACTGAATAATACAAGATAACATCCTTGTTACATTACTACTATGCATTTCAGGGCAGAGCATTATACCCTTCCCAACTCCTATTTCATGAAGAATTGGATGCTCAGGAAAAGAAATAGATTTTCTATGCGGCAGACACAGAGAACTGTATCTCCCGGACTGTTGGTCGTTCTTTTGGACTCTTCCTGGTGTACAATTAGGACTTGTCATTTGTAGTATTGTGTAATTTACACCTCATAACTAACTCCTGGACTTCCCTGTCTGAAAAATACTGTCTTGGGATAGAATTAGACTATTTTGCATTTGATGGGGGTGTTTTGGTTTGTCTGAGGGTTTTTTTGTTTTTTGTTTTTTAAGATAGGTCTTGTGCTTTTGTCCAGGCTGGCCTGAGACCACAATCCTCTTATTTCTGCCTACCACCTACAGGTGCATACCACCATGCCCAATCAAGAATTTTTGTTTCTAATTCTCAGAAATGCAAACATAAGGCAGACACTTGTGAAAGAACAGTGGCCTGGATAAAAGTGATGAAAACAGGGTGTTTACTGAAGAAGAGGAGGTGGTCAGGAAAGGGGGCAAGATAAGGAGGAGAAGCACAGCCCTGACAAAGATTAATGTACAACTTCAATATTTCAACCACAAGTCATTTTTTAAACAACCTACATGTTTAAAAAAATGGTGAATGTGTCACACTAACAAGCTTTTTTGTTTTCTTCTTTTTAAATATATTTTATCATTATTGTAGAGGTAATGTACAGGCAGGTTGCAGTTACACGTCTGATAATGAATACATTTCTTTTTGAACCATATCACCCCTTCATTCTCTCACTTCGGGTTTTCCCTCCCTCTTCCCCCACCACAAAGCTGTACAGTTCATTTTTCACATAGCATCTAGTGAATACCACTGTTACATTTGTTCCACCTTTGTCCCAACCTTTTCTGTGCTCCCCCTTATCTCCCAAAGATAAATTAACAAAGAAGGCAAAAGGAAAAGACAATAAAAGCATCAAGTATAACAACAAGAAAAATCTCTTGTTTCCATTTCTTGGAGTTTATTTCATAAAATATTATTTTCTATGATCATACTACCATTCTTTTTCTGTGAATGTACCCTATCTGTTCAGACAATGACCACTTGTCCTCAGTCACCTGGACTGATGGAACTTCAAGCAAATTTCTTAGTTTATTCCATACCAATATTCTAGGGCAATCTTCCTTATTATACAATGTACTTCTATATTTTAGAGCAAAATCAATTTATCATATAATGTTTTGTCATGGTTATTTTGTAACTCATGCATCCCCTACAACTACCACTTTCTCCCTAACTTTATTTCAGTTTTAAGTCACCTGAAACATATATATGTATATATATATATTCATATGTATGTATATATACATTCATTACTCTACATGAAGATAAAGCAGCCAATAAGCTAAAAAATGTAAAGTCTGTACTTTTATCAATAAATTGACCTTTAGAAGTTTACCATTGTCTTTACAGACAACATCTTAAGATTTTTTTATGCATTAGCTGATTTTCATTAACAGAGCTTTAACAGTATCTCCAGGGACTTCTGGTCTACCCCCAACATTGGTAACTGCTCTAGTGCTGCTAAAACAAACTCCCTTTGGGGGAAAACACATTTAACATTCTCAGAAAGGTGGTATTCCTCACCAGAATCCTTCACTGCTCATAAACTCTAATACATTGAAGAAAGAGGAAACCTTTTCTGCCCATGTCCTGCACCTGTTATCTTGCTGGCCTTATCCAAACAGCCCTAGTCATAAGAGCAGCTGAAATAACAGGGGGGCAGGAGAACTTGAGACTTTTTTTCGACATTGTCCTTTTGTTTATGAAATCCACCTCCATCCACTCTGGGATCTCTTCATTATCCTCTTGTGTTTTTTTTATCCCTGTGCTAGATTTTTATTATGAAGAAATGTATTCTTAGTACTGAGAGTGATGAAGGAAAGGAATAACATCTTCTTTTGAAAAATGATGGAAATGGAAAACTAGGAGTAGATATCTGGTCATCTGTAGTTGCCTTGGAATATAAGTAGCAGCAGCCAGGTTTATTTGGTGGTCTCTTCATGAGAAAATCAGGATAGGCACCAAGAGTTCTTGAAGTTGGTAGAGAGATATCATCTTGGAAATATGAAAGAAACCAGCCCTTGGAATTGCAGTTCCAGGACAGGGACTCACTTTTCACATAAGCCTTAAAGTGAGGATAAAGGAGACGGGATATAGGATATTACTCAATGGCATATGATTGTAGGCAAGTTGCTTGAACTCTCTATATCTGATTCATCATCTGTGAAATTAACATGAAAGTACCAGTATTTATGTATAATTGTATTGGCCCTCAAATGAGAAAATGGGAAGTGCATAGCCCAGGGCCAATACTGGATTAATACATGCTACTGTTTTTATTTCAGTCAGAATGAAAGACATTGGAAGGAACATGTGATAAAGAAAAGGGGAATCACTATATATGCAACATCAGGAAAAAGCTTGCTCATGCATAGAAGAGTAATTCTGCATGGGTGTATAATGAGAGGCAACAATCAGATAATGCCAAGAGGGAATCACATAGCATAATTTCCCACTTCAGTGCTTTTGCTTACACTATGTTTTTTTTTGTTTTCTCCCAAATACTTTTCCTATGGATCACAGGTTATCTGTTACTTTTCCAGCATGTTTGGTATAAAAGTTATGGGGTAAAAGTTTCTACATGGTTATTCATCCATTAAAGCTTATTTTCATCAGTGTATAACAAAACATACACTAGTCAATAGTTCACTAGATAATAATAGGGAACTGAATGTGAGGTTGATTTCAAAAAATAAACAAGATTAAGACAGGGAGGCTCTACCAGGAGAATTCTGAGTTCAAGGCCAGCCTGTTCTGTAGTAAGACCCTGTCTTAATATGAAAATATAAAAGAAAAAGAAAAAGGCAGAGGGGGGGATGGAGAAAGCAAAACTTGTAGAATATATTCCATATAAATGGTTTTTCTTTCCCACTGTGTCTCACTTCAGTATTGTATTTGTCTAACTAATCATCATCGTTCTATTTTCTAGTGATGTGAAACTTGGCAGTGTGTACCAGTACCAGATTATCACCGTTTCAGGAACTAAAGAGAGCGAGCCATCATCTGCTGCCATATACACCCATGGAAGTGGATACTGTGGTGATGGCATTATCCAGAAGTAAGTAGTCCTAAGGAAAAGAGAACACAGTATGGTAATTAGGGAGAGATGGTCAGAATTCTTAGAGAGACGAGCTAATGAGATTCTAATCAGTACATGAACTTCCAGTTGCTAATGACCAGCCGGCTACCAACTGGTCTGCAGGTCTTTTGCTGGCCTTCAGAGAAAACTAGTAATTTTTAGAATACATACAGTTCTCTGCAGATGACTTAGACAATGGCACCATTATATACTTACTACCATTGTTCTTCTGTTCTTAATTTTTTGGTCTTTTTCTCTCACAACCCACAGTTAGTTAACTGGATAGAGTTCATCCCAATTAAAACATGTTAAAAAACGTTTTTTTTTGCTAGTTGCTAAAACTGGATATCAGCAGTTTCAAAATAGGTCCAAGTGTCATAAAAATAACAAGGTACTCAAGCACACTATTATACTGAAACCATCCACAGTACATAGCACCCCAAAGTGAATATTGAATCTGACAAGGAGTTCATGGGAGCAAATGAATCAGTGAGTATAAATATTCCACCCACCCCAAAGAAATTCTGATTAAAGAATATTGAAGTATATGTTGTAGATATGGTTTTAGTGAAATTACCAGTCCATCACATCCTCTTGGTGCTCAGGACAAGATGGTATACAGCAGCCTAACAGGAACAAGCAGGAGATTTTGACTTCCTTTCTTCCAGAATAAGAACAAAAATCTTTCCTGGCACAAAATTGCAAGGGTGTTTTGTTTTGCTTTTTTTTTTGTATGTGTGTTTTTGTTTTCCCTAGAGGTGCAGACAAAAGCTACAATCTCTCAAAACTAATTTTCCTATGGCTGAAAATTTTCTTATTGCTCTAGTATCTATTTGTGAGCCACACCATTGAGAAAGTGATATTTATTTTTAAAAAATTATTGAGAGATTTAATGATGATCATTATGTGTGGAAATGGAAAAAAATGAGCTATTGGCAAAATTCCTTTATTAAATGGCCCTGTCGGGTATCACATAATATCTATGTAGCCTGGGATTGCAATTATACCTTCTGTTGTGGGGAGAGGTGACATAAAGAGAGCCTTTGCCTCACAGTGCCACGTATACCACATACAGAGTGTGAATCAGATCACAGGTGTACGTATATATCTGAGATGTCGTAGGGGACAGCTTTTCTCGGTCAATAACCCTAACATAACAGGGAGAAAGAGCAACTTAATTTGTTACTGGTAGCAATGTGGGAGTCTGTGAGGTAAACTAAACACATCTATTTTTGGCTAAAGGGATCAGTAAAGAGTAGAACATGTTACAGTTTGGGGAATAAAAAATAAGAGTGTCCACATTTTTATATACTGAATCAATACAGTTTTACTTACTAAGACAGATGAAAATTACAAACACTATCTGATTAAAAAAAACATTGCCCACTGTTTGCTCACTTGTCAAAACAGTGATTACAAACATTCAACAAGCATTCTTGTTCAGGTGATGTAATGATCTATATAGGAGTTGTGCTTTCTCCATGTTTTCAAGACTGATGCCAATTATTCAGTAAACAAGTACCAAAATACACTTAGATAACTTTTAGGAGTTATCTGAATTTATCTGGTGTCTCTGAAAATTTTATAACCTTTTTGGTACCATTTTTAAATGAATGCCTTTTGAAGCAAAATTCTTTGTTGGCACTGAGGTTTGAAACCCTAATCCTCAGCACTTCTAGATAGGCTCTCTACCACTGAGCCATACTTCCAGCTCTTTTTGTACTGGCTGTTTTGAGGTGGGAATCTCACTTCCTGCCCTGGCATGTATCTGGTGCATGATAGATCTAGTTCAAGACTCCTTTTCTAGTTGGGATGAGCAGGCACAGACAACCACACTCAGAATCTCTCTGTTGAGATGAAACCTGAGTAATTGAAATCTTACTATTGTCAGTCTCAGCTAGAGCTAAGATTATGAGTATAAACTACAGGCACACAGAAAAAGAGATTTAAAAAGCGAGCACTAATAAAGCCAGTAATGATTATTTGCACAATTTCAAGTGGCTTCCTTAAGCAGATCTGTCCAGCATATATATTTATGTCCTGAATATCCTGTGAGTTTAATCTCATAAGAAAATGATCATGATATAAATATTGAAGAGATAGCGTACATTTTAGTGTTGAATTATGATGATTGCCAAGAATGTATCACTCAAGAGCCTACAAAATAAAGCTGCTCACTGGTCTGAGACTGAAATCTACTATGAGCTCTGTGCACATAAGAGCCACATCCAAATAACAGCAATAGAATGTCAAGACAGTTTTCAGTGCTACAGAGTTGTAGAAAGGGGAAACCATTGATGCTTCTCTCCCACACAGAGGCCTCTGCTTCCAATTCTTGATGAAGCTGAGTCTGAAGGCAAACTGCACTGAGCCCAACCCAGCTCAGAGAGAGAGTATCCTATTGTATTGCTGCATATCAAGCTGCAGACCCAGAAGATTCAGAAAATATTTGCAATCATTGCTGATAAGCCACAATTGTGATTGGGATTTTTCTAATTTGGCACAAATAAAAATTTTAATTGCCAGATTGGGAGCCTGAATTTACCAGCTCATTCCATCCATGTTGGAGCCAGACATAGGCACAAACACTCCAAACTCTCATTTTTTTCTTATCAGTCTAAAATAGCTACCATAACAATTATTAATTTACAATCGTTTCCACAACTGAATGAAGCTATTTAATTTTTTTAACCTAGACTCGGTGTCCCACATAGACAGGCAACAGATACTTAGATTTTCTGCAGATAGCAGATATATGTTATCATACATTGTAGAAAAATGTATGTAGCTAATGAATCTTATCCTAATGAAAAGAGAAAGGAATTGAGGGCAAGAGAGAGCGAGAAAAGGAGAAATGAAGGGAGGAAATAAAGATTAAAAAGAAGGGAAGAAACAAAGGAAAGAAGGAAGGAAGGAAGATAGAGGAAAAGAAAGAAAGGAAGCAACATGAAGGAAAAGAGGTGTGTCATCCTCTAAATGAAAGAACCTCCAGGATATATATAGAAACAAAAGCCATATAACGAGTAATTGTTGTCCTTAATGTACTGTTATCTCTCATCTCTTTTGCTGTCCCTTGGTTATGCCATATTGTTACAGTATTTCACCTGGTTATCTGATATATTGTATATATGTATATTTGGTTATTTAAAGTTGGATAGGGAAAGGAGGTAAACAAGATGGCAGGGGTGAGGGGAGGGAAATGGGGACCAAGACACGAGAAAGCGAATCAATGTATGTGAAGTAATGCACCTTCTATCTGGTGAATATAATGTAACCCTTCTATTAATTACAATAAAAATATATGAAAAAAGAGGAGTGTCATCATCTTAGCCATAGGAGAAAAGGAATTTCTCCCAAATTCTCCATTTAGTGGAAAGACAGGTAATTATTATGGCGATGAGACTATCTATAAACATTTACTTATTGGGCCTCTGGAACATTTGAGCCATCATGCTACCTTGTGATCACAGGTCCTATTATCACATATTATACAAGAGCACTAATGTCCAGAGACTCTAGTGAATCCCTCAAGTTTACACACTCAGTAAGGAGTAAGACACACCTAGGACCTGAGAGCCAAGTCCTCATTTGAATTTATCATTGTGTTCCTCTGTCATGACAGCCCCTCAAAACTCATAAGTGAGGGAGTGGCTGCATGTTACCAACCCAGACATTATGCTGCACACTGAGGTAGAAAAATGACAGACTCTGTTACTCTCTTCGGCATCTCACATAGGCTTCACATAGGGCTCAAGTAACAAACCAAGGCCGTCAGTTTGACAACTGCTGTAATAGATAAAGCAACGTATCTGTGAATACACAGCATGATGGCCATCCACCCAAGGCCTGTGAGGTCAAAGGAGGTTTCACAGAACCACTCGATCTAATGATAGATCTGTCATGCCTACAAGATATTTGTGGTGACCCTGATGTTTGCTTAAACCAATAGAACATACCGGTGATGGAAAGCAGGTTGGAAATATTCTTTGTGGCTTAGGAAACAATCCCAGGTTTAAAAATAATAATAATAATAATAAAATAAAAAAGGCTCTCCCCAGATAACCTATGAAATAGCTAAGAAGCAAAAGGATCATCAGCAATTGATATCCTATAAGATTTACTGGCAGAGATGACTGGGATCAAATGGGAATAGGGAGACCTTTGTTCATGGGTAGCCAAGGGAGAACCTGGGTGGCTCTTCAGAGATCAATGAAATGTCCTAGGCCATCTGAAGGATTGATTGCCAGGCACTCTCCTGCTACTCTGACACCTCCTAAAAACAACAAGCATTGCCTGGTGTTAATCTCCCTGGTCAAAGGAAAAGTCTGAGGCTTTTTCTGTGCAGTGACAGGTCCTGGCTAGTCTCTAAAGAGACCTCCTAAGGCAAAGTGGTAATGGGACATGTGATTCCCTGAGCATCTACTCAGTAGGATACTTTTAGTCACATCCCTTTTTGTATCCAACACTCTGAGTGGGCCAAATTGTCTCCATTTTAAGATAAGAAAGTGAAGCTTTGCATCTGTAAGAATGCAAAGACAATCTGTAACAATGCAAAGAATTTTCAACAAGGTAAAAATGTGAAAACGTGTTCTGAGATTTCCAAGACTATAGCAACTTACATATAAGTGACTCCTTGGAACTTGGTGTTTGGCTACCATGAATGGGGAATAAGATTTTAATCATGTTTACTTTTAGTAGGTTTAAGCACAAATCATCATAGAATGATCAGATGGAGAGGTCAAAGATTTAAGATTATGCAGTTAGTTTGGAACATAGGGTTCTAAAAGGCAGATTTTCTGGTTCTGAAAGGATGGGAACATTCCAGAAAGTTACAATCTAGTTTTTCAGTTTATGCTTCTCCCCTTCTCCTTGCTCAAGCCTAATTCAGAAAATGAGTAGTGTTTGTTTCTGCCCATGCTAAAAATCATCTTTAGGTGACAGAAATAATTCCAAGAAAAACAAGCAGGGGCAGAGTTCTTGATGCCATGAAATAACACTCAATAGAGAGAGCAAAACTTACAGTCAAAGGTAACTAAACAGGAGTAGCATTTATGTGGTTGGACTCCCAAAATTTTCTTCTATTCTATCCTTTCAAAATCAGAACTAGAGCCAGGCACTTAGAAGACTGAGATCTGAGGTTCATGGTTTAAAGCTACCCTAGGCAGAAAAGTCCAGGTGATTCTGATCTCCAACTAAGACCTACAAGCCAGAAATGGAGCTGTGACCCACATGATAGAACACTAGCCTTGAGAAAAAAAACAAAACACAGGGACCACCGAGGCCGAGTTCAAGACCCCAGTACTGGCATGTGTGTATGCATACACATACACAATCAGAAACATATAAATGGCAATGAGATGTTCTTGATCAGTTCCTTCATTTTCACTCCTTGGTAATCTAAACAGACTTAAAATGTTAGAAAAATAACTTTAAAACAAGAATTCTATTTTATCTTCAGAAGCAAACTAAGGCAACTGTAATAGGACTTTAAACATCTACCCCTTTTACGAAACTCACTTTGAAAGTGAAGAAACAGATCATGAGGTCTCATGGAAGGTTTGTGGCCAATGAACGGGACTTGTCCTTGTCTAGCCAGGTTGGTGAAAATGATCTCCTAAATTTCTGTTCTGTGTCCACTGTGCAGAGACCAAGGGGAGGAATGTGATGACATGAATAAGATGAATGGTGATGGCTGCTCCCTTTTCTGCCAACAAGAGGTTTCCTTCAATTGCCTTGGTAAGTCTTTGCTGTGTCTCTGGCCCTAGCTGGTTGGTTATTTTACACTCATGATAGTTCTTGATAAATGATGGTCACTCCATCGGATTACGTGCTTATTGAGTGACTCTTATGTGTGAAGTACTGTTCTAGGCACCAGGAAATACTGGAACTTAGCCATACTAAAGGATAGCTATCTCCATCCCTAATGCCTTAGGTTCTCATCAATGATGGGAATGACAGGTGACTTTATTTGATCACTCTTTGTTTCATACTCACTCTCCAGGATGGCCCTTGCCATGCCTGTGTAGGATTTTAGTCTTTAGAGGTAAGAAAAATCAAAAGCCAGGCAGAATTGTAAAACTTGCCTATGATTGCACAGACAAAAACAAATAAATAAAGACAGAACCAGGCCTTGAACCTGATGTTGTCTGAGTCTCAAATTTGTAATTGAGGCCATTTTGCTACACTGTCTCTCTAGCAGAGCTCCTTGTAGGCTGGGAACTACGGGCAGTCTCTCTGATCCACCAGAGGAGAAATAGCAGACCCTGCCTGTGTTTAGAAAGCAAATGTCCTTTTCCCACCTAGCCCAAGTCAGATGGGAAATGTGTTTTCCTCTGCCTTCTAGCAGTATCTGAGGGATCTTGTTGTTTCAGCCCCACTTGGGAGGCCCTGACCAGCCTAGGGCCAGTAAACAGGCAGGGGTTGGGGGAAGGGATGGAATTTTGAGCTGGCCCAGATGAGATCATGCTTCCTTTAAGATGCAAATCGATACCTGAAGATCAAAGGTCCCTGGGCTAATCCCTTGGGCTAGAGGTGAAAACTAATCACAATTCATTTGCAAGTACAAAAGACAGAGGTGCTCTCTCTGAAAAGGAAAGGGGCAGCTACAGTGGGGGGTGGAAGAGGGGGGAATGAAAACCTTGGTGGGAAGAATTTTCTCTGAAAGGCAATTTTCTAGGAGGACTAAAGGGAAGGAGATGTCATCAAGTCCTGGCATCTGCACTACATTACTGGGTATATGTTTAGACATTTGTTCTCCTCATAGACTGAGCTTCATAAAGGTATAGAAACTATGAATCACGTACCTTTAATTCCATTCCCCAGCACAAATTTATTGAGCATCTACTGATGACTCCTTTGTACCAAGCAAGGGGGCTGTATACATAACAGGGGTCCACTGTAAATGTTTATGTCTGGAGGAAGGAAGAGGAAGAAACAATGAAGAAAGGACAAGATCTTTACATTGCAGTAGATGGTTTCTCTCTGTCTTGTCTTTTCCATTGTGTATAGATGATTCCTCCTAGTTGTGGAGTCTATTCACATCTTCCATCACCTTTCTCACAACCAAGGGTACCCCCCACCCAAGTCCAAGCTGGAAAACATCTGCCTATCTTACTCACTTGATGGTGGGCATATATATAATTTCAGGGCTCTGGGAAGGAAGTGGGCTATGGTGACATTGGAGATGGTATACAAAAAAAAAAAAAAACAACAACAACAAACAAACCCTAAACTATCCACTATCTAGCTCATTACCATACACAGTGTATCATCCCCTTAAATCGGGTATATCTGGTAAGTGTTGGGACTTGGCACAGACAGGACATGAAAATCATGGCATTGGTCTTAGAAGAACTGAACCAATGATAGGGATGGGGAGAACAGTGCTGGGGAGAAGCGCTGGGATGGTGAGTCTAGGTTTAGCTTGCTTTGCCTCACCTCTTGAAAGCCACTTCCTCTTTGGTACTGAAATGACTGTTCTGGCTTAGATCCACTAGGAGTGGCAGTGCCTGAATGATCAAGAGGAAAAGGGAGATGCATGTATTACAGGCTTTTCATTCTCTACCAACCAGGTTCCAAGGGCTGAGCTCCTGCTCACTGTGTTTACTAAACACACTAAGCACATTTATTAAACTTGATCGCCAGGACAACTCTTTTATGGATTGCATTTACTAAAGGAAACAGAGGTGTGGGGCCATTAGCGAAGGATCCAGAGGGACATGGTATGGTTGGAGTTAAAGCAGGAGGGTCTACTATGGCAAGCTACTTGCAGAAAGACTGCAGAGCTTAGGGACTGAGTGAAAACCATCTCATTATGAAGCAATTCATGGAACAATTTAAGAAAATGGAAGACAAAATTGTCAGTAGTGTGGATGATTTCCAGGGAAGGCTCTCTCTTACTTACCCCAGCATACTGAATTGTATTTGTTTTTTAGGGAAAGAACCTCAGCTGTGCCCTCCAATTGGCCATTTAGAACCTGATTATAGACACAGAGACACAGGCATTCCAGACAGAATGGAGTTCATCCAGAGATCTCAGCTCCCAGGGACCACATTTCAAGGACAAACTCCATAGCTTGAGTCTAGAAAACCTTCTTAAAGAAACAGCTTTAAAAAAAATAAAAATTAGACAATTTGGCTCTCAGAAGAGTCAGCTTTCAGGAGCCAGAGAAGTAGAACCAGAGTGTCCATGGCTACGCTGAGGTAGACATTATTCTCATTATTATATGTGTTAAAGACATTATGTGTGTATAAAAGATAGGTCAAGAGAACAGGCTTGAGCAAGACTGACATGAGTTTACAATCTAGCTGCATGAGGTTGGCCAAGCCTCAGTGTTCTCACCTAGAAAAGCCCATGGCCTGTCTGCATTTGTTATCAGAATCTCTTCCCTAGGTTTAGTGAATCTCATTTTCATGGTGAGTCCATTCTTGTCTTCACTAGAGCAGTTGACTACACACACTTCTCCCAGTTACCCTTAAGCTGGGGTGTAATAGACACACAGAGTTCCCCTGAGCCCCACAAATACACACAGAATCCCAGGACAGCATCAGAAGCTGGTGGTGATGAGATATATGAGCTAGACCAGATGAGATATAGGAACCAGGACTATATCTAATGAAGATGGAAGGAGTGTCACACTCAGTGACACTTTTTAAAGTGCCAGCACATGCCAACATCTAGCATCAGAGCTGAAAAGTGACATAAGAGCTATGGATCTCTGCATAAGATGAGTCCTGGGGCTGAATGGGGAGCCTGGAATAGGAGCTTCATAACATGCAAGGCCAGCGCTCTAGCCTCCCCTCCATCCCTCCCGCCCCCACCACAGCATCCTCCTCCATGAAGAAGCTATCGAAAGTTAGGTATTGTGGATCATGATTCATCCTACCTAAATATAATCATGTCACAAATATTGTGTGGTTTGACCCAGTGTTGAGAGTGTAGACGTGTTTGATGAAGACAGGCGGGAATTGCCAGGGACATCAGCAATGACGTCCTCTGAGAGCCATTATGCTGGATGGTAGTCCTGGGCTAGGCATCTTTATGTCACCCCAATCAATAACATCAGTGTGATAATGAATGACTGATTTATGGGGACCGATCACTTTTCAGATCCAGAGGGATCTCCAAGGTGCCATTGTGTCATTATGCAATACCCCTAAGGACTTCCCTTTCCCATTTTCCCACCCCTAGTATCCTCATCACCCCCCCCCCCATGCAATAACTTGCTTATTAAAATAAACACTGCCCACAAGACCTCTTGGGCAATGCAGGCTACATCCCCTCTCCATGTGGAAATTATCTTGTGCTCGTCCCCCTTTTAAAAATATAACATACACCAGGCCCAGAGCTTCGGTTAAGAAGCATGGTGTCAGTGAAGTAATAACCCTGCCCCACTGGCCCAGGCTGGCAGTGTTGTTCAGCAGCAATGAGAATTCTACTCTAAGACACTGAGTCATAAAGTACAGACAGTCTGCTGATAAAAGCTGAAGGAGGGAAGGTAATGGTCAAATTAGTCAGACAAAATGTGAAGGATCCCCAAAAGGAGTTGTAGGTTAGTCATATATCTTGAGTCAGAGCTGGAAACATGCTACCTTCCAAGATGACATTTAAGCCATTACAAGGGATGCAATGGGGTTGTGTTTTGATTTAATTCCCTACAGGTCTCAGGGTAGCTCCACTCTCATTCCAATTAAGATGTAGAAGCCCGTGCTGTTTGAAATCTCTTAGCAACAGTTTCTCCCTCTGTGAAAGTAAAAGGACTGGACTCTCTCATACTCCACCTGATATTAAGGAAGTCACAGTTTGTCAAACAGATTTTTAAAGGCTTGAGAGGAGGGTCAAATCTTGCGTGATGCTGATATATTAAATCCTTAGGAAAACCAAATGAGAAGAAGCCCTACCTCTTTATCCTTCCACCCATACATGTAGGTACTTTTTTCTCTTTTTTCCCTTTCCTTCCCCAACCATCTCTCTGCTGTCCCCTCACCCCCACTGGCTCCCCTTAGCATCATTTTGTCTATGATCCCTGACACTGCTTCTCTAGTCCTGTCTCAGAGCCAGGACCAGCTAACTCAATTAGCACTCCCTACAGCCCTGCCCGCCACTCCACAGTGTGAGGCAGATAAGGGAAGGACTGAGGATCAATCTGGCTGCCTACCAGTTACAGGGAGGCGCAAGGGGTCACCAAGCCTGTGGCCCCTCCGTCAGCTGCCCTGGCCTGTGCTGAGCCAAGGCGAGAAAGGAAAACAAAAAGATGAATCGCCGTGTCTTCTTGGTGGATGTTCCAATGAGACTTTAGAACAACAGTGATTAAAAAGGAAAACAGCCCAGGCTGGAGGAAAGGAGAGTAGGGGATGAATGGGCTCTGCTGGGAGCCTCATTTATTATTATTTCTCTTTCAAACAACGTGAAGTCATAATAGATCATCCACCTCTCACCTTACAAAAAAATGAAAACTCTAAGAAACAAAATAGAACTTTCTCTTGGCTGTATGAATTTATTCAGATATCTCTCTCTCTCTCTCCCTCTCTCTCTCTCTCTCTCTCTCTCTCTCTCTCTCTCTCTCTCTCTCTCTCTCTCTCTCTCTCTGAAAAAAAAAGTAGGTAACTTTCCCCCGAATAGTATCTTGGAGAAAAAAAGTTTTTCTTGGCCTGAAGATAGATGTTTGAAGGAAGAGGGGGCAGGGAAAAAAGAAGAAAGCAAGAAATCAAGCAAGCAAGGAAGAAAGGAAGAAAGAAAGAAAGAAAGAAAGAAAGAAAGAAAGAAAGAAAGAAAGAAGAAAGAGAGGCGAGGAAAAGATGGAGAAGAAAGAATGAGGGAAGGGAAGGAAGAAGGAAAGAAGGAAGGGAGGAAGGGAGGGAGGGAGGGAGGAAGAGAGAGAGAGAAACTTAAATGATGAGCATGATAGTAAAAATCTACCAGCCAGGATGGGCAGAGTGCTTAGAACTGACATAGGAACTTATGCATTATGTTTAAGAATTCAGAGAGTCCAGAGCCTGACTTTGGATTTAATCTATACTTCAGTATTCTCACCAGCAAAATAAGTTAGTAATTATTGTTGTGAGGATCAAATTACTTACTAAGTGAGGGATGCAACGTGGTTGTAGAATATTTAGTTTGTTTAGCATACACAAGCTCTGGGTTTGGTACCTAGTACCACAAATACAAGAGGTTGTGCATATGTTTGAATGGACAGCAGTTAAAACATTGGAACCTGAAGGGTCACTACATCACGACTGCCATCACCAACACTGCTGCCAGTACTAGTACTACTACTACTGCTATTGTTATAATTCATTCAAAAGCTACGTTAGTGCTCCCAGCAGCCACATGAACTAAATGAACTTCTTATCCCAGTTTGAAACAGGATAAAACTAGCAATTTACTCAAAGTCACGTAGCTTTTATAGCTGATGGGAGTTTTGCTTTATGCAAGCAGAACTGTGTCCTTCACCATGAAATGATTTCAGCTACCAGGCACCCAAATGTGCCAGCTTTTATGACAAAATTAAAAGAGAAAGAGAGAAACACACACACACACACACACACACACACACACACACACACTCCATTCCTCCCTTCCAATAGCTCTTCTGAGCCAAGAATAATTATATCTACTTTACTGATGAAGAAACTGAGCTTTAGAAAATTGTCCAATGTTATATTGACAGGGATGGTTTAAAAAAAGAAGTCTTCAAATCCTGTCAGTTTGTCCTAAAGATGATGTCTAATACCCAGGCAGGTTTCTAAAAAAAAAAAAAAAAAGCAGCAAAATGTTTGTCTTTCCTGATATCTGTTTGGTACCACCAAATCCCAGCAGGAAACAAAGTGAACACATTTGTCTTTCTGTGTCTTTTCCATGAGTCATAAAAACAGCAACAATTTCCATTATTATCATCCTATGGATGTCTCACTGCATGAAGCTCATCCTCTATGCAGTGCTGTGTTTTCATTTACAACAGATCGCCCTCCACTGGTAATAGCCTTATTGCTTTCCACATAGGATGCATTGGTTGCTTCATCCATTGTCTGGGCTGAGTTGTCAAACATTGGAGCCCAAGTTCCAAAGCCTGTGTTGAGCCCAGTAAAGCTGGCTCATGCCTACATTCTGAGATCTGAGATCGGGGTTTTAAGCCACCCTGGGCAGAAAAGTCTGCAAGTGCTTTGTTCCAATTAACTAGCAAAAATCTGAAGGTGGAGGTGTGACTCAAATGGCAGGGCACTAGCCTTGATCAGAAAGCTAAAGACCCTGAGTTCAAGCCCCAGACCAATGTGTGCATCTACACACACACACACACACACACACACACACACACACACACACACACACACACAAAATGTGATCACAGTTACCGCCTAGGTTGTTCTAGGTAAATCCCATCTCTTCTGAGTTTCTGTTTCCTCCTCTGGAAAACGGCCACAGTTAAATCTGCGTCTTCTTTAAATTACTTCTTCTCCCTCAAGTGTTGTACACAAGTGGACCCTCCAGACTGTAAGTTAAGGCCACCTCTTCCTCCTCTTCCTCTCACTGAGTCCCAATCCTGAGTTATACATAGGCAGGCCCACCACATTCCATCTGTGGCGAGAATGCCACCAAATTACTCTGGTATCTTTGGCAAAGTGTCCAAGCTTCTTTGTTCTCCCCATTCCCAAATGCTATAAGGGAATTAGATGAACTCTCAGAGGGACTTTGGGGGCTCTAATTTCTAGAACTCAAGTCCTGGATTGTTTTTCTTTTAAAACTGTGCATTTTTAAATGATAGGAGGGCAGAGGGAGAGAAAGAAATCCCTTTTACCCTCAGGGTCAAAGGGGTTACTGAAAGGACAAAAGAGCAGGAAAGAGAGGCAATGGGCTAGAAGGCTGACTTCTGGGCAAGACCAAATATCTGAGTACTTGACTGGGAGGTCCGAGGGATGCATTCAAACAGTGTCAGCACCACTTAGGATCAAACTTGCCAACCTGCCCCAGACCAGTGCTCTCCACCTCCTTTGCAAACCCAGGCAGCCTACCCCACAGAGAGGCAGATCTGGAATGAAAAGAAACAGGACAGCCTCAGACGCCAGTGGGGAGGAATTCTAACCCTTAGCCCAAGTCAGTTTCCTGAGTCTCAGGAAAGGGGCTCAAGGAATAGACTTGGAGCTGGCTTGTCTGCTAGGAATCAAGGCGAAACTTTGATGTGTAGCCTTTGAAAAGTAGCCACAGTCCAAGGCAGGTGAATCTGAGTAGCCAAGAACAAGGACTTCTTTATGGCATTAAAAAAAAGTGACCAGAAATCCATCTGCATACACATGCGCCTTGAATATGCATCTGTATACTTGTAACTGAGGTGGACCTGGAGACAGGGAAGAGGTCTCTGGGCTGGGTAGGGGCCTTTTCCCAGCCCTTGGTTCTCTCCATTACATGGAGTCCATATTTCCTTGGAAGAGACGTTTAATATTCATGAACTGTGATCTTCACTTGCAAAGGAGTGCCGTGGGGGAAAACTGAAATATTAAGCAAGTAAGGGATATAGACTTAATTGTATCCTCCTTTTCTTTTTGGATAGAGAAATAATGTGCTTAAAATAAAATGATGGATGAGCAGTCAGGATTATAAGAAAATCTCCCTGTGAAGGCCTCAGAAAAAGGCAGCTGTTTGCTCTCTACCATGTACAATGAGACCCAGGCAGGCTAAAGATGGTACACACTGGCTATTGGAGTTAGGTGGCTCATGCAGGGCAGTTTCCGTTTATTGTGGCTTCTGTGTATCAAGAAAGCTCTTCAAGTTTCAAGAGAACAAGGAAGGGTGGGAAAATGACACTGATAATTATTTGAATGGCATTGTGGACAGTGCCCCCCACACACACAAACTGAGAGGGGTTTTAGTGAAGGACCTCTATTGTATGAATCATCTGGAAAGCCTCCCCAAAGATGTGGCATTGGGCTGAGACTGGAAGATTGAATAGGAGATGGGCACAATAGGAAGTCGTGAAGCAGAGTGATGCTAAGGATGACAAGAAGCTCAAACTTTTCAGTCCTCCAGGTGAGGGAGAGCTCTGGAAGAAGGAAAAGAGGGTCAGCAGAGAAATAAGGAAAAGCTAAGAAAGCAGCCTTCTACAATCTGATTCTTTATGGCCTTGAGAACTATAGTTACTTATAACACCAAGAAAGGAGGGTACCTGGTAGCTTCCTTCTATATCTTCTGTTCCCTGCCAGTATACAACAGACTTGGTCACTGGTACCTTGTTGCCAGGTTTGGCAAAAAAAAAAAGTTAGATTAAAGTTTGTTAACATTCTCCTACTACAAAGGAGGAGCTGATGATTCCAACAGAGGCTTGAAAGGACCTGAAAGCCAAAATAGCCATTGTCTGGCACCACACTGAAGATGTTGCTAAATGCTGGCATGGGGAGAAAGGTTCATGTATAGTTGTACTGAAGAAGACCAGGCAATTTAGGTAGATTTCTATAGATGAAAGAGACAGAGAGAAACAGAAACAGAAAGACACAGAGAGCGAGATGCAGAGAGAAAGAGAAACAGAGAAAAAGAAGAGCGAATGACAGAAAAAGACAGAGGAAGACAGTGAGAGAAAGACATTTAGAGATAAAGACAGAGACACAGAGAAAGAGGGAAAAAGACAGAGACGGGGGAGATAGAAAGAGAAAGATAAACACAGAAAAACAGAAAGAGAGAAAAAGACACACAAAGAGATACAAAGAAAAACAAAGAGAAAGGCAAAGGAAAGAAAAAAAAGAAAGACCAAGAAAGAGAAAGAGACACAGAGGAAAAAAAAAACAGAGATAGAGGCAGAGAAAGACAGGAAAAAAGGCAAAAACACACAAAGACAGAGAAACTGAGAGTAAAACACCAAAAGAAAAGAAGAGGACAGAGAGAGAGGGGGGAGGAGGGAGGGAGGGAGGGAGGGAGGGAGGGAGGGAGGGAGGGAGGGTGGGAGAGAGAGAGAGAGGGAGAGAGAGGAGGCTATCACTTTATCACTTAATCTCCTGGGCTGATGTCAGCATGGCTGTAACTGTAGTTAGTGCCTCCCTACATTTCTATTTGCACATCTGTGCCCTTCACTCTTGAAAGAAGTCATCCTATCCATTTCTGTGTCCCAGCACCCAGCCCCAGTCAGCCATTGTCTAATACACAGAAGCATGTTCCACTCTGATGATACAAGCTTTGGCTATAGAGACTTAGAAAGCTTCCTTAAAGCTCTCCCTCTTCCTGTGGCAGGCAGTGCATTGGTGCTCGTGGAGAATCCATCCAAGGGTCTCCTTTTAGAGACCCTTCATCATGATCACCCCTTTCCAGATGACCCAGTAGAGCCCCCAAACATGTGTGCATCATTGGAGAAGCGGCCTCCATTCAGTAAATATTTACTAAAGTGCATCCTGTGTCAGGCTGGCTACAGCACAGGCCACCAAACTCTCTTCTCCTGATCCTGGTAAGGCCACAAGACAGTGCTCAGGTTACCTCCACATGGAGCAACGAGAAACTGAGGATCAGGGAGAAGAAGTGATGTTGTAGAAATGGGTTATTGAAATGGCAGAGTTGATATTTAAACCCACATCTTTCCAGCTCCTAAAGTAGAATAGCCAAGTCCTCTTCTCCAGAATGCCAAGCCAAAAATACGTTTGAGTGGTAAAATACAAATAGATTTTCACCTTTTGTGTGTGTGTGTGTGTGTGTGTGTGTGTGTGTGTGTGTGTGTGTGTGTGTTTGCTTTCTATGGGAAATTCATCTCATTATCCCTGACAAGAGTTATAATAGCACAAATAATTTGGTGTTAATTAGGTTTGCTAATTCAATGACTTTTCTTTATCAATTATTTGGACTTATTGCATGGATCCATAAGGTATTTTTGACCATAGATGACATCTCTAGATAAGGAAATTAAGGCACAGAGATGTTAAATAATTTATTCCCTTTCCCAGTAAGGGATTCTACTTCTAGAAGTCTGGTTTAACTGCTAATTCAAGCTGTATTGCCATCTTTAGGCTTAGCTGACAAAAAAAAGAAAAAAAAACATATATTCTCTATAGCTGAACTGCCTAGCTACTAATAGATAATGAGGAAGGATGAAAACAGAGCAGGAAGCCAAAGAAATTGTCACATAACAAAAGGATCCCTGGGCCTCTAGAAGAAACATTGTCTGAAGTGTTTGTTTACAGATCATTAAATACTTAACAGAGGGAGAAACTGAAAGCCCTAGTTATTGTGGCTGATATTCATTAAGGACCAAAGAGAAATGAACACAAAGCAAAACTGAAATTATCATAATTATTAAAAGGTTGGGTTTTCCACATTAATTTACTGAAAAGAATGATAAAATACCCCTGCTTATTCATCTATAGTTTTCAGCTGAAGCTCCACCCCCTCGTTGCATTTTTTGTTCCCCCCAGGCAACAATTACAGGGGTTCTATGAGACCTCTGAAAAACTACCACCTCACACAGGTGTTTCTATTAAGCACCTGCTGCATACAATACTCTGTGTGGTGAGGGAAGTAACAAACCTTCCACTGAGGCCTTGGAAGAGGGTAGACAACGCTCGTAGACAACGCTCACTGAAGATATGGTGGCCCTACTTTGAAGACCAGTGGGCCTTTCCCCCGTTCTCCGCCCCCACCCACCCCAAACCAGGAGCCCTGGGAAACTCCTGGTCCAGGTTGAATCTGAGAATTCAGACTCAGATAACACCAGGAGAGACAGGGTTCTTTGCCAGGGACAGTGAATAAGCATTCCTTAAACAAAGCTACTGCAGTAAAGTCACAAGAGGGCTGGTGGGGGTAGGGAGGGGAACATGGGATCCTGTAATAAAGCCTGGCTTCTATGCAGAAGCGTGACATGTGAGGAGCCATGTTCTAAGATGATCAACCTCCCTCCCAGACTGTGATACTCTTCTAAGGCCAACAGAGTACTCTTGGCAGAGTGACCTGAAGAGAAATCAGAGTGATTTTAGCTTTCAACACCAGTCAGAAACCCAGCCCAAATTATCCATAAGTTTAAATTAAACGATCAACTGCCATTGGCAGGGCTCTAAAGGCCCTTGGCCAGAGCTCTTCTCTGTGTTCAAGACACCGAAACCACACGCTTAACTTGAGTTCAGCCTCATTACCAAGGCAAAGGCCGCCCGCACAAATGTCTTAAATCCCTTGGCTTTTCCACTTGTGTATATGCCCTTTGCCAAGAGAACTCAGTCAGCAAACAAGAGTGGAAGGAAAAG
Source organism: Megascapheus bottae (assembly GCF_031878675.1). Lineage (NCBI taxonomy): Eukaryota > Metazoa > Chordata > Mammalia > Rodentia > Geomyidae > Megascapheus > Megascapheus bottae. Next base: position 75,365,405 of record NC_143511.1, read on the forward strand.
CCAACTGACCCAACTCTGAAACACGACCTCCTCTATCTCTTTGCTACATTTGAGAGACGAAAAGGTGCTGCTCTGATCTATTCTTTCACTCACTGGAAAACTTGTTTGTCACAATATGTATTGGTTACTAATTGAACCCTCTTACTCTGTGCCAGGCCTGGGCACAGAGCATATATATGCATTCAGAGCATACCAAGTTGATAGTGCATGAGATTAGCCTCATCCTTCAAAGTGATCAATAAATAGGCATATATGTGGTTATGAGAAATGATTATCTAGCTCTCACAAGTAGAGAACTGTGTTCCTGGAAATGATCTTGCAGAGATTTGAGAACCATCATTCAAGGATGCCATGAGAAAACAGTCGCATTAAATAGTGATTGCATTAAAAGATTTTCTTACCTGGATGTAGTTCGTTCTTTCTTGAAAGGAAATCCAAGCACCACAGATGTGTTTGTTTTGTTTTCTATAATGGATCACTACTTATTCTTGGTTCTCTACTGCAACACCACTGTCTCTGTTTCTTTCTGTGTTCTCTCCTCTCCCTCCCGTTCTCTCTTTTACTCTCTTTCTCTCTGTGTCTTTCTTTCTCTAAATCTAGATACTAGGCAAGTCCTCTATATCTCAGCTATACTCCTAACCCTGTGTCTTTATTTATTTATTTTTATTTTCCCTGCAGACTTATACATGTGAATTTGAATGTCATTCATATATTCTGCACAATGAATGGAAATTCTTCCTCTCAGAAGTGCTACAACTATTTATCTCAACCTCCACCAGGGAACCACTACCAACTAGCAGTGTGGGACATATTTCCTTTTTCTCTTTTGTCAGTGGTCTGTTGAAGCCCCCATGCAGTAGTTATCTAGGGTAGTTAAAGAGATCCTGGCTTCCTACCTTCACTTGCTACCATCTATCCTCTAAGAGAATGTCAGTAAGTTTTCTAAAGGGCAAACACCATGTATCTGAAGGCATCAGGTGGCTTCACAGTACCTTTGAGGAAAACCTAAACTCTTTACTGTGGCCTTCAAGACAAGAACTGTCTACAGAGGCTAAACCAGGCTTTGTAATGTATGTCCCAACATCTTCTGGCACCTTATGCCCACTCCTCTGTTTCTAGTGTCCTTGGGTTGGGAACCCTTTTTCTCTGGTACATCGGAGCCAAGTATTTACTATATTAATCATAGGCATGTCCTCTTTCCCTGAGTCCTAGAGAGCCGAGACCTTGTTTAATTCATCTGGTTTCATAGGGCCTCATCCCAAGATCTGGCACATCATTTGAAGCTCAGAAAATAGAAAGTAAATAAGTGAGTGGAAGGAAAACACATTTTCTACAGTTTTATTTTGCAGGGAGCAAAATGCAGTAGAACTCTGTTGGTTGGTGTGGTCAGAGGCACATTGGGCTTATGTTTTTAAGCCAGATTGTCTGCCTTCTTGCTCTCTTCTCAAGCAGGGCAGTTGGTTCAGCTCCATTAGGGTAGTGGTGGCTCCAGAATTGAAGCTGGGTCTAAATTGGGGCTCTGCCCATTATCCATGCCATGTGTGGCAGCATCGCTGTGTTGATGTGCCATGAAGCTGAAACAGTTTACTAGTGTTTACCAGCGTTTGTTATTTGTCACTAATTCTGTATCAGGGTTTGAACTCCAGTCCTTTATACTTGCTCTTCATGTTTTCTTGACTGGAATTCTACCATTTTTGCAGCACAGCATTTTGCTGGTTATTATGGAGATGGAACCCTGTGGGCTTTGCTGCCCTCGTTGGCCTCAAACCTTGGCCCTTAGGTTAGCAATCTCCTGAATTGGGTGGCCATACCGGCCCAGCGATCTATGCACTTTTACCTTCCCATTAAGAAGATCCATATTCAAAATGTGCCTATCTGCTATCTATCTCCATACTTAACAGTGATCCAACCACTTTAGAGCCCTGTGGGTGGGTAGCTTCAGAGGTTTTGGTGGCATTCAGATCCCTCAGTAGAACTCTCCAGCAACCCCACATTGAGCTGCCTTTGAATGCCAAGAGGAGTCTCTTTTTAGGGAGGAAGCCTAATTAACTAGTAGCTGCAAAGAACTGTAGGCATGCCACCCCCAGGGGGAGAATTCAAAAGGAAGTGGATAACTGTGTAAATAACACTGCTTTAAGGGGGCATTTAAGCCAGTGCTCTTTGTTAAGGAAATTGATGGCTTTCTAAGTACTGTGTGTGAAGGGAGTACTTGAGCCTGAAGGTCCCCAACTCAACTCTTAATTCCCTAATGGATTGTGGCTCACAAGCTGGGCCCAGCATGTACAATCATTTGCCAACGCAAACTCAGATTCCACTTTAAAAATTTTTTTTTAAAAAAATGTTTAACCAAAACATTAGTTATTGAGACCATAGTTTAACTGTGGCACAAAGTAGTAGAGACAGATTTTTTTTTTAATTCAGGGATAAAGGAGGTCCTAGATCTTATGCAGTATTTTTTTCCAAGCACTGTACGTGAGGTTAGGTATTTTCTTGCTAACATCCAGGAAGGCAAAAACGGTATTAACTAGTTTGCTGAAACTGGAACGGGAACTTGAGGCGGACAGGTACTGCCTTATCCCGTGAATGAATGGAAAGACGGGATGCAGCATGGCTCCATCAGACCCACAAAATTACAAGCCATTCCAGATGGTCTTAAGTCAGCCGTTCTCCTGTCCTCAGTACCATCACCCATGCAAAAGATTCGAGTTGGGCAGCATGCCTGGACAGCCGAGTGTAGATTTTAGAATTAAACTAGTCTGGATATAATTATTGATTCTGCAGATCATGAGACAATAGGCAGGGACTAACTTCATTAAATACCCATTTCCTTGTCTTTAAATGGGGAATAACTTTATCACCAATACTTAGTGCTATTCTAGGATGACATGATGGTAGATAGAGTGCCTAGCACACAGCTAATTATATAGTATTTGCTACTTAGCAAATATACTAAAATGTAATTTCAATTGGAGCAGTAAAGGATGCTATAGGTAGAGAGAAAGAGGCAACTAATCTTCGTGGGACAACAATAGGCAAACAGGTTGAGTGCCTGGTTAAGCTACAAAGAGAGGGTATTTTTTTTCTTCAATATTACAGCAAAAAGAGTGAGTCATAGAAGGATAATATATATTAGTCAGTACCTATGAACAAGTTAGTGACAGAGTTGAGTTTCAGATTTTTATTTCTGGTCCCCAATTTCATCTGTTTTGATTACAGCCCCCTTCTTTCCCCATGGGTTCACCATTTACCATCTCTTCTTCACTTCACTGATCAGGTTTCCTCAGTGTTTGAAAGGTATTTTAACAGTTAGAGGGGGAAAACATCAAGAACAAAATATATTTTTAGAGTGATACAATTTGAGAGAAATCACAAAGCTATTTTATTTAACTTTATTTTACAGAAGGGAGAACTGCAGCCTAGGGAGAAGAACGACTTGTCTAAATAGCCCTAGGGTACAGGAATAAGCAGCTGTTTTCTCCACACCCTCCTGAATCCTTGTTCATTACTAGGCTGGGGATTTTGAGAAAGAAATTTCTTCCTTCATTTCACTCTTTCCTTCCACTTTTCCTTTCCTTCCTTCTTTCCTTCCTTTCTTCTTTTCTTCTTTTCTTCTTTCCTTCCTTTTCCTTCCTTCCTTCTTTCTTTCTGTCTTTCTTTCCCTTTGCCTTCTCTCCCTTTCTTTCTCCCTTTCCTTCTTTCATCCTTTCATTTCTCTTTGATTCCCTCCCTCCCTTCCTTCCCCCATTCCTTTCCTTTTTCCCTCCTTCCCTCTCTCGCTTCTTTTTTCTTCCTCCTTATCTTTCTTCCCCCTTCCTCCTTTTCTTCCTTCCCTTCTTTCCCTCCCTCTCTCCCTTCTTTTTTTCTCCCTCCTTACCTTCCTTCTTTCCTCTTCCCTACTCCCTCCTTCTCCCTCCCCCTCCCTTCCTTCTCCCCTTATAGTGATAGCTGAGATTCACTTCAAACCACTGACATTCTATTTGAGTGTGTTTCTTTCACCATTACCCATTTTTTTTTCTTTTCTTTTTTTGTCAGCCTTGGGACTTGAACTCTGGGCTTGGGCACTGTCCCTGAGCTCTTTACCTCAAGGGTACTTGAGCCACAGCCTCACTTCTTCACCATTGCCCATTTTTAACCATTTTTAGCTGCTTTCTGTGTGTATTGAATTGTCTTTCCTGTTTATTAGCCTATTGTATCCAAGTCAAATTTCATTTTTAATTTCCTGTTTATACTTTGAAAGAACTTTGAGTCCTAGGCATTACTCTTCCTCCCATTTGTGCTTGGAATGTCTGCCTCTTCCACGGCTACCATACAATTTGTGTATTTTTTGTGACATATGTGTCCATGTCCTGACAGATCATCTTCATGACTCAAAAGAGACTTGGAGAAAAATCATTCCGAGATTTGAATGTTCTGTTCTATTGAATGTATTGTTGTTTGTTGGTATTGCTAACTTTACTTAGATAATTTTTTTTTTGTTGTTTTGTTTTGTTTGTCAGTCTTGGGACTTGAACTCTGGGTCTGGGTGGTATCCCTGAACTCTTCAGCTCAAGGCTACCGCCCTATCCTTGGGCCACAGCACCACTTCCAGTTTTCTGGTGATTAATTGGAGATAAGAGTCTCAGGTCTTTTGTGCCTGGGCTGGCTTTGAATCACTATCCTCATATCTCAACCTCCTAAGTAGCTAGGATTATAGGCATGAGCTATTGGGCCCAGCTGCTTAAGCTGTTTTTTAAGCCACTAACATAAATGCCCCAAATTCAAGGTGATATAATTGTATATTTGAATTCTGATTCATAAAGACTGCCAAGTCTGTTTATTTGGCATTTATTTTCAAACTTAGTTAAGATATAAAATGAAACAATATTTAAGACAGATGGGGGATGCATGTCTCACAGAAAAAAAATATGGGATGGTCTATGTAGAATTGGACATTTTTTCCTCTATGTGTGCTAGATTTTATGTTATGATCTCACTCTAATTACAATTTTCATAAAAATCTTTATATAATATAATAATCATCTAGAACAGATTTCAATCAACCTTGCAACTCTGTTTTGTTGTGATGATGGTTTTTGAGATAGTCTTTCAGAGCACCTACCACCCTGGGTGATAGGATCAGAGGGATAAACTCCCACACCTGGGTTTTGAACACATCTTTAACACAATAATTTATAGAGGTTCTGTGATTCTTACAAACCTTTTTAAATTCATGATTTACTGAGTGTTTGCTATAACCTTAACACTTTTTTAAGTATTAAGGATGCAAATATCCATGACTTGAGCCAATCCAGAAATGCCTCAGAACCCAAGAGCTTCCAATAATATTTTACTGCTTTACCCTAAAACATAAACCGAGCAGTTTTCCTGAATCTAAAAGTAAAAGAAGTGCTTTGAAACAAAGTCTGTGAAAGTTGTACCTTATAGAGTTAGGGAATAATATAACATGAAAAAAATGATTATTTGTTTAATTTTGTGGTGTTGAGGATTAAATCCAGGGCTTTGTGTGTGGTATGTAAGAACTCTACCACTGAGCCACATCTCCAATCCTCAAAACAGTATTGTGAGGAAAATAAAACAAGATGGAGAAACAGAATTGATCAACAGGGATGTTATTTGAGGCAATACTTAACCTGACCTCTAAACAATGAAGAAGTTATAAGAAAAGCAAAGGAAAAGAAGCAAGGGAAAAGAAAGGGAACATCAAGTTTAGTTTCCTAGTATGATAATAATTTGGAATATGTCAGGAGCCAGTGATTCATACCTATCATCTTCGGAGACTGCGACTTGGAGAATTACAATTCAAGGCTAGTTTGGGCAGAAAAATTTGCTATGTTCCATCTCCAAATAAGCTGGATGTACAGCTTAAGTATTAGAATGCCAGATTAGCAAGTGTAAGGCCTTCGTTAAAGTACTGGAAAAGAAAGAGAGAGAGAGAGAGAGAGAGAGAGAGAGAGAGAGAGAGAGAGAGAGAGAGAGAGAGAGAGAGAGAGAGAGAGAGAGGGAGGGAGGGAGAAGAGAGACAGAGAAAGAAAGAAGAGAGATAGAGACAGAGGGAGAGATAGAGGAGAGCAGAGAAGGAGAGGGAGGAGGAAGAGGATGAGAGGAAGAAGAGGAGGAGGAGGAAAAAGAAGAGAAGGAGGAAGAGGAGGAATTGAAGCAGGGAGGAAGGGAGGGAGAAGAAGAAAGAAAGAATAGAAAATTTCTGAATATATAGCTATCTATATGGATGAATGAATGGATAGCTTCATGGAAGATAGTGAACAAAGGAAGACAGTAGCCAGAAGTAGTCACAAAAAACACAATACCTTGTAGGGCATGATACAGGCTCTGAATTGTGTTACATGTGAGATAGAAAGCCATTGAGTTTCTTCAAGTGAGGAACTTTATTTTAAGAAGAGGCTGATAGTGATGTTCTGGATGGAGAAACTTGTTTAGTGAAGCCACATCAACAAGTGAGGCTTGAATTTGGTAGCCACAAAGCAGTAGATCTGGAAGATCTGCAGTTCAAGGAACCTTGAGGATACACAGACTGATTTTCTGTAGTGTTACAGGGTACACTGAAAAAGGAATAGGAGAGATGATTAGGAAGGGTTTGGTTTGACCAGTGGTGTTGCCATTCACTAAGGTGATGCAAAGGGATTGTGGGGGGAAAAATCACTATTTTGGATTATTCTGTGAGTTGCTTTTAACTGGATATTAGTAGTGATATCATTGTGGGCCACTGGACCTCAGAGAAGCCATCTATCTAAAGCAATCAATGTCACACTACTCACTAATTCATAGACTCTTAGAGGAGTGAATTCTGGCAAAGTACTGCAGTCGTGAATTTGAACCTGAGGACACATAGGGGATTTGAACCTGGGCTTCAAAAAGTCCTAAACATGGATGTGAACAGGTCACTCAATTAAGCAATTTTAAATACAAGATTTACATTTTATACTAATCATTCATAGATGAATCACTGCTGTGTAAGAAGGAGCTGAAGGGGACAAAACTCCAAACCAACTATGAGAGCATCTTGAGGGCCTAGTACAGGGAGAGACTGGGCAGTAGGAGCCCTCTATGCCTGGTTAGAATGTCTGCAAAAAGCCAGCCCAGGCTCTCTTATATTCTAGTCAGATGATGGTCTATTATTTCCATAAAACTCAAGGAGGAATTTCTAGCTCATATTGGCATATGGCCAACCCTCAAAGGATCCAGAAAAGGACTCACATTTAACAGACCCAGTCAGCATCTGAAGCTCATTAGCAGATTCATGGTTCTTTAGGAACCCTTCACCACTTTGCCTTTTGTCATCTATATAGGCTGATCTGCTTGAAAAGGTTAAGCATGAACCCTCATTTCAATAGAATTAAATGAGGTAAGCAATCTGGTTTTGACGTAAAGCCCTTTGGGGTAGGGGTGGGAGGGGAATGACCATATGAAGTCAAGATATTTCTATTCTAGAGGAAAGTTATGTCAACATAACCTCTCCAAGATTCTACCCCAACCTTGTCCTGACACTACCAGTTAAGACATTACCAGTGCCTTGCCTCCAAAAAAGCTATTATTTGGATAGGCAGATTGCACATGTTTTTAGTCTTTTGTTGTTGGTGGTGCTTGGATGAATTATGTGGCACAAAGCTTGTTGTGGTTGGACTCAGCCCTAAACAAATAGCTAAATATGATTAAAATATGATTCTTTTCATAGTCTTTCAAAAATAGTAAACTATAGTAATCTTTGGACTAAGAGAGTTTCTTAATGCCAATCACTGGCCCCTGAGCTGGAAATAGAAGCAGATGCTCATTTCTCAAAAGCTTATAAACAAGAAGAGAGATAAGCAAATTCACACATTCTTTTGGAAGGTAGCTCATTTCACAAGAACATGGATTCAAATTAAGTCCAATTAAACCAACTCCATCTCCCATGTCCAGCAAGTCTCACCCCTTTATCTGCAGGTTGCCTGATTGGGTTCCTCAATGAGCTTGACATTTGGTGACTGTGAGAGCTCTTCAGGAATGTTGGTGTCTGGTATTTCACCATTAGGCTCCAGCTGGATGAAAACTGAAAATTAAAGTCGACAAGGGGCTGCCTTAAGTGTATCTGACCACTGACACAAAGTCCATATGTTTCAAGTTCCGGGAGCTTAGCTCATTTCTTCCAAAAGAAAAGGAGCTTTTCTGGCTTATGGAAACTCAATTGAGGAGGACAGACTTTGTCAATGCTGCCCCCCCTACATCAAACATCCTGCCTGGATAGAATAGACTTGGGGTGAATCTGAAAGGAGGAATTCCCTCAGGCTAGTGAGAAATGGGGTTAGATGGAAAGATCAAACTGCCCAATCAGTCCCCCCACTTGGTCTCTCAGCTCCTTTTCCTTCATCCTAAAATAAAGCCTGAAGATTTTCAAAGTCCATATCACAAAAATGTACCTATCAGATACTCTGAAAGTCATTATTCACTTGTTGAAGCCAACCTCTGGTGATCCATACCCATAATTCTAGCTTCTCAGGGATCTGAGATCTGAGGATCTATGATCTACAGCTAAGGCCAGGCAGGAAAGTCCGTGAGACTCTTATCTTCAGCCTTGAATGAAAAAGCTAGCAGACAGCACATAGGCCCTGAGTTCAAAGTCGCATTATTGTTACACACACACACACACACACACATACACACACACACACACACCCCTCACCCTGTAGAGCATATTATCAAGTCCATCTACCTGCTACATGAAAGGCATGGTAGTAGTATGATAGACCTTGTTAATGACTTCAGATGCTTCACTGCAATCTGCTCAGTATCCAGCATGTAGCTTTTAGAGAATGCCCAATAAGCTAACTGGATGACAAAAAGAAGGCAAATCTCATTGTTCTCTCGCTACTGTCTTTGTTTTTCCTAGGCCACACATTTGTATTCCATTCCTTACTTTGGGCTCTTCAGTGTCTGGGGTAGAGGGAATAGGGAAGGAGAGAGGACCCCACCCTATCCCCAGATGAAGGCTAGCAGATGGGTCTGTGGGGCTCCCAGGACACTAGTGACAAGAGAAACTGAATAGCATAGTCCAAGGATATTATTTATTTATTTATTTTAGACTTCAACATCTCTTTAGAAAGCTGGATACAAAGACCACCAATGTCCTATGTATCTTTATTAATTAAATTATTATTTTTTTATTTTTTATTGTCAGGGTAATGTATAGTTACATTTGCCAGGTAGTAGGTGCATTACTTCTCACACATTGTTACCCCTTCTCACATTTTTGTTCCCATTTTCCTCTCCCCACCCCTTCCCAATCATCTTATTTTCCCCTCTTCCCTTTCCTATTTCAAATAAACAAATAAACATATATATATATATAATATACCAAGTAACAAAGTAAGACACAGTAACAATATGAGATTAACCAAAGGGCAAAAAAAAAGAGAGAGAGAAGAGAAATAACACAGTACATTAAGAACAACAATCACGCAAGATAAAGCGCTTGTTTCCATATACTAGACTTCCTTTCATTTAGTCTCATCCTATATGACCTCATGTACCTAGGTCAAGGATGATATTTTTAAAAGAGACTCACAATAGCTGTGTCAGCAGAATTTGGAGAAGAAAGGAAACCTGCTTCCTCTCTCTCTCTCTCTCTCTCTCTCTCTCTCTCTCTCTCTCTCTCTCTCTCTCACTCTCTCTTTCTCTCTTTCTCTTTCTCTCTCACTCTCTTTTCCTTCTTTTTGTATATTCTTTTCCCTTTCAACTTTATTTTTGTCTAGCTTCCTATCATCCACCTGCCCATCTATCTACTTGTGCCCTTGTGTTCCTACCATGTCCGTCTTTCCCTCTCTACATTCTCATTATTCTCAGGCTCTGCTGTTCACAAGCAGATTAATTACCATATTCAATGTAATTAAAAAAGAAATTGGCCAAATTGCATGAGTTTACTTGTAGTCACCATTTTTTGTATTCAGAGTTCTCTTTGCAGAAGAAATGAGTCATTTTAGAGGATAGATTTTATATAATCATTATATATGACCCCTCCTTATTTGTCTTCACTACATAGGAGGAAGAGGAGAAACATGGAACCAAAGCCAGGCAACCCACTGATTTTAGGCTTCAGAGCTTGTATTTTCTCGACTATGTATGCAGTGTGTAGAGAAGTTCTTGCTTCTAAGCATAATAAGCTGGCCTCTTCTAACTCTTGTACCAATTCTTTCTGTGTCCTGGGAGCAGATACCACCCCATCTTCAGCTTTCAGTTCTGTTTTACATATAATGCAGAAAGGAACTGACATTGTACAAGTCATATCACATAATCATGACAGCAATGCTGGATGAATTACCTATCTGATTCCTTTATTTGTTTTGATGAGGAAAATGGAAATTGAGGGAGATTCAACTTCTGGATGGAGTCAAGATTTAAATCTGGCTTTGCCTGAGGTCAAACTCTTTCTCTTTGAAATCCTTTTGACTGGCTTTTAGAAAGTGAAGTCTGAGTTTATGTCTGGTCACTCTTGGAGTGGACCTGAGTTATTAGATATCTAATAAGGCCAAAATAACTGTCAAAATTCTGTGATCTTTCCATGCTTAAACTGGCCAGCATTCTAGTGGTCAGAGGAGAGAGCTCCAGATCTCACTGCTATTCTTCAAGAACTGAAGTAGAGTGAGTTTATTGATTCTGCTTCTTTTCATAGGATTTCACTTATATAAATGGTTTACAGAAATAAACAAGGTATTTTGGAGCTTGGAAGATACTCAACAATCTGTGACCCCTAAACCAATGACTCCTTTATCAGATCTTCAAGCATCCTAGAAATTCACCTCATGTTTAAACTGAAACTCTCATGGTTCTGTTCTAGAAATACCCATGCTGTTACCTATGGCAAGATTTCCCTTTGCTCTTAAGGCTGAAGAGAATTTTACTGTGACTAATGAATGAATGATAACCTAAATGGAGTTTATGACTTTGGGTGGCTTCCCACCTCTACTGCTGATGGTTGAGACAAATGAACAAGTACTTACCTTCCTTTCTCCTTGTATGCCCATCTCTTATAGATGAGCCCAGCCGGTGCTATTTCCACGATGGAGATGGGGTATGTGAAGAGTTCGAGCAAAAGACAAGCATTAAGGACTGTGGTGTCTACACACCCCATGGCTTCCTGGATCAGTGGGCATCCAATGCTTCAGTATCCCATCAAGACCAGCAGTGCCCGGGCTGGGTTGTCATTGGACAGCCAGCAGCATCCCAGGTAAGTTCCCATTGGCATGCACCTCCTGAAGATGCTCTTAATCTCTTCTGTACTTGCCAAAATGCCCACCTTACAGATACAATTCCATTGGTTGTGGCCACATGAGTATATCCTTTCTTTAACCAGTCCTGGAGTTCGAAGTCAGGGCCTGAGCACTGTCCTTGGGCTTTCCTCAAGATTAGTGCCCTACCACCAGAGCCTCAGCACCACTTCTGGCTTTTTTTCTATATATGTGGTACTGAGTCTTAAGCATCTCTAGGAAATGGATGCTACTATTGATTTTGGAATTCCTAGACATTCCATGTGATCAGGGAAGTGATGCCTAAACTATCCTCTTAGTGCTACTGGTTTGTTTGTAGCCCGTGTGTGTGTGTGTGTGTGTGTGTGTGTGTGTGTGTGTGTGTGTGTGTGTCTGTGTGTGTCTGTGTGTGTGTCTGTGTGTGTGTGTGTGTGTTTATAGTAAAAAATATCAGATACTTTCTGAGCACCTAGAGGCTGTTCTTGAAGACAAGGGACAGAAACAAGTGGCAGTCAACTTAATCATAAAGAATGGATAGAGTACTGAGGGAAGCAAGAGAACAAACAGATAAAGAGGTTGAAATTGGGTCTTCATGCATGCTAGGCAAGTACTCTACCACTAGTCCAAACTCCTGGCCCCACGTGAGCATAGCTTTAGCTAACATGTAATATCAGTGCCTCTTAGATTCCATTTGGAAAGAATTAGAAATGCAGTGGCCTAAGTGAAGGAATACCAGTGAAACAGAAGTAATTAGTATCCTCTCTTATCCTTCCCTACTGCAATTCCTTGTAGGGAAGAACTCTACTCTAACTAGACCATTGGAATTCAGTGGGGCCTAATGACAAATCCATTTGGGAAATTCTCACTTTTAAGGATTGTCTTGCTACAGTAGGAGTGTAGTTCTATCATCAGTCCATTGTATGGCCTTGTGTTAGTCTTCCTACCTTCCTGGGCCCTTTGTTTCTTCTCATCTTTGAAATGGGGAGTAGTTGAGCTTGATGATCTCCAAAGATCTTTACAACTCTAAGAAACTATGACTCATTCCTCAGTCCCCCAATGGACTGTTTATGTGCTACATTTTTTCCCACAGGGGATTGACAGCTTAGTTGAGGTAGTGAGAGCTTTGGGGCCACCAGAGCTTGTGTGATACTGGGATGGCTATGATGTCCTCAAGAACTCCCTTTCCAATTATCTTGGTGAACAAACCACTTAACTTCTTTGGAAACTCATATGTCCTAGAGAACTGACTCAATGGTCTTGGTTGTCCAGCAGTAATTTCCAGATACTTCACTCAAATTTCTTTTCTTTTCTTTATTGCCAGTCCTGGGGCCTGAATTTAGTGCCTGACTACTGTCGTTGGGCATTCTCAAGGCTAGAGCTCACCCACTTGAACCACACCACCACTTCCAGCTTTTCCTATGTATGTGGTGCCAAGGAGTCAAACCCAGGGCTTCGTGCATTCTTTGCAAGCACTCTTACCACTAGGCCACATTCCCGCCCTCTCTAATTTCTTGGTGAAAGAGAAGTATGCCCTTCTATTGGGCCAAATAAAGATTCCCTGGGTAAAGTACAAGATAGAAACACATCATTGACTCCTTTTTTTGCATTTGTTTGATCATTATGTTATCATTTTGCTTATTTTTTACTTACACTTATTCTTTATTTACATTTGTGTGTAAATGCCCCGAGGAGGGTAGAAACAAATGGGAATGTGGCACCCCTTATCACACTCAATGGGATAACCAATGCATGAAGGAAGGAATGGTTAGGATTCACCTTTTCCACATGCCTCACCTCTACACTTGGTGATCCTGCCTGTGTGATTGCACCTTCACCATGAACTCTTTATCTGTCTGTCCTCTTGCTTTCCTCAATACCCTATCCATTTTTGTGAACAAGTTTGGGTGCCATTTGTCTCTGTCCCTTGTCTTCAACAACAGACTCTACGTGCTCAGAAAATGTCTGATTTTTTTGACTGTAAACACACACACACACACACACACACACACACACACACGCACGCACGCACGCATGCACGCACGCACACACGGGCTATATACAAACAAGTAGCACTAAGAAGATAGTTCAGATATCACTTCCCTGATCCCATGGAATGTCGACGAATTCCAAAATCAATAGTATCATCCATTCCTAGAGATGCTTAAAAATATCACTCACTCCAACATGAGAATTATTAATGCATTTGGAACCCCACATTCAAAAAATGTTTAGGTAGCAGCTGTGCCTTAAAATCACTCAGAGCTTATTGTTACTGATGTGAGCAAAGGAAAGAAAGAATTTTCCAGTCTTAGCATTTGAAAAGAGGCTTCGTGGGGGCAATTATTCCACTGTTGTAAGGAGAGGGCTGTCAGGAATTATGGGTGATTATCTCTTCCTAAACAAAAATCCAATTTAAAAAAATCATTATAAATACTAGCTCTTCGATCTACAAAGAGGAGATGGGGAAACAAAATCATCCCTATTGAATTATTCATTATAACCAATTTTATTTTAATGAAATCGACTAGGTTCCATTACTCGGGGTTTGGACATAGTCTTTGTTGCAAGGAGACTTTAGCAGTAACTAAATTTACCATAATGAGATCAGCTCACTGGAGAATACAGGGTCAAGGGAGCGGATATGAGTACAGGCTAGGTGTGGGTCCAGGCAAGCAGAGGGTGGCCTGGGAGGTGCAGAACAGCAGTCTTTTGAATTCCTTCTGTGAAAGCAAATGTTTAAAAGTCATGAGTGGGTGTACTTACCCCCCCATCATGCATACATGGATAGACAGGGACACGCATGTATACAGAGGCATGCACACATGCATTTCCAAAGCAGCACAAATCCTGCATAATTCAGGAGAAAGGCTACTCCTAAAGTGGAAGGATTGCTTCCTTTCAACAATGGAGAGGAAAGAGGTGTGACTCCGCCATTCATTATATCGTTCATTATATTGATTAAAGGGGACTGGTAGTTAATTTTCACCCTGTCAGGATTTTCAGTGAAGATAGTGAGGTTGTTGTTGGTATGGGAAAGGGCTGGGAGGTTCTTAGAAGTTGACCTTACGAACAAAATTGGAAGGTGCACTATGTGCCTGCATCTTACTCTGAATTCCTCTCTCGTTCTCATGTCTCTCCCTTCCTTCTTTTGGATCTCTCCCTCTCCTCCTCTTCTTCCCTTCTCTCTCACATACACATACAAATTCAGTCATGAGTAGGTCCTCATAGGAGCTCAGAATCAGAGGACAACCAAAATAAACACAGGAAGGAGAACAGGGCAGAGGAACAAGCAGGTATCAAGGTGTTTTTGAACCCAGGCTACTCCCACTTCTGCACACACTGACATTAGTCCATGGGCCCGCTGACACTTTTTATACTTGAGGGGTGGTGAGCCATAGCATCTCATTTACCCAAATTTCTGCCTTTGCTTGAGGCTGTGAAAATGATACGTGCAAGTACTTGTTGGAGCTATGTGCTCACCACTATGAGGGAGCCTGTAAAAGAAATCAACCAAGTATGAAAACATACCTCCTGACCTTGTCAAAGTGTAAGAACATAGGTGTGAGAATTTCATCCAGATGCACAGCCTTATCAGATCAAGTCTTGAGGCTCTCATGACTGCTGCAAATGAGCAACATTCTTAGTATCATGGGTTCTAGAATACTTATTAAAACTTCAGTTTGGGTATTGCATGATTTTCAGTTCCTTTCACCCATTGTTCTTGAACCAGTTCTCAAATTTGGGTAGACTCAATCTAATCCTGAATGTTGAATTTCCTATCTGAATATTATCAGAAGTATCAAGATTTCCTGGTGGAGCAAATTGGTTTGAACATCTTATAATAAGAGACATTCTTTGGATAGTTTGGCCAAGCACCTTCCTGGCAATGCTGCAGTCAAAACGTTCCTGAGACAGAACCAAAAAAAAAGAATTGAACAGAATGAATCATGTTTATCTCCCTTCTGGGAGCCTCAGAAATGGTTTGGTTTAAGTGCTTGCAAAGATCTTGTCTTATTCTTATTTTGTCTCCATGTTTTACATTGTTCTAATGCTTTAGATCAAAGGCTGCCAAAATGTGATGCAGATATTTCTTCCTTTTGCTATCATCCCTAATATTTTTTTTTACCAAAGCTGATTTCCTCCTGGCTCTCCTGCCAACAGGCAGAGGTGGAAGACTCAAGACAATCAGTAATTCATAGTACTTCTCCTAGGTAATATAGTTCTTTAGTCAAACAACCATTTAAGTAAAACTTCTAAGGGTAAACTTTAGACTTTCCCTTTCTTGGACAATAGTTTGAGGACAAAAGTAGAGAACAACTTTTCTGAAGAATGAGGTCTATCATTAGAATAGAGTACTGTGATATAGCAAGCTTCCATCATGGAGCATTCAGGCTAATCCTACAGAGATTCCCACTTAGAAAGCAGACAGAAAAGCCCTGTGAACCTGTTCTTTGATGCGACCATAATACTATCTCTGGTGTTATAAAGATGTATGTAATACGTGCCTGTAATCCTAGATACTCAGGAGACATAGTCAGGAAAATCCTAAGTTTGAAACTCACACTGACCAAAGGTAGGGTCAGGTTCTATCTCACACTTGTTTTTTTAATGTTGGATGGAGATGTAGCATAAGGCCCAGAGCCTGAATTTTTATCCCCTGCATGATAAAAAGATCTATTAATTCATTTACTCATTAAATTAAAGTATATTTGAGTCTTGCACTAAGAAATATGAAAGAGAGATTGGGGGATAATGTGGTTTATTGGAAATCAGGGAGAACTGGCTTTTCTTTCACTTCTGAGTGAGTTGCTCCTCTGAGACCATCACGGTGCTCCTTTCAAAATGGGAATGCTAATATCTACCTAGTACATCACCTGGAGGTGGTAAATAGCTGCAGGGTGCTATACTTGCTAAGTAGTACAAACATCACTGCGTTCTTCACCCAGACCTGACCACGTTTAGCCACACAGCAGAGTTCAGTCATCGTGTTGGTGGGTAGACCAGAGTTCCATCAGTAACTGATGTATATTCAGAACTGTAGTAGGCACTTTGAGAAGCTCTAAAGAATCCCTGATCCTTTTGCTGCCCTCAAAGCACTTCTAGTTTCCTCAACAGGGTTTGTCCAGCTGAAATGGTAGCAAACCATCCAAGAGCATGAGATCCAGAGGGATTTTCCCTGCAGAAGAAAATACACTGCAATCAACTTACTCAGCCTGCAGGGATATAAGCCAATGTGGGGTGAATGGAAAAGTCCTTTACCCATTTTCTGAAGAGCCCAAATAGATTATAAAAATAACATTTACCAAGTTCCTCTGGGCTCAGCACCAAATTCCTTGAATCTTACTAAAGCTACTACAGGAACAGTAATTTATGTTCTCACTTTACAGATGAGGACACTGAGACTCAGGCAGAAGAGGGACTTGCTTTGGGGCTCATGGCTAGAGGGGGCCGAACCACATTGTTTCTTTTTTTTCATATATTTTTATTGTAATTAATAGAAGGGTTACATGATATTCACCAGATAGAAGGTGCATTACTTCACATACATTGATACTCTTTCTCATGTCTTGGTCTCCATTGTTTCTAATAGAAGCCCAACTGCAGGGAAAAGGAGCTCACACCATGACTGTTACTGTGCGAAGAGTAGGACAGTAGACTCCTCCCTCCCCATCTCAAATAAACTCCACTGTTGCACTGTTGCTTTCCATTTTTCTTTTTTTGGTGCCATTATTGGGGCTCTGTGTTCCTTAGCTTTTTTTTACTCAAGGCAAGATCTCTAGCACTTGAGCTACAACTCTTGACTTTCCTTTCTGGCATGACTTTGAACTGTGATCCTCAAACCTCAGGTTCTTGAGTAGCTAAGACTGCAGACATGAGCTACTGACACTTAATTCGAATCATGTCCATTCTTTTAGCTGAGCCTCGACATATTCAGAAAATATTCCAAATGTGTATAGTCTACGGGAACATAGAAGAAACATAGAAAGTGGTTAAAGTTGCACCCCGTACATATAAAACAGATTTCTTAGGTTCTGGAATGTGTGTTTAATTGTTTCTGGAGTATGAGAGTGGGGGGAGGGACAGAGGATAAGGGGAGAAGCACAAATAGGATAATTGTAGATTGAAGGAGAAACTATGCAATTTATGGTTTGTCTCAAACCATACGCAGGAAACCTTGAGAAGCCAGCAAAAGAGAATCACAAGATGTGTACATTCTTTCATGGCCACCAACTCTGAGCCAGGAGAGCCAAGGTTATTGCTTTGTGACCTTCTCATCCTTGCTCTAGGATCAGGGGCCTCGATACCCTCAGGCTGTCTGGACATAAGGTGTGTCAGTTAGCTTTCTCCTTGCTGTGAAAGAATATCTGGCCTAGGCAGGGAAGATTTATTTTGGCTTATGGTTTTGGAGGGTTCAGCCTATGGTTGCTTGGGAAGAATATCCTGGTGTCTGGAGCATGTGGACAGGAAGCAGAGACAATGAGACAGGGAGGGATCAGAGACAAGATACCCCAGTGCTCTGTCCTGGGTGGTCCAGTTTTCTCCATCTATGCCCCACCTCCCAACTAAGTCCACTATCTGGAACTTAGGCTCCTAACTAAAACATGAGCCTGTGCAAGAAATTTCATATCCAAGATGTAAGACACGGACGGGCAAACAATCTTTCCACATGCTCTTACAGTGCAGTGCAGGAAGGGGAGACATTTTCTGTGGAAATGTGGACATGATATCTGAGGAATAATTCCAAGGATAAACTAGGGGATAGGACAGGGCAGGTACCTTGAAGATAGAGAGGAAGACAGATGTGGAGTTAGAGATCAAGAGAATGGCACTGCCAAAAGGGTGGTGAGAAACAGAGTAAAAGTCAAGGGATGTTGTGAGCTTAAAAAATCACTGAAAGACATCCTGCAGATGATTGGAATTTAGACTTTGTTCTGGGGAGTACAGATAAGTTTTCCAAAGTTTTAAAATAACAGACTAGCATGGTCACATGCTATGGTATGAGGAAGAAGAGTAACATCTATTGAATTCCTCCTGCATGCCAGGGAGATGCTGAGGATTCAAAGCACATAATTTTCCCCTCTATTTCATAACAATCTTACAGAGAAGTCTTTCTCTTCTTCTCTCACAAGGGAGACACAGAGTCTCGGAGAGATGAACTGCCTTCTCTTATGAAACCTTTCGTTCCAATTCCGTCTCTTCTCACACCTGGCTGCTGACAGGTGTGAGAACTTAACTTGGAAAGTTTGCATTTAGACGTAATTACTCAATACTATGTAGATAATATTTGCAAAGAGCACAGGGAAATCTTGACCTCAACACTCAGTGCTGAGGTTTGTGTTCCAAGGTCTGCCTGTCCCTTCCTACCTCCCTCTGCCTTTACCAAAAACAAAAAAAGAAAGAAAGAAAACATTCAACTCTTCTCATTAGTGATGTAGGGTAGCGGCTGCCAGTGGTAGGGAAGGAAGAGAGGCGAAGGGAACACACTGAAATGTAGTAGATTCCAAGCAGTTTTCCCAAATGCCCTGGGGATGTGCTTTGTCCTGGTGGTTTCTGAATGGTTTGTCAACGGCACATGTGCAAGCCATCTAAGGAAACAGAACAGAAAATACCACAGTCAGATACAGTCTGTCCCATTGATGTGGGGCACTCGAAGTCACTTCTGAGAAGAGAGAAGCAGAGCTCTCGGGAGCTAGCTGCTGTTACCATCTCAAAACTTGTCACGACAGGTATGAGTCGTGAGGGTGCTTAAATCGAAGTACTTGTGCAGGGACGAGGCCTCTATCCACATCTCTTCCTGACTCTCTCTTCACTGTGCCTTCCACTCATCCACTCCTTCAGTAGTTAATCAAGCCCGACAAATGAATCCAGGAAGAGGAGGGGGAGAATAAAGCCATAAACTTTGATACATATCCTAAAAAAAAAATTAAGAAACCCAGGAGAAGGGGTAGGATTGGCAAAGATGAAGGAGAATGATGGAAGAGGTGATGGACCAAGGGGCATTTTATTTGTAAACTACTTTATTGACTGGCAACTCCTTTGTTTAATGATGTAAAAATAAGAAAACTATGTTTTAAAAAAGAAAATCCAGATATTGTAAATGGCCCTAGTATGCAGTCTAAACACTAGCAATGGGAAAGCTTTGTAAAACAAACAACATTAAATGAGGATTGGTATCGGATCCACCTGTCTTCCATCTCTGAGGTTCACCATTCACAGTAGCTCTATAGTATTGGACAAATCAGGTCTCTTAATATACTCCCTATCTGTGAGAGATGTGATGGCATTTATGATGCTAGCACTTGTCAAAAAGTTGCCTCAGAAATTTATTTGTCCTCCTAATGGCATATTTTTTTACAGAAACACACTGCATTTCTGAGAAGATTTGGCAACTGAAGGATGGGTACCATTAGAAACAACATATGATTTTTTTTTTAGAAGAATGGTCTTCTGGGCCCATAAATATAAGGGGAGAGAGACTTCCAGAGATATTTGGTCTTACTTTATTTAATTAAAGTTTGATTCTTTTATTAAACTTACCTTGAACCTCTCCAGTTCCTGCTCTGTTATCAAATGATTCTAGCCTTCAGATTCAAAATCAGTCAGTTGTTTCTGTGTACATACTCTAGCATCACTTCCGGTTAGGAGATGAGGTTGAGATGAGTTATGCAGTCACTGTTCCCAAGCGGGGTATCCTGAACCATGTAAGAAAGGGAACAATCACATGGTGTCCCCTACTAAGACAAGATAAGTGTTGGCGAAAGGCTGCATGATGTATTGATAACCTTAGAGGCATGTGCTTTGAAGAGGTAGGGCCTTGAGGGAGTGGAGATTTATCCATGCAATTCTTCTTTTCCTTTGGGCATTTGGGAAAAATAAACACTATAATATGTATGACCACATTGTGATTGTTGCAAAAGGAACATAACCTTTGAACCAGAAAGACCTAGTGTGTTTTTCCTTGTCATTTGTTTGGCACCTGGCAAAGGACTTCATTGTGTGTGTGTGTGTGTGTGTGTGTGTGTGTGTGTGTGTGTGTGTGTGTATTAGCATACATTAGTTAAGCAAGGAGAGACTGGTTATGACATTTCCGCTCATGTATACAATGCAACCGAACCAGTCTCACCCCCTGAATCATTTTCTTTCTTATCCTAACACAATGTCAGCTGGCCTCACTTTTATTTTCATACATACAGACAAACTATTTCAACCATATTTACCTTCATTCACATGACTTCACAGTTTTTAGAGCCTCGGTTTTCCTCGTCTTTACAGAGGATAGGCCAAGTTTGTCATGCAGATTTAAGGAGCTAACATACCAATTGTACATACAGCATACTCCTGCTTCTGACTAGCCATCTAACTCATGCCAGTTCATAGCCCTGCTAAACTACATTCTAGCTGAATAAACTGAGTTGTTAAGAATTGAAAGCACTGGAGGGTAGACTTAGCACTAGCATGGATATGGCAAAAAACATATTCACTGATTGGGGAAGGGACCAGATGCAGCAAGCAGTGAGAGCCTGGCTTGAAGAGGGAGTCTTGTGTGTCTCATTTGCTAATGGTCTCTTGAAGCCCCAGAATGAGTAGGGATCTGTGGATTGGGGCTCTGTGTTTGTTGGTTTGTTTCTTTTCTTTGTTGTTGTTGTTTGTTTTGTGGGTGATGGGACTTGAACGCAGGGTCTGGGTGCTGTTCCTGAGCTCTTTTGCTCAAGCTTTGACCCACAGCGCAACTTCTGTTTTTCTGGTGGTTCAGGTACAAGGACTTTCCTGACAGGCTGGCTGTGAACTGAAATCCTCAGATCTGAGCCTCCTGAGTAGCTAGGAGTATAGACATGGGACACTAGTACCCTGTTCTTGATTTTGCATAGAGCAGTTATATCTCTGGCAGCCCTAAGGAAGATCCACTGTTACCTTCTTTTTGCTCTTTCTCTAAGCCTGACCCACCCTGAATCTCAACTCAGAACCAGACACCTTCCTTCCATCCCTATCATTTGCTCAGACTCCCTTAAGATTCTTCTCAGTTCTTGTGTTTTTCTGTTTTGTTTTCAGTGGGGTCACCGGCCTGTAGCCAACATAGCCTTTGCTGTGTAATTTAGTTTCATGTTCTGTACCCAAGAAACATGCAAAAAATGTAAGCAGCATTCACTCTCTGGGGGCTATAATGCACTTAGGAAGTGAGGGCCAGTCAAGCTTGCTGAGCTCGCTCCTTTGGCAGTATTGAATTCTGTCCCCAAAAACCACACACTCATTTCTCTAGTCTGAAAGTAAACTTTCTCAAGCCAGGCCCCAAGGAGGGGAGGTAGGACCCAGCTGGGCATAGAATTGTATTGTTTGTTTGTATGTATACTTATTTACTTGTGTTTGTTTCTCAGAGTTGTCTACGCCCCCCCCCCACATACACACTTTGTCCTTCTCCAGTCTTCCTTTTGAAAATTAGCCTAAATGTGTGTTCTGCAGAACCATAGACCACAGAGAACTTTCTAGCTCCTCTTTACCTCATCCATGGGTTTCTTCAAAGTTACCTAGATCTTCAGCCAGATTCAAGCCCTTTCCTGGATCCATCCATGCATGGTTCTCTTTTCAGGGAGAAATGAACCTCAAGAGGCTCAAAAGAGAGGCCCTGGCTGGGAGGCATTTCCTTGTATTGGAACCTCCCTGGGGCCTTTCCCTAAGCTGGACTCATATGTGTAGTTGGTGGAAAGGGATGCTGGGCTGACATCTGTATTTCTGTCCTTCCTGGGACAGAGGCCCTTAGGAGAGGCATGAGCTTGGCAGACACTGCTCTTAGGAATCTGGTTGCCACATGGGTGATGCCCATAGATGCCAGGCAGCTGCCTGGCAGCAAGGATATGAGGAAGAAAATATTCATGTGATGCAAGAAAAGGGAGGGGATTAACTGACATGCACTAGGGAGTGTTGGTCAGGACTGTGTTCCAGAAAAGACACAACCATGCCATTACTGAGCCCCATGCTCGAAACCAGCTATCCAGTGTCTGGAAGTGAAGAAAATGTTCTGTGCACACGATGTCTTCTACAATAGCCTCCAGATAGCTCCAGGGTATAGAGCCTTAAAATAGGACCCATGAAATAGCTCCATGCAAACCATGGGCTGTCCTATTGGGTACACTAGGTTGAGATGACATCCCATCTCGTCACTGTCACAAACAATGAGATCTCAGGCAACTTTGTCTCTTCAGTCCCCTCGTCTGTACAATGAGAGAGTTAAATGAGATTGTGAGGATTCCTTAGGCTAGCATGTGGAAAGTATTAGGAATTGTGTTTGGTATATTACAGTGAATGCTCCCTAAATATGTATATTAGATCTTTATCACCGGCATGTAGAGGGGGAACCATGTGACCATTTCACAGATAGGGAAGCATAGATTCACAGAGGGCTCCTATTCTAAGTGTGAACAGAAAGACATCCTCCTGTTTGGGGCTCTTAAGTCTATTATACTCCCTTCCTCTGTCCGTCCTTTCCTTCCTCTGTACTCCCTCCCTCTTCTCTTTCCTCTTTTCCTCCTCCCCCCATCTTTCTGCCTCATCTTTCTTTTTTATTTCCTTTCTTCCTTCTATCACTTTTTTTCTCTCACCCTCTTTCCCTTCTTCCTCTTCTCCTCCCTTCCTCCTTCCTTTCCTCCTTTCGTCCCTTCCTTCTCCTTCCTTCTCTTTTGTAATAGAGATTGAACCCAGATCTTTTATACTACTGGACAAGCAGTCTATCATTTGTCATGCCTTCAGCTCTTGGAATACATTTGTAAATGACATTCTGTCATTCCCAGATTGAGATATAATTTACTAATCTTTTTTTTGTTATTGTCATCTTACATCTTTTAAATCTGCTTCCATTCTTAATTGCAAGATTTTTGCCATTGGAGGAGATTTAAGGAAGATTGGTTCAGTGAACTCTTATCTGTAAAGCTTTCTGTCTGTTCTCCTTGGCCAATGAAATCCAACAGCCCGAGCAGACAAGGCCTTGTGCAGTATCAGCTTTCCTTTAGCCCTTTGCCCGAGGGGCATGTTGCAGGCAGAGTAGGTACAGTGGGGTCCCAGGTAGGCATCAGGGGTTTCTTTCTACCCACAAACACTACCATTTCTTTTCCCAAGGCTTTCTAAGGCTTAACTGTCCTTCAGGATTTAGGTCAAACACCTTTTCTTGTATGTGTCTTCTGACCACCTTATCTCATATGCATCCCTCACACTTCTGACACTTGTAGACACCTCAAAAGCTCAAGCAAAGTTGCCTTTGAGTTAGTGTTGCTTTTTCATACTGGATTGAAGATGAACATCTAAAACTTCATTCATTTCCTGTAAGCATTTCTTTTGTTAATTTTTATTTAAAAATGAATATCTTTAAGTAGTTGTACAGAAGAGTTACTGTGCAACAAAGCTCCTTATGAATACAGTGTATCTTTCAACATTCTCTCCCTTTCCTACCCTCTTTTTCCCTCCCTTTTCTTAATTTTTTGAGTTTTCAATGAATTTTATTTTTTACTGCATTCTCTTCCTCTTCCCCTTCTTCTTAATACAAACACAGAAGGTGCATGGAGAATTCTTGGAGAAAGTATATTAGATTTATTGAAGCATGTTGGAAACTATATATGCTGGGTAATATGCAATCATGGCAATAAGAAATGTCTTTAGGGCACTGGGCCTAACAGTGGCTCACGCCTGTAATCCTAGCTACTCAGGAGGCTGAGATCTAAGGATCATTGTTGAAAGCCAGCCTGGTCACCGAAGACCGTGAGACTCTTATCTTCAATTAACCACTAGAAAACAGGAAGTGGTGCTGTGGCTCAAGGGGTAGGGCAGTAGCCTTGAGCCGAAGAGCTCAGGGACAACAACAGCTGGGCCCCCATCTGACCGCAGTACTTAGCAACTTCTGACATCTCTTCATTTGACAAGTGAGATGAGCACCTTTAGGGGAAGAAGAGGACCTGGCTAGTGACTCATGACCTCTGGCCTCTTCCTTCTGTTACTGGATGCCTCCAAAATCTGCTTCCATCTCAAAGCTCCCTAAAGACAAGTGCTTTGATGCATCTACTGCAGGGTGCGCTAGCATCTGGCAACTAGAAGGCTCATATAAGCATTAAAGAATAAACCTCCCTCTTGCCAACAACTTTTGCCTAGAATATGGAACAGGGGTATTGGAGACCAGGCCTGCTTCAGGGTAAAGGTTCGAGCCTTTTGACTTCTGTGATTATGTGAAACGGAGTCTTGACGAGGCACCTGTGATGACTTTTGTGGAAATGGATGAAACCGTTAGGCCTGCCTTTTCACCTTAGAGAAATCTTCCAATGAGAGTCCAGTGATGAAGTCATAAAGGAAAGAGAAAGCAAGAAGGAAGGAAGAGCAGTTACAGGAAAAGGGGAGAAGAATGTAGAATTTTAAAAGATAATGGTAAATTATAAAAAGAAATGACAATAAACATCCATTTGACATAAGCTGATAATGATGAGAGAAGCACGTGGATACTTGTCAGGATGGTGACTCAATCTGGATCTTCACACTGGCTTTGCACATTTAAACCTGCCAACCACCTCATCAGGTAGCTCTGGAATGCTCCGGTTTATAGAGAAATACTTTAAGATTCACAAAATTGATTCCTGTAGTTGGCAGAGAGTTTAGACTTTGAATTCAGAACTGTCTGTCTGTGGAGGCCAGAAAGGAAGGAAGGGTGAAGGAGAAACAGTTAATTGAGTGTCTTTTAATTCTCCAAGATGGCTAGTACCATCTTCCAAGTGGAGAAATGTGGACTCACCAGTGGGTTCAAAAAGATGCAGTCAGTGAAGAATGGAGTCTGAGATTCCAATTTATATCAGCGTGACCTTCAGGAATGTCTGTGCCTCCCACTGATGGCAGATGGACAGATTGCGGAGAAGTTCACATTGTGAATCTCAAATCATGTTTCAGTGGTTCTCAAGGACCACATCTCAGAGCCACTGCTTCAACACTGCATGCTCAGATGTGGGCTGCTCTGGCCTGGACTACCAACAGGGGAGGAATCATTTGAGAAGGTTCTTGTGCCTCAGAATACTCAACCTATGGATGGGTGGTGGCCATGTAAGTTAGCAGTGTCCCTTGGGTACCCAAAGGACAAAGCTCCCCCAAACACAGTTTTTACACATTACGGATATGATACCATCCCCTATCTCTGAAATCTAATGGGGTAGGCCAGAGAGAAATGTCATCCTTGTCCTAAATAATGAAATTCCCTGTTCAAGCTGGAAGGTAAGCTTCAACAACTCTTGTCCTCTTACTTGTTACATACATCACCACATGGCATTTTCTTCAGTTTTTTTTTTTTCAAGAAGAATTCAGTTCGAAGCAACTCAGAAAAGATCCCTGTATCCTTGTTAGGAAAACAATAAAAGAGAATCAATCACACATCTGTTTGTTGACCCAGGTTCTATCAGAGAACCCTAAGGTCTGTGGTAAACATAAGGACTCAGGAGTAAGTGCACCTCCCTTCCTGATCACCTTGGCATCCAGGGGACTCACAGAAGTCATGTGACTTTCACCTCAACTCAAATACAATCTCTCAGAGAGAGAGATCTCCGTTGGAAGAACTGGAAATGAAAATGAAAGGGGAGAGAGGAAACAAACAAAACACAACCTGGAACAAAATTCCTCATTTTGTGGAGTTGAGAGAGCAAATCTTTGTTCTGTCAAGACACAGATGTTTTTAAGTGAAAAAAAATCACTCCTCTGACCCTTCTTGAATGCGCCAGTCTGGTCAAGACAGCTATTAACCCCTATGCAGCTATTCTTAACCAAAGGTTTAGGTGACCGGGAACTGAACTAGATGTGATCCGTGCTTTCCTGACTAACCCACAAGCATATGGAGGCACCCACAGAAAGGCTGAGAACAAAGAGACATATGGTGGTTTCTGGTGTTCTTTTTCTCAGTCTGAGTGGCTTAAAGTTGTAGTAATCTCCTTTTCCTTGAACTTTGCTCTAGAGTCAGTGATTTTCTGGTCCCACTGCAGGACCAGTAACAAGAACATTTTGGATTTGTGTATTTGGGCTTTGTCTAAATCTCAAGTTGAAGGTCTCAGGTATCAAAGATCTCTTTGTGGAATTATTGTTTCTCAGCATTATGGTCTAGAACTCTGTGTTGATCAGTAGTCAAGATTTGTTCCAGAACTGACAGTGGCTCTGGGTTCTGTGTTAAAATTTACCATGGTTCTAGAGCTTTTATCTACCTCTGATGAGAGTTTGGAGTTCCTATCTTGAATTGAGTTCCTATCTAGAATTGTTCAAGACTACTGCCCAGCCCTTGAGCCAAGCCCCACTTCCCATTTTCTAGAGGTTAATTGGAGATAAGAGTCTCAGATTCTTTTGCACCCAGGCTGGCTTTGAACCTTGATCCTCACATCTCAGCCTCCTGAGTAGCTAGGATTACAGGCATGAGCCACCTTGCCAGTGCCTGGTGTCTCTATAGCTTTTATATCATGATCTAGAATTTCAGAAATTTCACTTATCCCTTTCAGTATAAATGTGAAAAAGGAGATTTAGAGAGAATTATCAGTATGGCCTTTAAAAAACAATGTGCTGGGAGCTGTTTGCAGCAAGAGGTAGCATCTTAAATATCCTCCTTCATACTTTTACTGTTGGCATCCTCTAAGAAACTGGTTCCGACATGGCTCAACTGTAGCTTAGTTCTCCCTTCTTCTAGATTTTGTTTTTACCTTCTGATTTCCAGAGCCCACTTGACATAAGGATTCAAACCTGGCCTTCAGGCATACATAGGATGCTTCAGCATTCTGCTTTGTCTGAGTTTATTCCTCATTCTTCAAGGCTCAAACACAGAACCTGCCTCATTTTTCTACAAGGATTGGCTTGCTTAATTCTCTGCCCTACTCATCCTATGGTTCTGGGTGCAATTTAGGAGAAGGAAACTCATTTTCCTCTGGGATCCATTGTTTTCTCACATAGACGATGAGAATGAAGGTCCCTGCATATATAATACGTACCAAGTCCATGCTTACTGAATGAGCAAATCAATGAGGGAGATTTAGAAAGAAAGAAACGTTTGAAAAATGTTAAGTTCTAGGATATGGAAACAAGAGCTATATAATGTGTGATTGTTGTTCTTAATGTACTATGTTATTTCTCGTCTCTTTTGTTGTCCCTTAGTTATTCTCACATTGTTACAGTATCTTACCTTGTTATCTGATATATTGTATATATGTTTATTCATTTATTTGAAATAGGATAGGGATGGGATGAGAGAACAAGATGAGGGGAGTGGTTAGAGGGAGGGAAATGGGGACAAAAACATGAGAAGGGATGGGGTATCAATGTTTGTGAAGTAATGCACCTTCTATCTGGTGAATATAATGTAACCCTTCTATTAATTACAATAAAAAAGATTAAAAAAAGAAAAATGTTAAGTTGCAGCAGCAATACTGGATTTTTCCATAAGAAACCCCAGCTTTTCTTTCCCTTCACCCTACAAGGAAAATCCTATCTCCCACTCACTCAGTCCTGTCAGCATCTTAACTCCCGGAGGCAGCACATGAGCTGTGGAGTCACCCACTGACCATCTGTCTGGGGATCCTGTGTTCCTCCTCTGCTACAGGCGATTACGTAAGCTGGACAGCCACCTCCAGATGTTAACAGTTTCTGGATATTTTTTTTCCTCCCTTTTCAACAATAATAATAACAATAATTAAAACAAACACAGACCTATTCCCCACCAGCATCCCTGAAAGTACAAATGGGTGGGCCCAGATACCCTTCCTTTTCCTCTTCATGAGTATTGATCCCAGCCTCCAGTGTTCCAGTCATAGACCCAGCAAGGTTTGCCCAGCATTGAGCCAGGCTTCCAGGCCAACTGCCCTAGGGCCAAGTGGCCCTGAAGAAGGAAGATGGCTGTATCATGAGCAGTATTTAAGCTTAGGATTTCCCTTTTCCCATCTCCCACCTCAAAAGCCTCCGCCTCCACCTTCAATAGCTGTATTTCGGAGAACTAGGTGGCTTAAGAGATTAGTAATGAGATCCCAAGTCTTTCACTGCCGGGTCAGGAGTTCAGAGGCAGGCCTGGGTGACTAGTGAATGGCATAATTAGGGATCTGGGAGAAGGCCTGTGAGGGCCCCTGTGAAATGAGCGTGGACAGGCCTTTCATGGCAGTCCTTGTCAGCAGCACAAAAGCCCACCACCACATCCGACACTAATCATTCTCCCTTGTTAGAGGATTTACTAGCTGGAGGAGTCTGAGCCCCCCTGCCTACTGCCTTCTTAAAAACAAGTGTCCAGAATGTGCTCAGCTCAGTGTCCTTGGCTCCACTCAACTTAAAATGCAGGGAGATAGCCCCAACCCAGAGCAGGAGGGGGTAGACATGTGAAAACTAATGATTCCCATGATCTAAACTGGGATCCAGCATCAGTTTTCAGCGATTGCTGCTACAGCTGTTGTGATTATTTACTTTTTCCCACCATGAGCTACTTCTTTCTGCCAGGAGGAATGGGGTTAACCGAGAGAGGAGCTTGTATGACTCTCATCCTTGTTACCCTGTGTGGTCCAAGGTTTCCTCCCTTGTACTGTGGAATGGGGATAGTTATCTTGGACTTAACACAGATAGGACTCAGACCCAGAATGCACCGCCTGTTCCTGACAGGTGTAACATTGCCATATGCTACTGATCAGTTCTGAGCCCCAGGTTCCATGTCTGCAGGACTGAGAGAAAGATGGTAATAGTGGCCTCACAGCAATGTGGGGATGCCAGGCTTGGAACACAGAGGCTGCCCAGTCAATGATGGCAAAGAAAACAGCTTCTGTGAATATTGTATTAGGCCTTCAACATAAGCCTTTTTCTTAGCTTGAGACATCTAATTTCTTTGCATCAGAATTTTCCAATCCTAGATTGATGCAATTAAACAAATGAATGAGCAGTCCCCAGAATCAATTCTATGACTCTGAAGCAGTTTTGTTTCCTCTGCAAGATTTAGTTATGCCACGGGTTAAGTATGTTCCTATACTGTGGAACAGAGATCTCTCTCTCTCTCAGATCTCTCTCTCTCTCTCTCTCTCTCTCTCTCTCTCTCTCTCTCTCTCTCTCTCTCTCTCTCGTGTGTGTGTGTGTGTGTGTGTGTGTGTGTGTGTGTGTGTGTGTGTGTTTGCCAATCTTGGGGCCAATCCTGAACTCAGGATCTGGGTGCTGTTCCCGAGCTCATTTTGGTCAAAGCTACTGTTCTACCAGTGGAGCCACAGCTCCACTTCTAACTTTTTGGCCATTAATTGGAAATAAAAATACAGACTTTCCTGCCTAGGCTGGCTTTGAACTGTGATGTTCAGTTCTCAGCCTTCTTGAGTCTTTAGGGTTACAGGTGTGAGCCATAGACTCCTGGCCTGTGAGCCACATCCTAAGTGACCACCATCATTTGATGCAGTCTAGGGTTTGTACCCCAAATGGAATTTAGATGGAGGTGCAGACTTGGAGGGCATTAGAACCCTAAGAAGTATATAATGTGTTAGGGACAGATCTCTAGGGCAGTAAGGTGCTAATCAGCCCAGAGCTAAGCCCCAAGGCTGGAAGGTATCCAATGTCAAGTTCTCTTATCTTCAAGTGGCCTCTGAATGGAGGTCTAGAGATCTGTCAGGACTTCCCAAACTCCTGGAGGGAAGAAAGAAACATTTCTCTGTCCACTCAGCCTGTACACAGGAAATGCTTCTTGGCCTGGTTGTCTGTCCATGCCAAATAATAAATCCTCAGATGGAAATCAAGGAAGTCCACCCGTCCCCCTCCCTTCTATCTCTTTAAAGCAAGCATCAAAGGGAAAGCTGCTCTGGAGGCCTGGGGAAAGTGATAATTGTTTCTAATGGTTGGTGAAAAAAAGCCAGCACCCTCTCCCTCCTCTCCTCTCATTTTCATTGTTATTAAGTCTGTAAAAAGAAGATTGGAGGTGGGGGGCTGGAGGGTGTGTGTGTGTGTGTGTGTGTGTGTGTGTGTGTGTGTGTATGATGTTGTGTTTCTTTTAACCCTTGGTTGTCTTAGAAACTTCTGTGAGTCAGTCTGGAATAAGGGACAAAACAGACAACTAAGGATGAGAATAGCAATATCTAGGAACTATCTAGAGGACATTTGACACAGTGAGAACTGAGAATCAGAATATTTTGGGTTGCATTTGCTTATATGTATTAATTGAGAAAAGGCAGGTAAATTATCATTGATGATCATGGGTTCTTTTGTTCAACTAATATTTACTGAGTGTCCCCATAAATAGAGGAGATGTAACAAGTAAGGCCTAAGTCTTGGCCCCAATAAACTTGGTCAAATTCAAGAACTACAAATTCATCTTCCAGGTAAGTCCTGGCCAATTATGAGTGAGTACCCATAACGCTTTGCTGAGATACACTTACAAATTGACCCTGAAGTAGAAAGGAAGCAAGGTTTAATTGGTAGTATATGTTCTGGGAAAAGGACCAGGAATAGTGGCACTGATGTTGCAGTTTTGGTGGTTTTTAATTTTTTTTTCAACTGGTCCAGTGGATTCAAGAGCTGAATTAGCCATTAGCCTCAGTTTCTTATCTATAACAAATTCCTTTTTTTTGTAGGATAGTATAAGGATTAAATGAAATACTGGATTCAAAAAGGCTTTGTGGCACATTCTGTTTATTAGAGAAATTTTTGTGGCAACAAATTTTTGTTGTCATCATTTTTATTGCAAATCACATTTATTGTACTTGAGCTTGCGGTGGTGGACTGGTTGTAATAGCTTCTAGTACTCAGTAACCTTGCCCCACACAATTCTTATCAGCATCATCTCTGTACCTAAGTCTAGGAATATAGATGACCTGGACTCCTAGATCAAATGCATCACTAGTGGGTGGCTTATATAGCCTTGGAAAAGCCACATCAGTTCAACATTGGCAGCATTTGTTAAGCCCTGCCCAGTGACCCAAGACTCTGATCAGAAAGACATAATCCAGGCACAGTCACTATCCTTGAAGCACATACAAAGAATGACAGAAGGAAAGGCAAGAAACCAAATGTGGTTTTGTGACACCCAGCGTGTGGACCAAGCCTGATTGGGAGCAGGGAACCAGGAGGACAGAAAGAAATGAGCATTTAGGTCAGGCCAGTTTGAGTTTGGTAGACCAATTTCTTTTCTTTTCTTTTCTTTTTTTTTTGCCAGTCCTGGGCTTGAGCTCAGGTCCTGAGCACTGTCCTTGGACTTTCTCAAGGCTAGAGTTTTACCACTTGAGCCTCAGCACCATTTCCGGCTTTTTTCTATGTATGTGGTACCAAGGAATCGAACCCAGGTCTTCGTGCATGCTAGGCAAGCACGCTACCATTAGGCCAAACTCCCAGCCCCTGACCAATGTCTTTTCAAATTTCAAAAGTCCTAGTCTCTCAAATGGGGACCAAAATGCTTATTCCTCAGTCACTGTGGAAGTGACACGAGATTACACATGGACAGCACCTTATTCCTGTAGACCATTTTGGAGCTGGTCTAGTTCCCTCAAAAAGGGAGCTCTGAGAAGTAGTGAAGCTGGGTCTAGAAAGCCATGTTTATGTGTCTAGGTTTCCCCAGCCTTTTGCAGGCACAGCTGATGGGATGATCCTAGCAGGCTTTCAGTCCTGTAATCTTCAGCACCCTGAGATACTGACCCACATCAAGGAATCAACTTCTGACCCTCTTTAACCTGGCAGTTATTATATTGTTATTGTTATAGTTATTATTATTATTATTATTGTTTTGTGACAGTATTAGGACTTGAGCCCAGGACCCCTTTAGCTTTTCCACTCGAGGCTAGCACTCCACTGTCAACCTTTCACTAGTTAACTGGAGATATGAGTTTCACATACTTTCCTGCCCAGGCTGGCTTCAAACCACAATCCTCAGATCTCAGTCTCCTGAGCACCAAGGAATACAGGTGGCACCTGGATAATCTTACCTTTATTGAGGGTTAAATAACTGGGCATTGGAATGGCAAGCTTGAGATTAATAATGCATCCCAAAAGAAAAAAAAATATTGGGAAATACTACCCAAGAAGGAGAGAGAAAGAGACAGAGAGAGACAGAGACAGAGAGGACAGAGACAGAGAGAGACAGAGAGATGCACATCTGTGAAGTTACCATAGTGTAATTGTCTGTGTGCACCCCCTGGGGCTCTCCCACCTCCTTCCCTGACCTCTTTTGTTGTGAGGCACCTTGCAGGTCTCTCTAAGTAGAGGAGGAAATGGGAGAGGATGAGCCAGGGTTTTGAGGGGGCACTTTCTCTCTCCTTGATTGGCAAAAAGGCCTGGAAATCTGTAAAAATAAAAATTCAATGGAAACCTCATGGCGTGTCCCTGTGTGAGAAAAATACCAGCACCCCTTCACCATCAGGTTCTTCCTTCACACCCTCCCCTCTGTGGACATTGTGTGTGGGTGGAAGATAAACTGGATTTAAAAACCCTTTGAAAGCAAGACATCATTAACTCTAATTGAAAGCAGTCTTCTGCGAAAGAGGGGGATTTGGGAGCTGGTGTTGGATATAGTAGCTGGCAGCATCGGATGGGCAATGGAATAGACAAGAATCCAGACAGCAGAAGCCCTCTGTGTCTATAGACCAGGCACCTCCTGTCACCACCAGGAGAGCGACCCCTGCCTTCTTACAGAGGCCATAGAGATAACCATGCTTCTTCAGATCATGCTCTTTCCTCCCATCTGGGTCAGATGTGAGAGCTGTCATAAAGATTTCAGATACCATCCCAACGTGGATTTCCAGTGCTCTCAAAGCTCCGAGTGAAGAACTCTCTAGCTCTTTATACAAATGGCAGGCTCAAACAAACTAACAGCAAAAAGACTCACTGCTAGGATGACCGCATGTGATTCTTCTGCTTGTCTTGCTGGGTATGGTGACTTTAGAGTCTTTAAAACAATACCTAGGAAAGACCATCAATGTATGTTGAATTTTTTTTTAAAGTGTGTTGTTGCTGCTGCATTATTCACTGGGTACATATTATTTCCTTTATGCTCAGGAATCTTCTGGGATTTACTTGAAGATAAATAAGGCATGGTCCTCACTTTGGAAATCTTTTGATTTTAAAGGGATTAGACTAGACTAAGCAATGGTAATCTAACTTGACAAGTTTTATAACCAAAGAGCTGTCTAAAAGGTATAAAAGGAGCTATATGGACACAGAAGACGCAACAAACAGTTCCAGCTGGGGGCTTAACAAATGTTCTCTTGTATCCCTCAACTTGGTCATTTCTTTCCTAATGATTTCATTCATTATTGAATTACTTTTACTTCATTTCAAAATTAAATTAATTTCATTACTAACGATCAACTTTTTTTGTGTGTGTCAATGCTGGGTCCTGAACTCGTGGCCTGATCGCTGTCCCTTAGCTTTTTCATTCATAGCTGACATTCTACCTCTTGAGTCATGACTGTCACTCAGATTTTCAGTAGTTAATTGAAGATAAGAGTCTTGTGGACTTTTCGGCCCAAGCTGGCTTCAAACAGTGATAATCCGATATCAGCCTACTGAGTAGCTAGGATTACAGGCTTGAGCCACTGGTACCCAGCTTTGTAATGTCAAATTTTCAACCACTTAAAATCCTACTTGGTTTTCTTAATATTTCATTTTATTATCATCAAAACACAACTGGCAATCCAAGTAATTTATTAAGAGTAGACTACAGCACCATTTGAGAACAGATGTCTAGAAGTTACTTGCCTTGCTCAACTGAAGTCTATGCAGTCTAATGAGCAGCTCCCAGTTTCCCTCCCCACAGCTCCTGGCACTTATCCTTCCATCTTTGATTCTGTGACCTTGAGCATTTTATATAAATGAACTTATGCTATATTTCTCCTTCTGTAAGTGACTTATTTTTCTTGAGGATAAACTCCTCAAAATTCACACTTGGGTATCTGAATTGCCTTCTCTTTTTAAGAATCCCATAGCATGTATTGATGTATTGATGATGGGCACGTAGGTTATTACCCATCTTACTTGTCCTGAATAATGCTGCAATGAACACAGGAGTGGGAAATACAGAACAATTCAGCTCTGGAGAATAGATCTCTTTCAGGAAACTTAAATCCTGAATGCTGTTCTAGAGTACGCATGGTATGTTCAACAAAACATTGAGTAACAGGAAAGGAAGTGATGGGTTTTGTTTACCCTAGTGTGACAGAGAGGAGAACAAAAGTTACCATGTATAATGCCCTATCATCCCTGAGCCTGGACCATTAGAAAGATTTGTGTTATAAGCTGGAGGACAGTTGGGATAACATAATGGCTTTGCAAGACATATGTGACAGAGGTGTTCGTATTGGGAACAGATTGGAGTCTTGGAGAGGTTAGAAGATCCCTGGAGCCAGTGACACTGGAGCAACTGGAAGAAAGGTGCTGATAAATGCTGAAAATGAGATATCATGGTGGACCCTGGAGGAGTCTTCCAGGATATGTGGTGTGACGCTCCCCCCCCCCAAAAAAAAGTGTTCCTAAAACCTTCATTGCTCCGTAAGGCCTTGTGAGGCTGGATTTGCAAACCTGTGGGGCAACAGACACCGTTTGGCCATGGAATCAGTCATCTTGAGACCATACCTTTATTCAGTGAGCCAACCTGTGGTGTCTGTGAGGCCTTTTCTTTTCTCTCAGGACTCTGGAGCCTGGCATTCCATTCCCCTTCAGTTAATTGTTGCTGAATGTGCCAGTGTACACCATGTTCACAAAAGCAGGAGTCAGGGAGATTTGCATCTCGTTCTGCCTCTACCTCCTCAAGAACAAAAATGACTTGAAGATCAATGACGGCTTTGGGCCACGTTTCAGCTGGATTTGTTCATTCCTCTCTGATCTGCTTTGTCTTTCCCCGGTGAGATTACAGTCAGCCTGAAACAAACATACAACTAAATAGTAAAACAGGAGAATAAAATAGCAGCAGCATGAACCTCTAAGAGTCTTGTCTAGTGCTGATAAAGCTGACAAGATAAGAGGAAATCATATTTAAGCAA
Source organism: Megascapheus bottae (assembly GCF_031878675.1). Lineage (NCBI taxonomy): Eukaryota > Metazoa > Chordata > Mammalia > Rodentia > Geomyidae > Megascapheus > Megascapheus bottae. The sequence continues at coordinate 75,400,596 of NC_143511.1, forward strand.
TAAGGCTTTGTTCATACTGGCAAATTCTCTGATCATGAATGCTTAAGATATTCAGATAACACACACACACACACACACACACACACACACACACACACACACACACACACACCCCTACCTTTGACTTCAAGCCCCATGTTTTGCCACACTCTGCTGGGAGACAGACAACTAAGAACACAAGAGGAAAGAAAGCATTCCTCAATGATACATGTCGAATTGCTGGCCTGGATTTCAAATGCCATAGATAGTTTATGCAAAGTCTTGCACTGTTGTAAAGTGTAACACAATCCACTGGCAGCCTCTGCCAAAGCCTGGTCCCAGTTGTTTTTGAAAAAAACAAACTTGAAAACGTCTTCCAGCCCATTAAAGTAGCTATGTTCCATCCTCAGCCTCCTTGGTATTGGCTTCTATGGATTTAAACCGATGTATCCATGCCTGATTCTTAGACAACAGGATGGGTAAAACTTGGCCCCTCTCCTTAGCATGTTGCCAATAAGATTCAGAGAACCAATATTGTATTCCTAAGACCTACTGATTCCTAGAGCTGGGATGAGAGGAATCTTTGACAGATAATAAGTTTTGTTATTTTTTTAAAGCAGTGAAACTCTTCTCTGAAATGAAATTTTACAAGGCAGCTTTGTTATATAAAACAAATCAAGATCTCAGGCTAAAGCAATAGAGAAGAAACTAGGTAGATCTTCCATATCCTGACCCCTAGGTCAACATATCCAGTGGCCTACGAGACCCCATAGAAGATACTTTGACAATCTGTGGCTAGTCCAAAATTCAAATGTGCAAGAACCAATTGAATCCCAGAGATGCAGGGTCACCTGCCTATGATGAAATCTCAAAGCCAGAACCAACTAGAACCAAGTTTCATTCATCCAAAACCAGCTCAATGTTGCAATTCGCCTATTTCCATGCACACAGTGATTCTTCAAAGCTGTTTACATGACTTATCTTCCTCTGAAGTTTGAAAAAGTGGATTGATGAAGATGAAAATATGTTGGTCTTGGGGCTTGAACAAAGGCCTTGAGCTTTTTTGCCCCAGGCTAATGCTCTATCACCTTGAGCCACAACTCCATTTCTAGTTTTCTGGCAGTTAATTGGAAATAAGAGTCTTGTATATTCCCACACTGGCTTCAAAATGGTGATCCTCAGGTCTCAATCTCCTGAGAAGCACCAGGCTCTCTTTCTATTTTCTTTGTAACTTTACTATAGAGAATTATCCAGGCAGTTCATTTTAAAATGGAAACATTTGATGCTTGCCATTGTAGATCACCATGTAGTGTAATTTTTTAGCTGGATTAGTTCTTTTCACTGCTGCAAAGAGAGCTAAGAACTGGTGTTTTGTGAGATATCCCAGGTTGATAGAAAGAGAGGCATTTGGATTTGTGTACCTGTGCAGATGAGATGTTCATTGCTGATGGCAAGATGGGTTGGCTGTCGACCACGCTTAGTTCAGTGGAACCTGCTGTACAGGAACACATCAGTAAGAGTTTATGCAAGTGATTTTACATTTACTTTTCATGGTTGTATAAGTCAAGAGTACATAGTGATTTTCTTTGATTTTTAAGAGACTAGGTTTTGCTATGTTTTCCAGACTGGCTTGAGCTTCCTCGACTCAGGTGATCTTGCTTCAGTCTCCTGAGTAGCTACAGCAACAGATATGCACCTCCATTTCTGCCTGGAGGTGTTCATCACTTTATTTTATAAATCGTGAAATTACATGGACTAATGTAAACCCAAAACACCTGTGTTTACAGATGTTCACACTGTTCAGCAGGTGTGTACACTACATAGCATTGACAGCAATGCGGATTTTGTCTCTTTCTGTAAGAGAGTCATACAACTACGGGTAAAGTTACACCCCAGTTATCCCCAACTTCTACTAACCATTCTCTTCCTTGAGACACAGAGGCAATGACCCTCTGAATCTGATGTTTACTTTGTCTGTGCCGTTTTTAAATCCTATGAACCTCTGGGTAACATACAGGTTTTTTTTAAATATATGTATTTTTCTTATTGTCGGCATAATGTATAGAGGGGTTACAGGTATATTCACCAGGTAGTAGGTATGTTGCTTCTCGCACATTGATACCCCTTCTCATGTTTTTGTTCCCGTTTCCTTCTCTCCCCTCCCAATCATCTTGGTTTCCCTCCCTCTTTCCCTATTTCAAATAAACAAATAAACATATATACAATGTACAATATGAGATTAATCAAAGGGCAACAAAAGAGAAGAGAAATAACATAGTACACTAAGAACAACAGTCACACAAGATAAACCTCTTGTTTCCATATCCTAGAGATCCTTTCATCTAGTCTCATCCTATATGATGTTATGTACATAGGTTTTGAGCTACTGTAATCCTCTGCTAGGAGAGACAGTTTTGTTTTATGTGATTTTTTGAACATTGATGGCATCATAATGACTTCACTTTGGCTGTTTTACTTTTGTTATTTAGTGTTGTGTTTTTACCATTTCTGTGTCTTTGAATGTATCGCTAGAGCTTTTGTGGTGATTGGCCTGGGCCAAGTGTTCAATATTTTAGTATCATCCCTGTGTATGAATGTAGTTGATTCTTCCTAATACTCTTTCATCAAATGTAATTCTGTTGTATGAATATTTCATATCTCGTAGAACCCCTTCCAACAGATGAAAACAGATATTTCCCAAATCTTTCATTATAATATTGATATATATATGTACTTGATAAATGGACATCTTTAATTCTTATAAATAAAGGTGCTCTTCTTTTTGTATTTTTGTTTATATATTTATTTTCATTGTTAGCGTGTTTGTGTATTCTTGTTGAGGACAGATTGTCTTGCTACTCTTTCATAGCCTTTCAGTTCTCTCACACTCTTTGGATCAGCCTTACTTCTCAGAAGAAGTAGTATATATGCACTAAGCTAGCTCTCTGCCCCTCACATCTCTCTTACCCACATTTTTACTGAGACGTTTGAGAAATAGCAGTTAATAAATATCATTTCGACTAAATGAGTCAAGCAATAAATGACACTTGGTACATAAACTCCTGCTTGTTTCAGTGGTCTTTGGTGTTATTTGTATTGAAGATGTGTGTGTGTGTGTGTGTGCGTGTGTGTGTGTGTGTGTGCGTGTGTGTGCACGTGCGTGCGTGTGTGTGTGTGTGTGTGTGTGTGTGTATTCTTGTACATGTGAATGTGTATGTAAAGTGATGGAACTGATTTTCTTTAGTGACAGGCCAATGACTGTGTGCTCATAGTCCTCTCCTTATCACTACAATAGTTATGAGCAATTGCAGACTTGTTCTAAAACAATTTGCCTGACACTCAAACCTCTATGAGATCAAATCCCTCAGCTTTCCTTTTTTTCTACTTTCTCAGAGCTTTAATGAGATCAGGCAATTAATCACAACCTAATCATTCTGACAGAGTTCCTACTTTCCTCTGTGTGTTTGCTTCTGTTGTTCTCTCCATAATGTCTTCCAGATCTAGCTTCAATGTCAGCTGCTCTACAGTTGGTTCCTGTCACCTCTGACCCTTAAATTTGTCATTTCTTTTCTTTACAATATTGAGACTTACGTTAGGATCTGGGATCCTGGAGTAGATTTTTATCTATACATCCTTACTTTCTCTTATATTAAAGCAGATTGACAAGCTAAGTTTTATTCTATTTTTTGTTATGTCTTTCTTCTAGATCTGTCGAACCAAGGTGATAGACCTCAGTGAAGGCATTTCCCAGCATGCCTGGTACCCCTGCACCATCAATTACCCATATTCCCAGGTCTCTCAGATGTCTTTCTGGCTCCAGGTAAGCCTGTGTATTTTATTCTCAAATATTAGTTACTATCACAGGGCTTCTTTGTGACATTTCCATACATACTTACAATCTTGCAGTGTACTTGCATTAGATTCCCCTCCTTCTTAACATTTTAATAGGCTTCCTTGTTCAACATGTACGTGAAGCAGTGAAGCTTAAGTTTTAAGAGCTATGGCTTCTTAAGCGGAACACCAAATTCCATGATAACACTGGACATGATTTTTCCCACCCACTGCCACCTGAGCTTTCATTTGCATTCCAGGCCCTTCAGTATATCTTCCATGAAGACTCTACTGATCTCCACAGTGGGGCAAAAAAAAAAAAGTGACTTTTGAGGGGGCAGGGCTTCTAGCAGTCCACCCATTTGGCCTGTTATATAGCACCTCCACTTGGTAATCTATCGTTGTGTGGCAAAAGATTATGAATGTTATTGATTTTGATCCGTGTGTCACTGATTTACTTTAAACTCCACATTTCACAGAAGTGTAAGGCCCTTCTCTTTATTTTTTCTTTCCCCATTGCCTTGATACCTAGTGTAAAGCCTAATACTGGAGGAAATTTAGGCCCAGAGTAGCCTAGCTCTCCACTCCACATTAACAGCTAGGTAGAAGCAAACCCAGGACTAAAGCAGGATTTCTAAACATAGATCTTGTGTGTCATGGCTTTTTTCTTCTACCTATCTGGGGCCAATTCCTGAATCTGAGGAAAAGCCACCTCAGATTGGTTGCTTCCTTCCCCTGTGGCTAAGCTCTTAAGTGACTCTCTTGTGTCTTTTCCATTTCAGACATATTTCTCTCAGCCAATGGTTGCTACAGCTGTCATTGTCCACCTGGTGACTGATGGGACATATTATGGAGACCAAAAGCAAGAGACCATCAGTGTGCAGTTGCTTGATACCAAAGACCAGAGCCACGATCTGGGCAAGAATCTTCTCCTGCACCTACCTCTCTCTCTTTACCTGCTTCTACACATGATCCATGAGTTTTTGTGAGGATGAGCTAGGCATGATCTCTTCCTTAATTTTTTTGTCTTTCTTTCTCCTTCACTCTTTGACATTCTGTTTGTGTCAGTCAAAAACACAGCTGATTCAGAGAAATATGGATTTGGAAAATATATGGATAAGGAGTCAATGGCAAAGCCCTTTAGTCAGAGATATTTAACCTCATGTAATTCACAGGATTCTCCAAAGACACTGCTGGGAATAAGTACTCAGTGTTCAGAAACATGGTCAGATGTATCTGTGATACCCTCCCCCACCCAGTGGTGACCATATGACAAACACACACACACACACACACACACACACACACACACACACACACACCCTCCAGATAAACCCCCTGTGGGTTCACAGTAAGCAAATCTATCAGATTCAGGAATAGAGAGGCTGGTGAGGAATCACGTCTTATCTATTAGAAATCTACCCTGATTCTAGAGCCAGGTGGGAGAGCAGGGACAGTCCCTTCTCCACCCCCCTCCCCACATGCCTACATGTCTCATGGTCTAGAGGAAAGGGACCATTCCAGAGTCAACTGCCAAAATTTGAATCCCATACCTACTTCTCGCTCCTGCTCTTTGTGAATGTGAGCAGATTATTTTTTAACCTCTCAGCATCTCTTGCTTCATATGCACAATACAATGATGCCCACATGAGGGTTAGGAGGAAGAGATAGTGACACTATTGTGTCACCCTAATGCCCTTTGAAAGAAGCCTAGTAATCATTACTTCCTATTCTCACTAAGAAATTCCTTTTACACCCTCTCATTTCCAGTCTACCCTAGAGAGATCTGGGTAACCCATCCAAGTGTTTGGAATTCCGGGCCAGCACTGGAGCTTGGACTTCAAAGCTGTGCCCACACCATTCCACAGAGAGCTCATTTCAAAACTCCTTAAGAAGCAAGCAGACAAGGGGTCACTTCAGGGTCAGGTAGAAGCCAAGGGAGAAGGGAAGATGTTTTGTTTTCATGTTTATTTATTCAGTCGTTTTAAAGGTGGGGGAGGGTGCAGACGTATAAATAAGGAAGAAAAAGAAAACCCCTCTGGATTTATCTGGATTCCTGGGAAATTTCCCAAAGTGAGAAGCAAATATTTTGATAGTCATCTTGGCTCTGCGCAGGGTTCTAAGGAAAGGCTTCTCAGCAGAGATGGGGAGATGTCTGGCTCCCCAGAGACCTCTTGGCTCTTGCTTACCAACCCCTCCCTACTGTATGTTCCTGTCCTTGGCATCCTCTCATCTCTGGTACAGGTTGCAGAGATGAATAGAAAGAAAAGCAGCAGGTAAGCTAGCAGCCTCCTGCTTCCACAATGGAGAAACCCTCGATTAGGACAAAGCTGCCAGGACACTTTCAGGATCACCCACTTTTCCAGACATAGAAATGGAGTCTTAAGAATATACTAGAATCTCCTCATCAGAAAGTAGCTAAACCAGCCATGAAACCCAGGACCACCAAAGACCAAAGCTAGCTTAATTATCTTTGTACAAATCCCATCTCATCTCATCTCATCCCCTTTTCTTCTTTCCCACTCCATGTATTTTGTTCTAAACTGCTGTCTGTGTTTTCCCCACTAAACCTGGGGACCTGCTGCCAGCACTTAGTGAGGCCTACGGGTAAATATAAGAGAGCCTCTTCCATGAGGCAGTCTTAGATTCTTCTTGAAATATGCCCCTGTGACAGTACCACTATCTGAAAAGTTACAACTCAGTTTTCTTCACCACATATTGGGCATAGCAATCTGTGCCTCAGAGGACTAATCCTGGCCTTGCAGATTATCCATGCCAGTGGGCTACTTTTTCACTCTGAGAAGGATCTGTGGTTATGAATTATTCCCATTCCTTTGATAGACAGCTAGAGAGCTCCTCTGCACTGTGAATCCCTGAGGCAATGCAGGAGGGAGTGAGAGCTTGGACAAAGGTGGCTGTTTGGAGGAAGGAGAAGGATTTCAGATGCTAGGTGAAGAGAAAGCTTGGGGGGGCAGGGTGGTGGCCGGGGGGGGGGCTGGATTGGAAAGATTTGGAACCAAGAAAAACAAGGCAGACAAAGAAACTTTCAATCAAACTCAAAATTCCCATTGGCCGCCCAATGGTGCTTTTGTGCAGTGACATGAAAGGTCTGGGGGCTTTAGGAAAGGCCCGTTGGGGAGGGCGTGACTGGCCTTGAGTAATGAGCCTGGCCCCTCATCCCCTCTGTCTCCCCTGACAGGCCTCCATGTCCTGAGCTGCAGAAACAATCCCCTGATTATCCCTGTGGTCCATGACCTCAGCCAGCCCTTCTACCACAGCCAGGCGGTACGTGTGAGCTTCAGTTCGCCCCTGGTTGCCATCTCGGGGGTGGCCCTCCGTTCCTTCGACAACTTTGACCCTGTCACCCTGAGCAGCTGCCAGAGAGGAGAGACCTACAGCCCTGTGGAGCAGAGGTAAGGCATCCCAGGGCCTCATCACCATGGGCTGTTTGTAGATGAGCAGCTTAAGTCTATGCATTTCTCTTTTCTCCATCTTCTGACCTCTGGATGGATCAGCCTTTGGGCTTGAGAGTCTTAGGAGTCCCTGAATTCCGGGGGCTAGTGTGGGAAGCAGGGAAGAGTCTCTGTCTCACCTGGATTGCACCAGAAAGATGAAAATAGCAGCTTCCTTGTAAACATCCCCTCCTAACAAAGACAGGGTAGGGGTATTCGTCCTTTCAGGGAAGAAATGCTAGAAGAGTCTTCTTCACAGGTGACATAGACAGGAGTCCTTTACTGAGGAGGATAGATGGAGTGGCAGGGATTTGTTTCCTCTGCTCACTGTGTGAGGCAGTGATGGGTAAAACCTCTCTATTTTTCACTAGCTAAGCCCTAGAGAGGTCCCAGCATGTGCGGATTGAGGGTAGAGCAGTGCTTCGCCAGTACTTTTGATCTGATATCTGTTTAGACATCTCCTATGGAGATATGAGGGGATGATGTTTCCTAGAAAGAATCTGAGCTTGGGGAGCATGCTTAATTTGGGTTTGTATCTCCACATTACTGTTCCTCCAGTAGCGTACCCTTGGATGAGTCACCCTTTTTTTTTGAGTTTCCGATTTCTATTTGTGGAACAAGTAGATTATAATAGCCACCCCTTACCGGTGTTGCCAGAGTTCCTTATTGCACCGTAGATATATATATATATATATAATCTTGCAAATTGTGGGACACTCATGAAAACAGTAGCATCTTGATGAATAAAGAACCTAGAAGCACCAAAGAACCTATCAAATAAGTAAAAATATTTTCCGAGATAGTTTCCAAAGTGGTTGGTGCTTTCTGGAGCACAATGCTGTGTGAAATTCTGAAAGTCGGAGCAGAACCAGCCTCTGAGTTGATCTAGGGCATCCAACACACCCAAATTTTTGTCTCACCATCCCAATTCCCCAGAGCCCCGCAAAGGGAGGGACAGGTTCAAGATTCTCATTCATTTAATGAGCTCCAGAAAGAGAAAGAGCTTATTTGTTGGTGGCTCCCACAGAGTGAACCCCCTATACATACGGGGCAAGGAGAGAGAGGAGGGCTGAGGCTGGGAGGGGAACAATAAACTTTCCCACGCTCCTCCTCCCACAGAGGACACAAAATGTGGTTGCAAAATCCACATTGTTTTGCACCCACAGTCTCCAGCTTCTGTTGTGCAAAGTCTGTTGCAATCGCTGCAAGACAGGAGCTCCTGACATATTTGTCATTGTCATAGTTCATCTCACCAGGCTTTAAAAACATTATTATTATTAATATTATACTCTGCTAAACACAAGTTACTTCTCAAAACCCAGAGAAACAATGTCCATGCAAAATGCAAGCCTGTTAGACCTTTTCCACAATGTATCCCCATCCTTTCCCAGCTACCCAGACCCTTCAACAAGTTGACCAAAGCCAGCCCTGACTTCTTTGAGTTCTTAATGAACAGTTTTTGTGCTCTATGAAAACAGTAAGAACTGTTTTAAGCTGTGAGACAGATCAGTCGGCTCATTTATGCAGCTCTTTGGTTGTGAAAGAACACAGAACTGGGGCAGAGCCTTGCCCTGTCTGACTCATTGTATGACGATAGACAAGTCATTCCTCTCTCTTGGTTTCTCTGTCTGCTGAAGAGTGAAGATGGATTGCATGTTCTCTGTGATTGTTTTCCAGTTCTAGCTGACTTTGATTTTCAAAGCACTTGGAGGGGTGAAGGGAGAGAGAAAGAGACAGGCATTTGTTGAGCCTCTGATAAGTGCATTATCTTATTTCACTCTCACACCTGTTCTGAAGGGTGATAACTTAGGGAGACAGGCAATAAGAGAAAAACCCTGATTTGTCTGCCTTTGAAAGGACTTGAAGGAGACAAATGTTTTCAGGACCTGTCACAGTCCTATGCGAGCATTGACTCATCTTGGTTCTGAACAGCAGAGAGAGAAGCAAGCAACCCCAAGAGCTTTGGTTAGTTTGCTTCTGAGCTTGAATCAGGCTGATTGAAGGCCTGAGAATGCTGGGCTGCACAATTTCCTCCTGGGTGCCCCAGAGAGGAAAGGACAGCAGCTGTTCACAGAGAGCTGCCCAGGAAATGACCCAAACAGGCAAATGTGCAAATGCATTAAAACAAACAACCAAAGTGCCTGCACTTTGGCAAGGGGGGGAGGAAGAATCATCAAAAACTGTACCCAGCACTGGAATGTTCTTCATTCTCAAACATCACCAAGGTAAATAGCATCACTTTTCGCAACACAAATTTCAGTCTCTTGTAGTCTGACCCTCGCACTCCACTCTTAGCTGTTTCCCAGCCAAGTTTAGTTTTCCTTTCCCTACTCCCTCTCTCTCTGCACCCTTTCCTCTCCACCTTCTTCCACCTCTATCTTTCCACCTGTCTATTCTTTCTGGCTTTCTGTCTCTCACTCTTCCATAACCATCCATCTTTCTTCCCCACCTTCCTCTAAGGAAAGAAGAGTGGTATCCAGTAGGCTGGGGCAAAAGCTTGCTGTATAGCAAAATCAATGCAGGCTGTTGTATTCTGACCTAGATTCAAAGGTCAACAACCCCTATGCAGTACTTGGTATAAATTTAGAGGTTCAAGAAAATAGGATCGGATTTCAAACAAGCAGTCTACTTGTGGAATTCTAGCCAAAGCACAACTCCACACCTACTTGGGGAAAGAGGAAATGGAGTGGAAAAGGTGGGGGGGGAGGGTTAAAAAATATAAGGGGCTTTGATGAGGAAAAACTCCAGTGCAGACATTGAGACCACCCCACCCCCTCAACTTGTAGTTCTAAACAGCAAAGAAAATTCCATGGGCCATGTATTAAGAGGATTATCTTTCTTTACTCCACTTTCCCTCACTCTCCTCTTTCTTTTCCCTACTGCCCCTTTCTTGTTTCATTACTTCCTCCTCTTTTATCTTTCTTCTCTTCCGTTTTCTTACTTAAACCCCTTGTATGTTTTTCTACACACTAGTGCATCCTGAGAGGCACTGCTGATGGAGAAGTAACTTCTGAAAGGTCACTTGGGCAGGAAACAAGTTCTCTGTGTAGCTAGAATGAGCTCTTTCCAGCCAAGGTAGACAGACTGATTTACAAGGGCCCCCCAGGCGAAAGCCACACTTTCCTAAGAGTCTGCATTGCTAGGACCCCAGGTGTGGAATACTCCATTAGGTAATTGTATAACGATTCGTATTACAAGAACTTGGAAACCAAAATAAAGCTGCTGATGGTCAGAGACCAGGTTGATATGGATGCCTACATCACCTTGTCTGTTCCCTTAATTTGCAAAGGAATCTGCAACTCTAGAATGTAGGTTGAATGTCTTGGGTGAATTGAACAGTTGAGCTTTCCTGCTTGTGTATCTTTGCCTACACTGGATACTTCCTGGTTCTTCTGTATAAATAGTTCAATTCATTTTTCCCAGCAGCAATCTACCAGAGTTCTTGTGACTCCCGTGTCTTTATCAGAGCTGATTTTTCCCATTCCAAAGAATTCTAAAATTGTAGACCTATGCTGTTCGTTTTCATACAACATAATAAACCCGAGAGTTATGATTTGCTGATTCCCTAATTCTGCATCCTTGATCATTGGGAGACTCTAAGGACCAGGTAAAGGAAGTGAATTTCCTGCAATTATGCCTCAAGTTAGAGGCAGAAACCAGCTTTGGAGTCTGGTTCTTAAGAATCCATTTCTTTCCTCATCATTAGAGATTCTAGGACTGGTGTGTCATAGGCCAGAGTAGGCCTGAGGTAGGCCTATGAGTTAGATCTCATTAGTTACCATCTTTAATTAGTTTGTAATGTTTAAATATCAGAAGAGTATGTATTAATTGCCAGTATGCTTCCTCGAACTGTTTAAATAAATCAGATTTGAAAGCAAAGAGGTAACCTAGGACTAGAGCTGAGAAGCGTGTCATGGTAAGGAACCACCCTTCTTACCTTGTCTTTCAACATGGCTGCCTGGACTCTACAGGATTTGCTGAATTTGCATCTCACACTCTTGAAAATCCTCCACAGCACATCACTGATGTTGGCTCTTGGAAGTCCAGGTGAAGATAAGATTTTCCTTAGTAACTTCATTTCTGGGCAGAAAAATCATGCTACCTCTTTTTCTTTCTCATTGCTTGAGCTATAGAGCTCATGTACAGGACAGTTTTCCTTTCATTTTCCAGTGCTGAAAAAAAATCTCTCTTTTTTTCTTTTTAAATTTTTGTACCCTTTTCTTTGTTGTCTCCATCTGTCCAACCCCTAATACCTTATAAGCAACCTTCCTGTTAGTATCTCGACTTCTCTGTGGCGTGATTGCAGCCAAAGCAGCATGCCACAACAGTTAAGCTATGATTTAAATGGCAGAACTGGGAAGAATGCCTCTGCTAGCCTTTTCAATCTCTCCCTGCCCTGGTTCCAGTAGGGCCCCGCTGTCCTCTGTATATGTGGGTGGTGTTCATTTTAATAATACTGATAGTACAGATAGCAATTGGGGCATTGGTGATGAGATCACATAATACCTTTCTGTATAAGTTGAATCTGTAAGTAAATACGTATTTTGTTTTTAAACAAAAATACCTATCAGAAGGAAATGTAGGAAAGGCCCATCTTGAACTTGTGATCGATCCTTTTTTTGCCTAATCTTTCTCATGATTAATGGTGTGTGAGAGAGGAATGGTGGGTGACTATATCCATAAGATGCAATGGACTTATGTAAAAACAGAGCCAGGTCACATGAAGGTGTGAAGGAAGTTGGGATAGATGAGGTAGAATGGTAGAAGGGAGTGACATTGGCCATAAAGATACTTATGCATACATATATACACCTATATGTATATATATATATATGAACACACACACATGTATATATGTATATATTTACCAAGAAGAAAATAAAAATACTAAAACATCTAACTCTGCATCTGTGAGGCCCTCCTTCTGTGCTCAGGTGTAACTTAACTTGTGTCGTTTGCCCCATCCACCCAACCAACCATCTTTCTGCCTTCAAAGAATTGTCTTAATTGTTCCCTTCTTTTGTAATTTTTATGAACAGTCCATCACTGATGTGAAATCCTTCCCTTATTTTTTTTTAAGTGAACCAGAGCCTTGTCTTTTGTTTTGTTTTCCTTGTTTCTGTTTTGTATTTCAGATACGAATGACAGGAGTGATCAGGATTTAGGTCAGAGGGTCAGCTGGGGCTGCCTTCGTCATTTTCAGACAGTGTATTCATACAAAAGTTTCCAACCAGCAAGATAGCAAAGGAAAGAACAAGGATTTAGGGAGCCCCGGACTAATCTCTATCAGCATTCTATTCACTCTGAGCGCCCTTGGGCAAACAATCCAAAACTCATAGTCTGAAACACCCAAACACTGATAATATTACTACATCAAGAAGTTATTTCATGGTTGCAAATAGGATGATATAGGTGAAACAGGGTGTATCATGCCTGAGACATATTAGCTCCTTTCTTCCTTTTCTTTCTGTCTACAAGCCAAAAAGTCCAGGTGCAGACAGAGATGCCAAATAACACGGGATGCCTCACTCCCCAAAGCATGTTGTAGTAAACACTAGTTCTAAGAAAAAAAAGGGGGGGGAAGAGGTACCAGAGTTTAGGAAATGAATTTTACCTTAGCTCCTTCAGAACATTTTCAAAATGCATTCAAATATTCAAGTTACTGTGAATTTCTGCAATAAAGAAAGTGGATTCGTCTGATGAACCATGGGTACTCCTATTAATGTGATTATAGAATTATTTGGTCAGGTACTTCCTGTGATAGGGAAATACTTTCCTCTCTGCCAGAGAGAGATCTTTTCATGGAGCATAATACTCCCAAAGCATTTCTCACACATGGACCTTTCCATGCTACAAACACACCATAAACCACCTTGTCCTAGCTCTCTGGGACCCATATTTCCTCAATCCTCTGGAAGTTTGATCCCTTCAGGTCTTAGGTCAGTGAGCTGTCCCTTCCTCATGAATCCTTCCAAATAAAAACTTTCCTGCCTTTCTACTTTCTAAGCCATTTCCTACTATAATTTCATCTTATTTCAGTATTCATTTTTTGCCAGTCCTGGGGCTTGAACTCGGAGCCTGGGCACTGTCCTTGAGCATTCTCAAGGCTAATGCTCTACCACTTGAACCACAGTACCACTTCCAGCTTTTTCTATATATGTCGTACCAAGGAATCAAACCTGGGTCTTCATGATGCTAGACAAGCACTCTACCACTAGGCCAAACTCCTGGCCCCAGTATCCATTTTTTTTTAATACAGCACTACTGAAATGCTTTTGTTGAATTGCTTCCCCTAGAACTACCCGTTCTAAGGGAAGTCTATAAGGAAGTCCATAAGTAGAGAGATCCTACTTGTCCTCACCCCTCATTGGTGAGCTCCCAGTTAAGATGGCATTTTGCCCTGTTTACAGTTCAGAGGGCATCATGTTACTATTCCTTCTACCTCACTGATGAGAAAGCTAGGACAATGGGGTGTTACAAATATTTCAAGGTTCAACAATTAATTAATCAATGGCAGGGCTGTGCCTGAAGCCAAGATTTCTCCAAAATGATAAGCTCTGGTCCCGTGTCGAGGAAACAAAGTGTTTCTATTTTCTCATTTTCCTATGAAGAGGCAGCTTTCATGTGCACAGAAATAGAGGGGATTGCTATTTGTTTTAACCTCAGTGGTCTCTGAGACAAGAAAAGGAAGTCTTCCTCCCCCCCCCCCCCCGGGTCCTCGTGGGATAAGAGCTCTGCTGCCTTTAGGGAGTGCAGAGTTACAAGTGTCCAAACTATAAGGCACAGGTCAGCGGGAACCAAGTTTGGGAGGTGGCTGCTTACATAGTAAATCTATTTAAATTGGAATCACACTGCTGTTTCCTCTCACCCTTGCACCACATGAGTGGTGCATTGTTTGGCATCAAAGCTTGTGGGTTAATTCTGTATTCCTATTTGTTTCAAGATCTCTGCGTGGTATAGTCCGGAGATTTCTGGAGGTAAAAGAATGGTGCACATGAGCTCAGCAGATGCTACTGAAAGCCAGCTGCCCTGCATTTTGGAAAGGAGCATGCGGAGAATATAAAGCTACATCAGGAAAGCTCTGAGGCTTGCCCTCTGAAAGTGTTTAGTTTGTGATATCTTCTGGTGGCTCTTAGTTTCTCAACCTCCTCACTGTATTTTTGAGCAGTAGGTGGTATATAGGGGATAAGTAACAATGTCAACTCCCCCAAACCCTTAGTGTTAGATCATGAAACTGAAACCAAGAAACAAATTAGTGAGATCTTTTGAAGCTGGTTTGGTCAAAATTGTTTCCCTATATCCTGATAGAAACCTTGAAGAGCTGGATGCAAATCCAAACATCAGCACCTCCAATAAGCCAGGAGTTGGAGGTGAGGTGGGAGGGTAAAATACAAAGTAACTTCTATCTCATAACATTTTAGTGTTTGACTCCTTTGTTCAACCTGTGTGGCATGTACAGTCAGATAGTACCAGCATTCATTGCTTTCTATGTAGGCCTCATCTGAATGCAGGGTATTTCTAGTTCCCTCGGTAAGGACTTCAGGATGACCTGGGCATTATGTCTACCCTCCATTAATGTTCTAGTACCAGGCAATAGGACAGAATCACCAACAGGGACTGTAGGGTCACATATCTGGGTGGGAACTTACACAGGTAACTTAATCTTACCAGGTCTCAATTTTTCCTGCTGTAAAATGAGTAACGCTTAGCTCATAGGTTTATAGTAAAGATGAAGTGAGCTCATAGATGTAAGCGTTCGGTAGCTGGGAACACCAAATGTTTGCATAGCTACAAGGGGAAAAGATTATCCTGCACAGAGGTTTTCAGTCATTTCTACATGCATCTGTGATTACCATGTGTCTCAGAACCTGCTAGACACCCTATATCCTGGGTTTTCAATGTGGTTTATGTGGCATCAGTGTTAGAGAGGCAGGCAGAATGCCTGTAATGGATCACACTTGGATACATAAGGCAACGTTTTCTGGAGAAATGTACATCTCATCTCAACTTAACACGCAGAGTACAGATTGGCATGGTGTACAAGTCACTTTACAGCAAACGAAAAACTTTGGTCCTTACTTCTGTTGAATCTCAGGATTCTGAGAAATAGGCTAAATGGGATGCTTAAAGGTATCATGTGCCAACTGAAAGCCACACAGCTTATATAGGTAATAGAGTGTTGATGTATTTATAATACTAGCTACCAACTGGGTACTGGTGGCTCATGCCTGTAATCCTAGCTATTCGGGATGCTGAACTATAACAATTGTGGTTTGAAGCTGGTCCAGACGGGAAAGCCCATGAGACTCTTGTCTCCAACCAATCACCAACAATGCCAGAAATGGAACTGAGGCTCAAGTGGTGGAGCACTAAACTTGAATAAAAAAGTTCAGGGACAGGGAGTGCCCAAGCCCTGAGTTCAAGTGTCAAGACTTGGACACGCATACACATGCTGGCTACTAACTAATGAATGCTAAGTATGTGTCGAGAATTCTTCTGTGTTCATTTCTTGAATTAATTGATTCAATTCTGTTGGTGATCCTTGAAAAATAGGTATTCCAATAAGATACGAAGAGGCTGTCAGTCAATCTAGTGTCTTGAGACCCGGAAATTCAATAAATGCTTTCTGTAATTATAATTGATCCTTATTTCACAACTGGAAACACTGAGGCTCTGCAAGACTGGAAACGTGATAACATACAAAGCTTTCAAGTGGCAGCATGTGAAATCAAGTTATGTGTCTCTGTAACTTGTGCTCTTGAAGACAACCCTTGGTCACATTCTCCAGAGTTTCCTTATTTATTTATGTCTTTATTTATTTTCAGTTATTGTCTTAAAGTGGTGGTATAAAAGGTTTTCCAGTTTATGAGTACCATGCATTGTCATCATTCCCTCATTCTCCCAACCCTATTTCTTTACCTCAACCCATATTCCTCCCTCTCCTTCTGAAATTTTTGGAAGAGGCCCAACTTTTATCTTCCAGGTGTAGTGAAGTTGTTCTATGAGTGATACCCCCTCTTACTTTCTCATTTCTCTTTCCCCAGCTGTGTACACTTTGCCTGTGAGACCATAGATTGTCCAGAGCTGGCTGTGAAGAATTCTTCTCTTAATTGCTCCAGCAGCGACCGCTATCATGGTGCCCAGTGCACTGTGAGCTGCCAGACGGGCTATGTGCTACAGATACAGCGGGATGACGAGCTGATCAAGAGCCAGGTGTGTGTGGGTGCTGAGCACAGGGCACTTCTAGCCATGGAATGTTGGTAGGGTTGCCACAGGTGCTCTAATAAAGTCCTAGCCTGACATGACACACAGTAGATGAATTCTTAATTTTTCTCTCATTTCTATGAGTATTACATGCATCTATGTATCATCCATCTATCTATCTATCTGTCTGTCTGTCTAGTCTAGCTTGCTAGATTATTGTCTACTAACTACTGCCTATTTGTTCCAATGAATTAATGAATCAAGGAATCAACAAACCAGCCTATATATCTAAGAAGGCAGTTCCTGAGTAGAAGAGCATTCCATTACACGCATCAATATATATGTTCATTTAACTTGCAAGTCTATAAGACTACAGTCTGAACATATCAGAACAAAGCTGTTATACTCAGAGCACTGCCATAATGAAACAGGCTCTTTAGAAAGAGGTGAACTCTGTCGATGAGATGTGCGTTCATTCACTCACTCATTCATTCACCCATTGCATCTATTCACCGTAAGCCAGATGTTGTACTTGGTCCTAGAGATGAAGCAATCGTTAAAGCAGACTGCAGTGAGGGCACTGATGGCTCATACTCAAGGGGCTGAGATCCAGACAGTTGTAACACAATTCCCACCTTGGCAGAAAAGATGTCAGACATCATCTCCAATCCCCAGTTAACAACTAAAAGGCAACGCTGGAGGGATGACTGAGTGCCTACCAAGATCAAGAAAGCAGACTGAGTGTGAGGCCCTGACTTCAAGACCTAGTCCTGGAGAAGAAAAAGAAACTTGAGTCTCTCTTCTCAGGGAACCAGCAACTCACAAATATGACAGATACCATAAAGAGATTGGGATGTAGATAAATAGGCAGACTTAAGGAAAATGTTCTGGAGAAGTGGTGTAAAAACTGCCAAGCAGGCAGATAGGCAGAGTGCTATGTGCTGGGGACAATTCTGTAGACCGAGATATTTTCACTCCTTCTCTCTCTCTCTCTCTCTCTCTCTCTCTCTCTCTCTCTCTCTCTCTCTCTCTCTCTCTCTCTCTCTCTCTCAAGTCACCTGATTTATGAGTCTGGAGAGTCAATTCTTTGTCTACTGGTTCTGGGCCAGATTAATCAGGAGGTCTGGGGATTATTGTTTAGGGTAGCAGAGAACCCGTTGAAGGATTTGCTCCACAGAGGCTCTTTTGCCTTCCACATGGTGTGTCCTAGAGTCTCTCTGTAAGGCAGGCGTCGGAAGAAGCCATTGGGAGTCATGGACAGAGCTCATGGAAGATGGGATGTTTCCTGCCTGAGATGAGTGGTCTTGAGTTGGGTTTTGAGTGATGTGGCAGAACCTTGCTTCAGCCAGGTGCTTTGGGAATCTCAGGTAGGGCAAGGAGAGTGTGGTAAAGGAAGGAGCTAAGGCTCCTTCCAGCTCTGGCAGTTGCAGACTCTAGAGCTGTTGACAGATGTAGCATGTTCCAGTGCTGACCCAGCACACTCTGATGCAATCACACAGGAAACATTTTGTATTTCTGGGAACACCTATGTGTGCAGAGCTTCTGTACTTCCTTGCCTTAGAAATTGACTTCTGTGTCAGCCATGGCAGGTCTGAACTTCTATGGGAACGATTAGGCAGTTTTGGCAGGGAGAGATCTCTGTACACCCTTTGATGTGTGCTTAGGAAAGGAAAATGTCTTTTGCTTTTCAAATACCAGATCAAAATTTGGCACCTCTCAGTCCTGTGGGATTTGGCAGCTTCTTCCTTGAATGGAAGCCTCCAGGTTACCAATGACAGTTGTTCAGTTGGCTCATCCAAGGGGAGCCCCACCCTTCCATTTACACCACCCTACTACCTTCTGGTTCAATTCAGATCTTTGTTGTACTTTTCAGTTTCCATAGGCTGGTTTTTTTTTTATTTTTTTTCATCATGTCTATTTCTCTTGATTACTGAGCCATCCAATTTCAGAATATGGAATTCTTTGTAGAGCAAGACTTGGGTTCAATCTCTTCATTTCACCAATAGGAGAATTCAAGAGAAGATACAGCCCAAGGTCCCATAAAAAGAGGCAAACATCCAGGTCTCCTATATCCCAGGCAACACCTGCTGTCTTCCAAACATTCCAACAGGCTTCTGGTGGACTGGGGGCACAGCTCAAGTGACAGAAATCTTGTCTAGCAATTTGAAGCCCTGAGTTCAAACACCAATACTGCCAAAAGGAAGAAAGATGGGAGAGAAGAGACATGAAAGGAAAGACTGAGTGAAGAAGAAAGAGAAAGGGAAGGAAAGAAGGAAGGAAGGAAGGAAGGAAAGAAGGAAGGAAGGGAGGGAGGGAGGAAAGGAATACCTAGATCTCTGGAGCTCTACCATATAACCGTGTTTTAGAGTCTGTTTTGTGAAAGAAGTCAGCATGTCCGAAAGGTTTCTGAATCCCAAGACAGTCATCAATGAAGTAGAATACTGATCTGGAAGATTCTATAGATTACAATAAAGAACACGGTCTTTGGGCTTAAATCCCCCTTATCCTTTTTTCAGTAAACCAGGCTTGATCAAGATGTCTCTTAAGCTTTAGTACTTGTATCCTTCCATAGAAACTGAAATATCTGATTCCTTCCATTGTTCAGATGACCAGGAGTGAGATAACATTGAACATGATCCACTTATGTCTCCTGGTACCGGGATAAGATTGAGTTTTCCTCTAAGAGGAGAAAGATATTTCTCTCATGGGTGGCCCTGTCTGCCATCTCTCACTGTGCCTGCCTCTCCCTTTCAGACGGGACCCAGCATCACAGTGACCTGCACAGAGGGCAAGTGGAACAAGCAGGTGGCATGTGAGCCTGTGGATTGTGGCATGCCAGATCACCATCATGTCTACGCTGCCACTTTCTCTTGCCTGGAGGGCACCACCTTCGGCAGCAGATGCTCCTTTCAGTGTCGACATCCCGCACAGTTAAAAGGTATCGTGGGTCCTCCATTTCACTGAGACTATTCCCTATCGGCAAGAAACCTAGAAATCTGCTTCCTGACCTCTTCCTGGAGCTCAGACACTCTGGGTTGGACATCCATGGTTATATGTGTGGCCTTGAATTGTTTTTGTCAATTGTAGCTAGTTAAATGTCCTGACTGTTCATTCAAGGATAAAAATGTGTACGGGGCTGGAAATTTAGTCTAGTGGTAAGAGCACTTGTTTAGGATGTGTGAATACCCCGGTTTGATTCCTTGGTACCACATACATAGAAAAAGCCAAAAGTGGTGCTGTATCTCAAGTAGTAGAGCTCGAGCCTTGAGAAAGCCCATGGACAGTGCTTAGGACGGGAACTCAAGCCTTGGGACTGGCAACCAACCAAATAAAACAAAAGAGAAACATGTATGGATAAAATTGACAGTAAATGTTTTGTCAAGACTTTATAATAATTCTCCTAGAAAAAGGAGAAAGAGGGAGACATGTTGGCAAGTGGGAGGAGGAGAGAAATTTGTAGCAGGAACTAGTACACATAGCTGTGTATGATAGGCCCACATAAATCCAACAAGCTGGTAATATTTACCTTTTTCAGAGGAGGAAACTGAGTCTCAACATTTAAAGAACAAGGCAAAGGCTGTCTGAATGGTAGGGATCATATTGTAGCCCAGGTCTATGTTTCTCCAGTAACAGCTACTTCCACTTAAAAGAATAGATGACCTGCCTGTAATTCTACATTCTTAGCAAGCAGAAATAGGAAGACTATGGTTCAAGGTCATCTGCCCCCAAAGTTGATAGAACCCTAAAGCCAGGAGTGCTGGATCATGCCTGTAAGCCCAGCTGCACGGGATGTAGGACTGGAGGATAATTCATAGTTTGAATGATACCCTATTTAAAAAGCAAAGTAGTAACAAATGACCGAGGGTATAATTAATGGGGTAGGCTGCTTATCAGCCAAGTATGAGACCCTGAGTTAAATCCCCAGTGCTGCCAAAGGAAGGATAAAAGGAAGGAAGGAAGAGAGGGAGAGAGATAGGGAGGCAGGGAGGGAGAAAGCGAGGAAGAAAGCTAGGAAGGAAGGAGAGGGAGAGAGACCACTGGCTAGAAAGAAGTAGGTGTGCACAGAAAGCATGGAGTAACCTCCTGGGCAAGGCATTAGGGACATGAAAGTGACAAGAGTAGAGCATTTTTGAAAACAAAAGTCACATTTTGGAAACCAGAGAGATAATGGCTTGCAAAAGAGTTCTAGAACGCTGGAACAGAAGAGATTTAAGAGCTCAGAAGCATTTTCACTGTAAATATCATCAATATTAACTTTCTCATGAGAAAGGAAGGAACTTGTATAAAGCTATACCTAGCAGCAATTTTAGAACAAATGTTTCAGCTTCTGTTCAAGTATTTGCAGGATTGTGACACATGATTCAATTTTTCAAAGGTTCAGAGCTGTCCCTTTCACTTAACTGACTAGAGAAAACATTCCCCTTTTATTAAATACCTAAGGCAATATATCATTTGTGAGATACTTTGAGATACCCAAAGATTTAGGGTCCATTATACTATACTGAATAGGGTTTCTGCATGGTGTCATGGATTTGGGATGATAACTTTGAATACCCGTGTAATTCCACATACTATTGTGTATGCCTAAGTCTCAGGCATTTTGATAATTGGAGAGAGTAGTTTTCATTACTTATTTTTTGTGTGACTGCACTGTGGCTTAAACTCAGGGCTAAGGTGCTGTTTCTGATATTTTTAGAAGCTAGAGTCTAGTGTTCTACCACTTGGGCCCCCATTCTACTTTTTACTAGTTAATTGGAGGTAAGAGTCTCTTGAATTTGTCTGCCTGAGCTGGATTTGAACTGTGATTTTCAAATCTCAACCTCCTGAGTAGTTAGGATTATAGGAGTGAGTTACTACTGCCTTGCTTTGATGTTTTTTAAGTTACTGAAAAGAGTTAGGAAGACCATAGGAACTTGAGGGCTTTGGTCAGAGGACTCAGAACTCAGCATATAATGAGACTGAATAAAATATGTTCACTGGTTGATCGATCTTTGATGAAGAAATAACATATGACATGTTTCTCCTAAAAAAATGAAAGATCTAGCAATCTTATCAAACTCCCCCTGCCCCACCAAATAAAAAATTAGAAAATGGACTGGAGACACATCATTCAGCTCCTCTCATTTTGAACCCAAGATTTAAAGAAGACTGTCATTAATATTTTATTTAAGACACAACTGAGAGTGAGAGAGAGAAAGAGAGAGAGAGAGAGAGAGAGAGAGAGAGAGAGAGAGAGAGAGAGAGAGAGAGAGAGAGAGAGAGAGAGAGAACAAACTGGAAACCCTCCAACATCTAGGCATCCAAGCCCGGGCTTAGCCCCATTTACCAATGGAAAACAGGATGTATTAATAACTCTAGACTACAAATCGCACTTCTTTCAATCAGGGACTCTTGGGAAAAGGAGGTGTATACATTAGCATTCATTATTACACCTAATAATAAGCTTTAATCAAGGTGATGCAGATCCTCTTGCCAGGGGTCCTCTCCTCACTGTTGTGGGAGAGAGGAAGAACAAGCCTGCCATCGAAATGTGGCTTCAGCAAGTACTTTTCCCCACTTTGAGAAGAGCACAAAGTGTCTCTTTCCTGGTCCTACTGACTCATTAGGACCAAATGCTACTTCATGTAGTCTGCTACCAAAATTATCTGCTACACAAATTCCTGTTCTTAGCTTCTGCATGGAACTGCTGGCAGCCTGTTTGGGGCAAAGGTCCTGATTCTTCTCTCTTGATCTTGTTAACTTCATTTTACTGTCTTTTTCAAGCAAGAGTGTGAGAGATGATCAAAGCATTATTTTGTTCACTTATTTCTCCTTTCTTCATTTTGTGTTTTATGTGTTCCTTCTTTGCTTCTTCCTTCCTTCCTTCCTTCCTTCCTTCCTTCCTTCCTTCCTTCCTTCCTTCCTCCCTTCCTTCCCTCCTTCCTTCGATCCCTCCTTTCCTCCTCTTTCTTTCTTTTTTTTTTTTTCAGTTGTAGGGCTTGAATTTTCAGCCTGGGTGCTATTCCTGAAGTCTTCAGCTCAGAGCTACTGCTCAACCACGTTGAGCCAAAACACCACTTCTGGTTTTCTGGTGGTTAATTGGAGAGTCTCATGGACTTTCATGGCCAGGCTGGCTTTGAACTGCAATCCTCAGATCTCAGCCTCCTGAGTAGCCAGGATTACCAGCACCTGGCTTATGTTCTTTCTTTGAGATATAGTACAAGCCAAAAGAGCTCAGAAAATGAAAAGGAATGAAGCATGAAAGATATAACACTTGTCCTGGCCCAGACCAACTCTTTGGTCTTGGGTGAACAATTTCATACCTACTTGCCTCCCTATACTCATTTGGAAAGCAAGCATACTAGGGCTTCAGAGATGATGCATATAGAATTCCAGAGTTAGAGAGGACTCTTAACATACATTTGTTTTCCCCAGAAACCATCACGAAGACTTGAGCAATGGCTGATCTTCCCAGCCCCTGACTTCTTATGCTGAAGAGTCTTTGGTTTTGGAACTATGGAGACTGTTTTGTCCTCCATGTTCCTTTCGGTTACTAGAGCTAGTATCCTCAGAACAACAGCCATCACCCAGCACCATTCCTTGGCTGACATCCCAAAGAACCAAATTAATACAAGCAAATTAATCCAATTGCTTCTGTATTCTAAAGAGCCTAATTTATCCTATATACCCTGACACATTTGCTTCATTGCCAACCTCTCTTCAGGATTTATGTGAAATATTCTATGAGTTCACAGTCTAAAATAAGTTTTGCCTCAGTTCTTTATCAAATGAACCTAGATGGAATTTCCAAAAATCCTGTTGAGGGAGGGCGTGGAAGTCCTCTCAAATTCAGAAAAGACAGCTTTGGGATCAAACCCATAAATGTTTAATTAAATGACTAAAAATAAAATATTACTTACATCACCTCATTAACCCTGACTCAACTCAACTGTGTTGGGTGCATTTAATATTTACTAGGGGGCACACTTTCTAACATAAATATGCCTCTGCCCCACAAAAATCTGTTGTGAAAGGTCTTCTTTCTACTTCTAGTTCTGGTGGTTGCTCTTTTTTTATCTGAGCATTGAAAACTCAGTCTGTTCAAGCATTTCCGTAAGACATCCAATCATGCCAAGTATTTTCTGATGTCTTAGGCTGTATTGAAATTTGGTGAGAGCTGGGTAGATTTGGGGGCCTTTCACATTGGCTGGTTCCCAGCATTTTACATTTTCCCTTGCTATGGCAAAATGGCCCATCTTACCTTTTGCATTTTCCTTCTTCTTTTAGCACACATGCACAGATGTGCCCAACATACTAGACTCCATTCTATCTTTTCTTGAGAAGGGATCTCCATCAATGATCTTTGAATACCAGTTCTTTGACTAGGTAAAACTGTCACTGTGGGCTGCACTCTAGGAGCGAGGAATACTTGGGCTGATCCTCATCTCAAATTTGACCAACAATTTACTCACTGATATCCATCTCTTAGCTTGCTCACTTACAAAGTAGTATTAATGATTAATTGGTTTTTAATATGTCTATCCCACTGTCTCATTTCCAGATAGCCCTCCACAGAATTCTTTGCAGACATTCCAAAACAAACCAGGATATAGTAAGGCTAGCAGCACTCCATGTTTCTGTCAGCACTATTCACCACAGCCAAGATAAGGAATCAACCCAGATGTCCCACAATGGACAAATGGATCAAAAAATGTGGTGTACATGCACAATGGAACTTAGAAAGAATAATAGTGTACCATTTGTAAAGAAATTGGAAGACTTGAAAAATTATGGTAAATGAAGTAGCCAAGCCTAGAGAGACCAAGAATCCATGTTTTCCCTTACATTCAGAAGTTAGATTTCACTTGTGAACTCAAAGAGTAAATGTTTTATGGTTTGCACATGTACAAAAATGCATTAACTGAAATACAGAAGATTCAAGGAAGATTTCAAATAGTGTACTCAAAAAGAGTGATGTGGGGTCAGGTCACTGGAAAAGAGGTAGATGGATGAAGAGAGGAGCGGAAGAATACAGTCAAGAATCCAATGTATACCCTACTAAAGAAGAGTGATAAAAGGGGAGAGAAGGTAAGGGAAGTGGAGAGATGTTGTGAATGTCAAAAGGCATGATGTTCATCATAAAATATTCACAGATTGCTTTGTTAAATGGTAACCCCTTTGTATAACTACTAAATGATAATAATAATAATAATAATAATGAAAAAATAATGGACATTTGGAGAACTAACGTACCATCTAATGTAGCCGTGTTGGTGTTTGGTAACACTTTACTGAGCAAGCACCATACTTGTGGAAATGCTAAGGACAATGTAGTTCCAGGATCCCAGAAGATGAGCAAATATGCTTTTCAAATGAAAATTGGCAAAGGATTGCATGCTCCTTTTGATAACTTTACTTCTGTTTCAGATTCTTTCTGATTTTTTTCCACCTCCAATGCTAGCTGAAGTAGTTATGGGCTATTTTTGGGAAAGGGGCCAGCCTAAAATGCTTTGTGCCCCCATTTCTTGCCTGACCCAGACCTCTCCTATTTATACCTCCTCTCCTTCAACTTCTGCAACTTATTAGTAGCTATTCTTTACAACAAAATGAATCACCTTACAATCCCACCCATACTAGCTTTAGGCTAATGCAGCCTCGTGAACTCTTTTGCTTGTCCTTACTCAAATGAGCTGCATTTTAATTTTCATCAGATTATATCATGAAAAGTATCCTTTCATATTCTGTTCAAGATCACAAGTAGATTGATTCAGTGAATGAAAATTTGAGGGATTGCTATGTGATGAGCAGTCGGCTAGAGGCTGGGAATAAAGAATGTACCAAGATGCAGCTCCTTATCTTATAACCCAGGGCATGCCAACACCATGTGGAAAACTGCTAAGAAAACTAGACTGAAGATCAGGCATATTTTCTTTCTTGGAAAATATTACTTTGGATATCTATGTACATATTTCAATATTATGTATATATTTATGGAGACAATGTGTTGTTTTGGTATCTGTACATGAATAATTAACAAATTAGGTTAGGTGACATATCACTTTGGACATCATTTTTTGTGCTGAGGACAGTCAACATCTTTTCTACGCAGTTGAAAAATAATACAGTATTGTAGATCATAGTTAACCTACTTCTCCATAAAATACCAGAACTTATCATTCCTTAAAAGCATTCCCAGAAACTGGATCCTCTAATTAATACTTTAGTAGGACCACAATAAAAAGGACCAGTCTTCTGACATTAGAAGTTTACACTTGTTTTCTTTCTTACTAGAAACTGAAACTTACTTAGCTACCTTTATAGAAGGAAGGGGAGCATCATTTTCCAGACCATAAGATATGAAAAAATTATAAAGCAGAGATCCAAAATCCAATATCAACCCTCTTAACCTGGAGTTGCTAGGAACTCCAGGCTCAGACTTTTTTTTGCTTTGTGACCTGATTTACAAAGGGTAGGGGCATAAGGAAAGGAGGAGACAGAATTAATAAGTCATGTTGACTTGTTATTTCCTCAAGCCAGTTATCATTGAAGGCCGGCTGAGGCTCAGCCATTCTCAGGAAGCCTGAGGGATGGTAGGGAACCTGCCTGAGAGATCCAAATTGCACGTGATATATGAACTCCCCATCTCCATCACGGAATGAATACCACTTTCGGGAACGTTGGCACTTTGGTTTGTGAACCTAGCATGGGAATCCAATACCAGAACAAAAATCCTCAGCACTGCATGCCTCCTTCAGAACATGGAAGCCAAGAACAAGGGCATGAAGAATGGGTACAGGCTGCATCCATCCAAGTCACTTGTTGGGTGTGCGTGGTACTATAGCTGGAGACTAGAGATGCTGATTCTGTACAGTCCACCATCTGCGTCCAAAGAGGTTCTCTCCGCCCCCTTCCATGGGGTTGAGGGATATCTCCATGGTCCTGAATCACCAGACCCTGCTTAGCCTCGTTCTTCTTTCAGCATTATTAACTCCTGCTTACTGTCTCTCTTAATGTGTACTTGTAGTTTGCATTTTCTCTCTTGGTTAGGGTTCTGGTGTAGATTTTGGGGTGGGAGGGTTTGTTGGTGATCGTTGTCTTTTTTGTTGTTGTTGTTAGTTTTGATTCTGTCTTTGTGTGCTTATATCAGGACTTTACAGTATTGCTTGGCTTTTTCACTCACAACTGGCCCTGTACCACTTGAGTCACACCTCCAGTATAGCATTTTGCTGGATAATCGGGGAATCTTTTGGACGTTTCTGCCAAAGCTGGCTTTTAACCACAATCCTCAGATCTCAGGCTCCCAAACGCATGACTGAACCTTCCAAAGACGTGGTTGCATTCTATCATTTTTATCTTACTTCAGAAGAACTATGGCTCTCACTTGACAACTTGTAATGTGCCTGCCTGATACAGAAACTGACATTCTGATAAAAATCCTAAAGTTTTCTCCATATTTAGCCTGCCCTCCCACCCCACTGAGCAAGACCTACTTCCCACTAAGCTCAAGCTATACCTGAGTACCCCAAAGCTCTAATCCAAAAGCAATGTAGAAAAGAAATGTGGAGTGTCTGGTGTTCTGGATATCTCTTTGCTTCTTGGGAAACCAAATGAATCACTCCTTCCATATCATTTATTCTTGTTATGTGATGTAAAAACAGCCATAGCTGGCAGTAACACAGTGTATTGCTGTGGGATTTGGAACTACTAAGTCTAACCAGGTCAATCATACTAAGGGAGGCAAAAAGTGATGGTGTAGGAGAGGTGGAGGAGCAGACATGAAACTGTAAAACTTCCTTTCCTTCTCCTGTTTTATTTGTGCTTGTCACTTTAGAGAACACTAAATGATTTACTTTTTGTTTGGACAATCATGTTCTTCCCTCTCCCAGTAGATTATAAGCTCCAAGAGAGAGTAGGGTTATTTTTAATTTATTTTGCTTACTATTTGTTTCCCAACCAACAACAGCAACAACAGAAAAAAAAATTAGCACTTGGTAAGTACCAAATAGATGCTTGTTAAATGAATGATGGCCCTGGATCACTCATGTAACCTGCTGATAAAAATATAAGGTAAAGAGGAAGAGAACAAGTTAATAAGCAAAGGAGGGCATTGGTGGTACTTTTTTTCTTTTATTGAAACAAGGTTTCTATATGTAGCCTAGGCTGATCTTAAACTCTCAATCCTTATTCCTCAGTCTCCCAAGTGCTGGGATTACAGGTAGATACCACTGGGCCTAGCTTTGACACTACTATATGAACCATTTTCTCAAGTGTTGTGTTATATTTCATCTTCTCCACACTAAAGGCAGGGACAGTTTTTTTCTTTTGCTTTTAAACCTGGCGCTTTTTTTTTCTTTTGCCATGGACAAGAATTGGTTCTAGTCATCTCCTCCGAAATCCCCTTTCCAAATGTCTTGCTAAGCACCCTGTTATTGAAAGGAATAAATGAGCTTGAATATCAGAAACGCTCTGTGCATAGTAACTGCTCAATAAATGTCAGTTTCTTCCCCATCACTCCACCCCATCCACCTTCAAATCCCAGAGCTTCCCACATGCTTCCGGCCCTGGTTATCAACCCCATTCAGTAATAAACAGAAAAGAGTTCCATGGAGAGATAGCAGTTCCAGGGCCTCTCATTGTCATGGGGAGTTGGGGGCAGGCTGTGCCTTGATAATATATGAGCTGGCAGTGAAAAAGCATCATTGCTGGGTTTTACTTTGATTTGTGACCTCCCCTATTAGGCAAGCATACTGGTGGCCATCAACACTCTGTCAGAATTGGCACAGGCAGCCGGAAGTGCTGCTGCCTCTGTAACCTTGGCAGAGTTTTGCTAAGCGCTGGGGCCTGGAACAGAAACTCAAATCTCCTGATACGAGGCATTCAGGCTTGCCTCTTCCAGGCAAGGGAAGGGGAGGAGGAGAATACACAGACCTAGACTTGCTGCAGGGTGGGGATAGGGGTGAGAAGGGTGGACAACAGTGGAAATTTAAGATCACATAGTACACTGTTTTGTGAGCCTGGAGTAGATTCTGATAGGAGTGTATGCTGGTAACTATCCAGAAAGCAAGTTCATTGTTCCTGAGCAAAAGTGTACACCTGGAAGGCAGAGGAGTGGATGGGAGGATGGTGAGGGAGTGTGGATCGCTTATGGGTTTCAGTTCACTTGAACGTGGGGCTAATTTACTCCCTTGATTTCAATCTCCTGTGGTTGTCCTCATGAACTCCCCCAAAGCTTTGATTATAGGTGGAATGAGATGGGATTGCTCTGGGAGGTCAGGTTGGCTAAAATCCATTGTGCTTTCCAGGCAACAACAGCTTCCTGACCTGTATGGAAGATGGACTGTGGTCATTCCCAGAGGCCCTGTGTGAGCTCATGTGCCTCGCTCCACCTCCGATCCCCCACGCAGATCTGCAGACTCCCAGATGTCACGAGAACAAGCATAAGGTGGGATCCTTCTGCAAGTACAAGTGCAAACCTGGATACCACGTGCCTGGCCCCTCCCGGAAGTCAAAGAAGTAAGTGGCTCTGGGGTGGAGCGTAGTCACGGCTGGTTGCCTCTTTGGAAGGAAATGTTCTTTGGCTCCGTGCTAAAGGCAAGACCGGTTGCATATCCCATTTTGTCCTGGGCAAAGCTCACAGAAGAGGTTAGGTCTGGATTAAACAAAGGGAGTGTGGCTGCAGGTAAGTTGTGTGCTCTCAGGTAAGTGACTTCACTTTTCTGGCCTTCTCGAACTTGAGGAAGACAATCAAACTTTAACATCTAAACTTGTGGTGAAGAACCAGTTCCTTGAATGCAATTGTCTTTTGCGATTGTTGATGGGATTACTTGTGTCATGTGAGGTTATTTGGAAGGAAAAGAGAGGATTTGGGGCTTGGGGATTGAGATGTGCCTCATCCCATGTGTAACTGCGAAGCTCCACATACCTGTCTGCTTCTGCTGATGGAGTTGTATGAGTGACTTTTCCTTATCCTGACATGTATTCCCTCATTCAATAGAATGTGTCGAGAATCACTGATAAGAAAGAGAATAGGAGGCCACTTGGTAGTGTTTGGGAATGGGCCTGGGTCTAGCCATTTGATCTTTGAGGCATCTTTTCCTCTATCTCTTTTTTGAAGACGGGCCTTCAAGACTCAGTGTACCCAAGATGGCAGCTGGCAGGAGGGTGCTTGTGTTCCAGTTACATGTGACCCGCCTCCACCCAAATTCCATGGGCTCTACCAGTGCACCAACGGCTTCCAGTTCAACAGCGAGTGTAGGATCAAGTGTGAAGACAGCGACAGCACCCAGGTAAACCCGGTGGGACCTGGGAACTACTGAGGGCAACACCTCCCATCTCCTCCCTTCTGCTTGCCCAAGACCAAGCCGAACCTTAATGACAACTCTGTCCAGGATTTTTGTCTGTACAAACACAGGTTGTAAAATAGCAATGCTATCACTGCTTAAGTGGGAAAAAAAAAATCTTGGTTCTAAATTTAGTGTAATGGTGCCCTGCTGTAATCTCAGCACATGGGAAGCTGAGGTGAAAGGCTCTTAAATTTAATCCCAGCATATGCTACATGATGAGACATAGTCTCCTTCCACCACTGCTAAAATATTCAAGAAAGAAAGAAATTGGGCTTCAACTACAGCCTCCAAGTTTCATTTTTCTCTCTTTTGTTGGTTCAGAGGCCCTTAGCTTTGAACATATTTGAACACTGAAATCCATCAGCTCTGCATGGCGTAGTCAAGGAAATCTAGTGCAGGAAATGGATACCGTAAGTTTTCTGACAAGAGCAAGTGGGACTTTTGCCACTTTCCTGCCATGGTCAGAATCCACATGGCCTTTTTAAGTAGATAAAGGAGGCCCCATTCAGGTTGGAAGAAGGTGATAGAAGAAAGGGAGGACTCTGGGGCTGGTAAGGGCTTAGATTTTATCACAAGCCACAGGTGACTGAGCATTCCTACCTGCCTATGTGAGAGGAGCTCTGTGAGGGAATTTTCCCACATTCCTACAGCCAGCCTCTGCCTTTTGACATTCACAAGAGAGAGGGTAAAAAGACCAAAAGAAGTCTACCAAAAACCCCATCTTCTTAGAACCTACCATTTAAAACCAATAACGCATCTACCTGCTGAGGCTGGACTTCAGCCTCTGGGCCCCAGTGATGGTTTGATCTTCAAGCAGAGTTTTCATCTTCATGTTTATTATATGCCTCCAAATACCACTGCTAAACTCTTAGCCTCAACTCCTCTTTCTCAAATCTAAGACATACCATTCTCCAAAACATCTCCTAAAGGTATCCCTTTGGTTCACTCTTCCAGGAAGGGAGAGGGAACCTTCAGCTCACCCCAGCTCAGGGAGATCCCTATCATCTCTGCCTAAGTTAGCATGCAGCCTCTTGATCATCCCTAGTAATATTAATTCTCCTGCTATAAGCCTTACATTTCCCCTAGGCCAAATTTCCAGGTCCTCCCGACAGCATTTCATTCCCCTCCTTATGCCCAGTAAGGCCAACTCGCTATTTCTGTTTCCTTCCTTCCAATTCTCTATGTGATCCAGCTTGCCCTCCACATTGCGCTCGAGTATACATTTCTTCGAGAAGCCTTCCCTGTCGTCCGTTTCTACATCATCTCTTCCACATCATCTCTTCCACTGCTTGGCTTAGTGCCCCACCCAAGGATTACCCAATACTGGTCACAACCACATGGTCAGTGTGTTGACAACTTATACCTCATCCTCACACGAGCCTGGGAAGTTCTTCACTGTGTCTCCAATCACCCTGTGTCTTCAGTATTTCAGACAGTGCTAGGTACCTAGTTGGTCCGCCTCTAGGTCCTTAGGAAGTACCTATCGCTAAGGGAATGAAAAGGGGTGGAAATGCACAATAAAGTCCATTTGTTCACTTTCTGGAAGAGAAAACCCAAACTCAAAGATGTTATTCCATCCTTGAGGTTACAGAGTCAGAATGAGAGCCCAGGTGATGCCAGCTGTAGTCCAGTGGGCATTCCTTGCAGACCCTTGCAGTGCACACTTACAGGTGTCTGTGTACACTCACAGATGCTAGGGTGCACTCCTGAGAGTCATTGCCATCCTTGAGTGGGAGGGAAGGAGCTTCGGTGCTAGATAGGTGAGAATCTGGACTTCCACCATGGCTCCTCAACTTCCCTCTCGCTCCCTTACATAAAACTGTTGCTAGCAGTTACCCAGACTGCTCAGCCAAATAACATTCTGGCTGTGGTCATGTTATCAAACTGAAACCCAGTCTGCCCCAGAGACTGCCAAGTAACTTCCACAGCCAGTTTATATTTAAAGAAGAGGAAAATGTAAATTTATCAGATGACTCGGCCGGGAGGTACTGTTTGGCAGCTTTTGGAGAGGGGGGGGAGAGAGAGAGAGAGAGATAGAGAGAGGCTAGACTAGAAGAAACAGGGTATGGCTTGCTAGCTCAAGGAAGCAGGGAGCATGTGCCAAATGGGCTCCTAACACAATTGACGTTTCTAGTTTGTACTGAAAATGAATTTCCTCTACCCTCAGACCAGCGGCTGCCTGAGAGCCAAAGCTAGTATTCACCTCAGATCCCCTCTGGCTCCCTATAAACAGCAGAATCTCACAGCCTGAACATCTTAAATCCAACAACAGCCTGCACAGAACAGAAAGTCTATGCTTTCCAAACAAATTCCCAGATCTTGGCAGAATAGGAGGGGGCTGATTACAGGGGAGATTCACAAACTTCTCCCCCACCCTCCCCCTGCCACGAAAAGCAAATGAGTTTCTTTTCTTTTTAAAGCACTTTACTTCATTCATTCTGTGGGAGCCAATATTACTGGATCTCAAGCCTAAGTTAGAATGCCAACTCTAGTACTTTCTACCTAGGAGAGGGCAGGACATGTTACTTAACTTTTTAACTTAAATATCCCTGTGTGTGAATATGGGGTAGGGAAAACAAAATAATACTACCTGTCTTCTAGTTCATTGGTAAGGATTCTGCAAATTAGTAATGACAGCAGAGAATGGGTGCTGCTAGATTCAGGGCAGTGCACAGACTATATGACCAGACATCATAGCCCTAGCGAAGACAACAATCAACTAGATTTCTTAAAGTCCATTCCAGTGGATAAAATGGGTTGTTCTATGTAGAATACCAGAAGACCTGACAACGGTTGAGGCAATGGGATCGAAATCTGGCTCTCTAGCTACTTCAGAAAATTGTAGAACTGAAAATAGGCACTTATCTGGTACAAAGCGAGGGTATGGTCGGAGAGATCACTTGCTCTAATAAACCTGTAGAATACGTCTCCTCTCCAAGTTATCCACCCTAGGAGAACTTCCTGTTATAAGGAATGTCCCACAGGTGTTGTATGCCTGCAATCACATGTGGCTATGAGTGACAGAGCAACAAAATAGTAAATTGTACTTGTCCAAATTCAAATGCATGCACCATATTTAGCATAGTGCACTACTTATCTCTAGTATTTACAGTATTCTTGTCCCTCTAAACCAAGACCAAATCCCCAACTAATATTGGGTTTCTTTCAGTCTTTTTTGGGGAGTGAGCGTGGGGTGTCAAGCTAGTATTACAAACTCTTTTAATTTGTCCCTATTTTACAGCTGTGAAAGGTCAGACAGTGTTCTGATTCCACAGCCTGCTCTTCCTCCTTGTCCTTAAACATCACCAGAATAGGCTGATGGCAAAGGTCTAGAAGTTTCATGTCCAGGCAGCTGGGGAGAAGTGCTCATGCTGTTACTACTTAATGTAGTTCAGAGTGAGGTGACAGGGGATCACTGTAGGAGCTTTGCAGGTCGACAGGGAAGCAGCCAAAATCACAATGGAGACAGGGTTTGCAGAAGATACATACAACAGGAGGGGCCAGAGGGGCTAGAAGCTTTCTGGACCATGTAGTATACCTAATGCATTTAAGAACTCAGCAGGAGCAAAGAAAAGAAGGATGAGAGAGTCAGCACACCAGATCCTTGCATGGATGGGTCAGAGAGTATGGCCAAGAGAACCTGTGTGCCTCCTGGAGTGAGGAACCAGGTCCTTGCCATTGAAAACTCTGTCCCAGATGGATCCCATGGGTTGTTGGGGCAGTGTCTCATTTTAGAGTTGTTAAATACACGTACAAACATAGAGGATGCCTAGATGATGTCAGAAAAATTGCTGAGCCACACACTAATCGAGCCCCACAGGACCTCAGACCACCTCCGCTGCAACCCATTTACTTATTTTATAGATGACAGCCACTGAAACCCAGAAAGGAGATTTACACATTACCAGAAGAGCCAAGATTCCTTTCCATGCATTTTCTACTCATTCTCCCTCTTGAGGCTGTCTGTACCTTAACCTTATACCTTCCCTCGAGAAAGTGAAATGTATCTGAGAGTGTTGGTATGGAACAGATGAGTGAGGCAGATGATTGACAGCAGTTACATCTCAGTGAGCCCCTCCTACTTCCCAGTCACTAGGCAAAATGCTCATATGAATGGCTTCATTTAAGCCCCATGGCATGCACTTGGCTTGGCTGTGAAGTTCCCTGGAGACCAGAGGTATTAGGACCTCAGCTAATCATAGTACAGTATGGGGGAGTGAGGTTTTACATAGTTCCCTCCACTGACCACTTGCTCCTCATGGCAGCTCTTTTACATAAAAGCATCCATACCTATGTCAAGGACATAGGGAGGATAGAGAATATGATGAACTCCCCCAGGTTTACACAGCTGGGAAGCTACAGAGCTAGCATATGAGCCTGAGCTGTTTAAGTTCAGGCTCTTAACCTTTACACAGCATGGGTTCAAAACTCACTTGTGTCATTCAAAACTCTCATTGTGTAAATCTGTAGCATGAATATCATTTCCATTCTACTTGGTTGTTAAAATGGTATTTAGAACACTGGACATATAGTCCTTGATAGTAAAACTTGTTAAAATGCTTTCTGTGGACCTTTTTGGCTAAAATGGTAGGGAAGTTAAAAAAAAAAGTCAGGGCCGGGAGTTTGGCCTAGTTAGTGGTAGAGTACTTGCCTCGCATGCACAAAGACCCGGGTTCGATTCCTCGGTACCACATACATAGAAAAAAAAAGCCAGAAGTGGTACTGAAGCTCCAGTGGAAGAGCTCTAGCTTTGAGAAAGTCCAAGGACAGTACTTAGGCCCTGAGCTCAAGCCCAGGACTGGCAAAAATTTTTTTAAGAAAAGTCCAACGTGAGCTGAGCTGTTTTTGTTTTGTTTTAAAGAGTCAGATTCATAGGCACAGAGAAGCAAACTGTTTTGATGAAGGATATGCAGCCCTCTGACAGGAAATTTGACTTTAGCAGTTAGAATTATGTCTTTGGGGAGCTGAACACAGTCAATGATTTAGTTCCCTGCTCATGCCCACAGAAGAGCTCCGTGGGCTCCCCATACTGTGTGCTAACCAATATCAGACTTCCTGTGATGGGAAGGACCCGGTCATGGGAAGTATCTCCTCTGTACCAGGTGGCTGGCAAGTGCTCAGTGTGTGTCAGGCTTGAATCCCAAAGGAGGATCTGAGAAGAGGCCAAGAAGTGGGGTAGAAATGTCACCCATGGGTTCCACTGTGGAAGCCCTAGAGAGCTGGTCTGTGAGCGTGCTTTGTTTAGAAGACTTGAGATGTCTTAGCAGACACATGCCTTACTTTCCTGAAGTCAGATTTTTGTAGCATAAAGAGCTAGATGAGCTAAACAGGAGAGAGATGTGTGGTGGAGAAGGAAGTAGAGAGGGACAGAGACTGGGAACCTTATACTTTCACCCTCTCTGTGTGTCCTCTCTGCTTAGAGCTCCCTGAGCAGATTCCAGCTAGTTCTAATACATTCTCTGCTGCTAACTGAGCTCCCCAGCCAGCTCTGGCCCATGGAGTGCTGAGGTCTGCAGCCCTTCAGGGGCTGGAGGCCAAATGCATCATAGGCCCAGGCCAACGTCTCAGGAAATTGGGGTCAATTTCCTACTCCCCTGAGGGCCCAGCAGAATCATGGGGCCTGGAGCCTGGGGCTCCAAGAGGGAGAATTTGGGTTCACAAAAACCACATAAAGCTGCATAAATTTGTCATGAGCCCATGTCAAGAGACAGAGAGTGGCTCTGTGAGCTACCCTATAGCTGGGTGTTCAGGTCAGATAACCTCTCCTGGCCAGGAGACACTGCCTTCCCATCACCCTTCTCCTGCTGGCTTGGAAGAGACCAAGAGAGAGCCCCCCCCCACTCACTTTCTCAATCCTGTATTCTTGCAGCTGTTTTCTTAGTCAGGGCATTTCAGCCTGTATCAGCCTCTTAAAGATTTTATTCAATTTCTCCTCACTGTGTATTTCCCCATTAATTTCTCCACTGATTTCCTTGGCTATGTGTTTGTTTATCTTCTTTAGGGAGGCATTCATCACTCTCCACCTATTTTTACCATTTGTGATTAAATAGCCAATTCTTGGATACACAAAGATACCTATAGAGTGATAAATAATAAATGGCCAATGGCCAGGCATGATAGAAGGCACTGATGGGGTTAAAGGTGGCACCATTTAGGTTTTATAAGAGGAAGAGGGGGGAAAAGTCATTCAAGAATCCAACATATATTCTACAAAATTAAGAAGACTAAGGGAAGGGTGGGAAAGGGAGGGATGGGTGAGAATGTGGACAGGGTGACATAGGTCAGTATATGTTGTGTTCACAAACTGCTTTGTTCAATGGCAACTCTTGTACAACTACTTAAAGATGATAAAAATAGATAAAAACAAAACTCCATTAACTAGTTGGGGAACAACAGTAAAGACAGGAAGCCATCATGTCTAAGACCTGGAGGCAGCACATTGTGCAGAATCTGGATGGAACTAGGTCAGCCATGGATGTGCCAGATCAGCTGTTTATCAATTGCAGGGAAGTGTGGCAGAGAGACAGAGGGGAAGAGCAAGCATAAAAGCAAGACACATAATGCTTCGGGCCTTTAGAAAACTGAAACTAAAATTCAGAGTTAGTGATGATGCTGTGGCCAGCCAGGAGCTTAGAGAACTAAGCAGAAGTTATGCTAGAGGGATCTTGCAGGGCACATATAGGTGTCTGGATAGAAGCTGAAGGTCATAGGTAGCTACTACCTCATGCTTTGTACTGGTGAAGCATGATCTGCCCTTCTGGCCTCTCATCTAGTTTTTTGTCCTATTCAAAGCCTCGCAGAAGAAGGTGAGGTACTGCTTCTTCTGAGATCTTTCCAAAGGCAGATCTCTGCACTGAAAGCATCCATGATTCTCTATTTCCTTTGGGTAGAGACTGAAGCTCTCCTGAAGCTAGCATCTAAGCCCCCATAATCCTTTGCTCTACCATCTACTACCTTCCCCCCTGGAGGCAGAGAACTAGAACCACGCCTGCCTTGCTTATGCTCACTGCATTGACCTGCATTTCTGCATGCCTTTCTGTCTTCGAGGTAGGTCTCTCCATTCTGCGTCTGCCTGTGAAATCCCTGTCCCTGAAGATTCTTCTGAGAGGCCTTTCTGGGTTGTGCCATTACAACCAGTCTTTCCCAGGACTCATAGCTTCAGGGTCAGTGAGTAATCACACACATGGACTTCCAAGACCGCCTTTCCACCAGCTCAGAGGACACATACTGGTTCTCTTTGCCCTTTGTATGCCACAAAGTTCAGCACACAGTGAAGAGTAAGGAGACATCTTTGAATTCAGAGGCCATTCTGCAATATCTATGCTGAAACCTCACATACTGGCAGGGCTTGGAGAAGGGCCTATGTCTTCAAGCTGTCTTTGCCTACTTCTTTACAAAAGACCAAGATAGAAGGTGTCACTCATCTCAAAGAGGATAGACAGAAATAGCCCCACACCAGCCTCTTGGGGCCATTATTACTGGAAGTAAAGGGAAGGACAGGGAGGGGAGAGAAGCCCTTGGATGACAAAGTTTCACACTTGAGTATGTCAGACAGAATCATGACCTAAGATGTTTCCTCATATGAACTGTAAGGAAACAAGCTTTGGGGTATATGTATCTGCTTATGAGCAGTTTCAGGAGATAGGCTCCTACTATCTCAAACAACAGCAGCAATAATAAACAACACAAATCAAATTCCTGAAACAGACTTCTAAACTCAGAGTTAGGGAAACTGGGAGTTACATTGTCTAAGAATCCTGGGGCAAGTTTCTTCCTGCTCTGAGTCCCCCTCAGTTTCTCCATCTGTTAGAAATAAAAAAAAAATTACCTTTCTTTCAAGATGACTGAGTTTCAGACATTGTCAACTAATTATTCTGAAACAATTCCAGAGCTGTGGAGAGATGAGAAATTGTTTACTCTTTTGTTCTGAGAGATGGGCGTGTCCTATTGGCAGCTGGGATCTGTCTTGGCCCTGACTGTGTGTCTGTCATGTTCAGGGACAAGGAAGCAACATCATTCACTGCCGGAAAGATGGTACCTGGAGCGGCTCCTTCTATGTCTGCCCGGAGATGCAAGGCCAGTGTTCAGCCCCAAACCAGCTCAACAGCAACCTCAAGTTGCAGTGCCCTGATGGCTATGCCATAGGTATGATAGGCCCAAGAGGTTATGGGAAGTAGTGGGAAGGGGGGTATCCATATAGGAAACTGGGTGGGCTACTTGTGGTCTTTGCATAGTCGGAAAGAGGACAGAGAAGGAGGAGACAGAGATGGACTCTGTCCTCTGGGGGTGAGGGGAAGGGAGAAGTGCATGGGTGAAAACATAGAAAGATCCCAGAGGAAGTAGTGTTTCCTAGGGCTTTGAAAAATGTTGTCAGGCAAGACAGTGAGAGAGGGAACAAGAGGAAGAGAGAAACACACTGAAGCAAAGAGAGAGAAGGAAGGGAGGGAAGGAGCAGGGGAGGGGCAAGGACTACAGGAACAAAAGAAAAAGAAAAGGAGGAGGAGGGGAGGGAAATGGAGAAGAGGAGAGAAAGGGAAGGAAGGGGCGGAAAGGAAGCCATGCTCCCAGCTACCAAAGAGCAGACACATTATTTGTGCTTATCATATTTAGGTAATTGGTCAGGATCCAGGGTGACTGTTTCTACTATTAATCATAGAATTTGCATCATCCTGGGCATCTGAGAGCACCTGGCATAGGTCACACCTGTATCCAGCATCTAAAGGCTTCATTTCTTCTTCTGTCAATAACCTTTAACAGACAAGACAATGGAATCCTGAAAGGGTAGAGAAACTTGCCCCAAGTCCTGAGACTTATCCTACTCTAGAGCCTGGTTTCTTTCCATGGCATTTCAGCTGCCTCTGGAGGAGGAAAAAGTGCATTTTCCAAATTCTGTCTGTGTTGTGATAGCCTGATCAAGAAGTGCTGGGGGTGGGGGAGGGGACAAGCTGGGGCCCAATGCCAGGGATTTGCTAAGTTGAAACCAGGCATTGGGACAAGATGCATTCATCACCAGCTCCACAATTTTTCGGGGAAACTCAAAGCCCATGAAATCTGACCCTTATTGAAGGGCAGAGATGTTGACCTCTGGAGCTGATTCCCTAATTGATCGTGATTAAGAGCCCAGGGAATTGAATGTCCTTTCTCATGCTCAGTGTGATTTATGGGGCATTCTCGAGTGCCGTCTGGCACAAAAGGTTATCTGAGCATGCACGGAGCCAGCATCCTCTTAACACACCCAGTGTGATCACTGTATGTCCAAGAGGAAAGGCCTGCAATGAGACAGTAGAAGTGCCTGGAGACTTACCACCAATGCTTGAAGATGGAAGCACAGAAGCTCAGTGGGACATTTTTCCTCTAAATGTAGAACAGGAAACAACACTGTTCCTTTTAGTCCAGCCCAGAGTAAGAATATCAAAGCACGTAGTTATTCTAACTGACCATTCAGAGTGAATCTTAAGATTTTATAAAGCCACCAATCCATGGAAACCCTCCCTCCCTGCCCAGGAGATGGTGGAAAGAAGAGATCCTCCTGTAAAAGGGTCCAACAGCATTGGCATTCTAGAAAGTTTGGGGTGCTGCCATGGTGAACAACATGGCTAATCCATCCCAATGCCAGTGCTTTTTCTTCTGCACAGTTTGCATGGCACTGGACACGTGTTTTAGAATAGCTCCAGATAGAGAAAGCGTGCATCATGGTGGTATGCTTTTACCCTCTGAAATCTGTATGATGTTGGAACCTCAGGAACATCCTCTCTCTAATGCCATGTTTCCAACCAAGGCCACCTGGACTCCTGTCCCATGAATATGCTAATCCAGGATAGATAGGTGCTGGGGAGAGAGAAAGGGAGAGAGTGGTTGGGGGCAAGGAGTCATGGGGTGAATAACAACAGAATAAAGCAGGAAAAAAACCATTGACTCTCATTCCCTTCCTCAGCCCTTCCCTGGGGAGGCGGGGGGAGTCCCCTTTTCCAGGAAAAGGGATCTAATCAGGGTCTAGAGGCACCCAGGCAGCTTAATGTGGCAATCCTAAACCCTCAGAAAGTCCCTGCTCCTGTTGCTATTCAGCTCCCATCCTCCCTTTCTTTCAGGAAGTATTGGAGCAAGGCAGGGGTAGCGGGGTGGGGGGGGAGGAGCTGGTAGGCTCATCACTCTGTAATGGTGCTGATTATGGCTCATATATCACAATACCCAACACAACAGCCTTGGTCCTGAAGCCTTAGACCCAGGCCTAGCAGAGGAAGGAGACCAGAGAAGGATGAAGAAACAGCAAGGCTTCCACCTAGAGCAGCTAGGCTGTTTTTTCCATCATGTTTTTCTCCTCTGTCACCTCCCCACACACCTCCATCTTGTACAATAAGGCAACCTTCATCACCTAGAAGATGCATCTCTTTTTCCTCTCTCTCCAAAAGAAGCTTGTCACAGCACTGTCTCATTTTTGCTCCCTAAAAACTATAGAACTGGTCCTGCTATGTTTCTCCAACTGCTTAGTAGTGGTTTTCCTTTATTCTCCTCACTCATCTTTTCTGTCTTTGCGTGTTACTTCCATTTTCTTTTTCTCATCTGGTCCGTCACCTGTTGCTGTATCCTACCCTTCCCTGTCTTCTCTCTGTATGGCTATACCTTACCCCATCCCCAGGCCTTGGAGCCAGGAGACACAAGTGGCTCTCTGCTTGCCAATTCTATTCCTCATTTATGAAGCAGTTGTGATGACACTATCTTGTCCTCATCCATTCACGCCCTCAACTGCATTGTCTCACTCATTTAGCAAAGTTCACCTATTGAGTGCCTACATCTGCCATATGTAGTTCCAGGTTCTTCACACAGAATGGGGAGAAGGGACCGTGCTGGCCCCATGGAGTTCCAGATAGCATTGTCAGAATGTGACAGATACTATGATGGCTTCTTGTGAGGGACTTGGCAGGTCCAGAAACCAGAGTGTATTTCCTGAACAAGTGATAACTTGGATGGAGATTGAGGGTCACTAATGATGGGCTTGAAGAAGAGTCTGGAATTCATAGTAACTTCTGAAGGGGCTAAAATGTAGTGGAGGGGAAAGCATGGGCTAGAGAAGCTGGTATTTCATGTGTGCATTCCTCACTCATTCTGTAATTGTCACTGAGCTCTTTCAGGTTGTCAGGCCATTGGGCAGACACAGAGAGAATTCACTAACACTCCTGTCTTCCAAGAGCAACACTAATTGTGTAGAGAAGGCATGGGAGGGAAGTTGCACTGGAGCTTCACTGAAGCTCATCAGTACCCTCACAGAAGTAGAGCCCATGCATGCAGCAGGCACTCCGAGGGAGTAGTCAGCCAGCTGCCAACACGAGGCAGATGTTTGGAACAGTTGACCTGTGCCTTGAAGGACTGAGAGAATCTGGTCTCGGGAAGGTGGATGGGGAGACCTGAGGTGAATGGAAATTTCTACTGGAGATGGGAAAGAATGGAGCTCATGGAAAGCCACACATAGCTCAGTTTCATGGCACCAACCAAAGCATGATAGTAGTGAGTGGAAAGGAGATTGACCAGACCATGGGGTGCATTGTAGGTGAGGACAAAGGCAGGTAGTCCTGAATGGTGGTGGAGGGCACCAGAGAAGTTTCTGAGAGAGCAAACATGATCAAACTAAGATTTCAGGGCCAATAGCTGTGACAACTGTCCTTAGATAGGGGAGTACTGAGTTTGGGACACCTAAGTTAAGTCTACTGGCATCAGCTAACTGCAGGATCCACTTTGAGAAAGGGTAACATTGTAGAGAATGGGACCTGAGCCACTATTTTACTTCTCTTTATTTGGTCATGGGACTTGAACTAGGCAGGGTCCCTGAGCTCTTTTGCTCAAGGCTAGCAAGCGCTCTACCACTTTGAGCCACAGCACCACTTCCTGTTTGTTTCCTGTTAATTAGAGATAAGAATCTCACAGACTTTCCTGCCTGGGCTGGCTTTGAACTGCTATCCTCAGATCTCAGCCTTCTGAGTAGCTAGGATGACAGGTGTGAGCTACCAGCGCCTGGCTTGAACCATCATCTCATACCATGCTTCTCCTCAGGGGCAGAGTGTACCATCTCGTGCCTGGACCACAACAGCGAGTCCATCATCCTGCCAATGAACATAACTGTGCGTGACATCCCCCACTGGATGAACCCTACACGAGTGGAGGTGAGTGGCTAGGGCGACCCACCTGCAGAGACAGGAAAAAGAAAACACCCTCAATGCATCCCTTTGGGCATATTATCTCATCTAATCTGCATATCTGCCTGCTTGGGTGGGACTTGTTCACACGTGATTTCCCTAGACATCTCATCTGATCCTGATCCTGTGCTAAGAGCTTTTGTTTTGTTTTGTTTTGTTTTTGAAAATTGTCCCGTAGGAATAAGTCCTGATGTCCTCATGTAAGGACATTGAGGCATTGAGAACACATAAATGGGGACCACAATCATAGACCAGTGTCTCTGACTGGAAAAACTATACTTACAAGGTTGGGGTTATTTGGATTCTAATGGTGAAGCCAGGCTGGGTATCCAGAATCTTTTCCCACACTTGTTTTGTGGAACCAATAATATGTGCGGTGAACTACAGGGGAACGAGTCCCACTTATTTTTGATGGAGCACGTACTTTGCTCATGTGCCTGGCACTTCGCATGCCAGACTGTGTGTGGTAGGTGTTGGAGGGAGGGAGAGTAGGATCATGGTCTGAACTCAACAGGAGTTCAAACACAGCCTGAGGATAGCTGAGATCCAAACCTGGGACTACACCCTGTGCACTGCCCATGGCAGAAGATGACTAGAGGATCTGGCCATGACTTTGAGGTTGGACATTTTCACTTTTCCTGTATCCTGTAATCAATTGGCCTCCATACCTCCCCCCAACCCAAGCTAGTATGGGACTCCATTCTAGTCCCCCTAGAATAGCAGTTACTGGGGATAACCTACACTGACTCTTCACCTTAGTGAGC
Source organism: Megascapheus bottae (assembly GCF_031878675.1). Lineage (NCBI taxonomy): Eukaryota > Metazoa > Chordata > Mammalia > Rodentia > Geomyidae > Megascapheus > Megascapheus bottae. The sequence continues at coordinate 75,443,336 of NC_143511.1, forward strand.
CCAGAAGGAATAAAGAGCAAGAGGGTGGACAGGTGAGGCTCCTCCATCAGTCTCTCCACTAGCCTTCCTGCCTGGGGTGCTGGGAGCAGCTGTCATTTGCTGGCCTGAGGTAGACTGAGCTCAGGATAGCTGGGTGGAACCCGACACACAGTTTATAGTTTCTCAGATTAGCTGAGGACATGGCTTGGAGGGGGTTACTCAGCGCTTTGGGCATGTGGACATGGCAGGACCCCTCTACCACTCTGTGTACCCTAGCCTTTTGGTCCCCTCCACTCCATCTCCTCCTTCTATTCTACTGCTGTCATTTTTTTAGTCTTTCTCTTTGTCTCTCCATGTGCATTTCCTATTGTCCTGTGTTTTCGCTTTTCCACTCTCTATTTCTCTACTCTGCCCTCTCCCCACCCCGATGAAGCTTATTAGGCTTCCATCACCACCAACCTCTGTCTCCATTTTCCTACCCATCTCCAGATGCCCACAGTCTGCTTCCCTAACTTCAGGCTCCTCCAACTCACAGTGCCTTTTCTCATTCCTGGCTCTGAAATCCCACAAGGATTTCCCACCAAATCCCCCATGCATGTGGATATGTTATGCACTCTGACAAGCAGTCAGAGTCAGTATTGTAAGGTCTGCGGAAAGGAAAGTCCATGCAATTCAGGAGAAGAGGGTTTATTGTGTGTCAAAAGAGCAGCCTCCTGCCACCCAAGATGGAGTCGGGCAAGCAAGAGAGCTTAGGGCAGGAAGTGAGAGATTATATAGGTGTAGGGGTGTGGACACAGCGGAAGTGGATGTGATCTCAGAGGATGGGGAAATACCTCAGTGGGGACCTCCCACTGCCCCCAGGCGTGCCAGTTGCCAGAGTTACAGGTGCTGGGCGGGGATTTCCAGGGAGCAGTGGGAGAGAGGCAAGGGAAGAAGTCATTTCTTCCAGTCGGACCTAACAAGTATCAGATTCTCAAGGTAGCTAGAAACCATCAAGCAGAAACCCTTAGTGATAGGTAAGGAGGAACTGAGGAGTGCAGAGGGAGGGCAGGCCAGCTAGACCTACTAGGCTGGGCTCATGATTGACAGTTCATTCATCTCCCTTTACCCACCCACCTCCCACTCATCCCAGGATGGATGAGTGTCCCTCACCCACAGAGCCCATCTAAGAAATCACCAGGTTACTCCAGTACCAAGGCTCTTGTTGGCCAGGCCTGGCTCCCATGTGAGGCTTCTTACACTCCTTAAGTGAATTCCCACCCACCCCCTTCCCTTTGTGAGCCCCAGGGCACTAAAGAGTTCAGTTATAATTCACTGTGAAATAAATCCAGGGATTTGAAAGGCTGCAAACCACCCTCCCCCACAGTCACCACCCCAGCTCCCTGTCCCTTCCCAACCCCCACCCAGCTCCCTAGTCTACAGGCCTTTATTCATGCTGGTCTAGTGAGAGAAAGCCATAACGAGGTTCAGACCTCTGCCAGTCTCTGGAGGCCTCATTATCCGGGAGGAAAGAGAAAAAAAAATGAAGAAAAGGGGAGGAGGATGAAGGGTATAGATTGATGGTTTCCAGGAATAAGGCTGGAGAGCCAGGGAGACCTGCAAACTAGAGCTGCAAACTAGAGCTGCTGGTGGAAGGCACTCTCAGGCTCTGGGAGCCCCTCGACAGCTACGCTGCCTTCTCGGGACCTTCTTGCTCCAGTGGGAGGACAATGGCCAGGCAGTGGCTCAATTCCAAAGCTGGTTACTTTGCCCTAGGGCAACACTTAAAGGATGCCTGATGTGAGCCGGGACCTCCATTCTACTGCACACACACACACACACACACACACACACACACACACACACACACACACACACACAGGCACTCAGCCACTGGCATAAGACAGTTGAGGAGAGACCCCCACTCAGCCTTCCCAGGCCAGCCTAACATGACAGTTACTCCAGCTCCCACCCTCCAGAAGCCTCTATGAAATGTAGAGCAACAAAGGCCTTATACTGATGGCTTACAAGGATGTGCTCCAAAATCTTAAACAACTACCATTGCACACATACACACACACACCCCATTCCCCTCTGATTTGTAGCATGTGCCGATTTCCATGGTGTAAATATTTGCACAATGCTAAAAGTCAAGGTTTCTAGACTAGTCATCACTGAACACAAAAGTGGGAAGATACAGACACTTGAGGCCCCTCTAAAGTCTGTTTAGACTAGTGGTGGCCGGCCATTGACAATTATCCATGATAGACTCCATTTAGAGACTTTTCACACACTTACAGATATGATGACTGTGTAAATGAGTGACCATCTACATGAGACCGTGATCATGAGTCGTGATTGATACATCAGAACAATGAGCCTCTGTGGGAAGGACTACAGTCATCTTACTTGCTCCTTATACCCAGCACAGGGAAAGCAAGCCATTCAGGAAATAATAATGCTTGCCAGGGCAAATGGCCAAGATTCTAGGCCCAAACCCTTGGTCCTTCTTGCTGTGTATTCTGGGGCAAGTTTGATTGTTACTCCACAACAGCTTGCTCATTTATGAAAGGAGAGCTTGGCCAATATTAGGTGTCATACTCAAACGAATGTGATAAGTAGACATATTATCCTATGTACTAAATAACTGGACATCTTGGCAATGCCAACAGGCATAATGTTTATCATAAACATTTTTGAAAGGGAGAAAAACTGACAGAAAGAGATACTACACTCATATACCTACATCCAACTTTAATAAAACTATAGAGTAACTTCTTTTGCTTTCCTAAGATATAACTTACATGCCAATGTTAAGCCTATATATGTGTATATAAGCATATATATGAATATGAGTATATATTAAGCATATTCATAAGCATATATATATACACAACACACACACACACACACACACATATGAACACACTACCATATCAGAATATGGACACTTCTATCCCACAGAGAGTCCTCTCCTCCCCTGTCAGATCATGCCTCTATCACCAAGGTAACCAGTGTTTTGGTCCCTGTCTCTATAGATTAGTTTTGCACATTTTTAGCTTCCTGTAATTGAAATCAGTGCATACGTCTCACAAGCCTCTTTCATAGGCATATTTTAACTTACGCAAAGAAAAACACTATATTCATTTCTCTGCTTGGTTTTTCTAGATTATCCCTCTCTCAATTCCCCTCCACACAGACACACATATATATTTTGAAAGTGATAAAAGTTACCAAAAACAAAACCTCTTTCTTGGGGAATAAAGGAAGGAAATACAAGCTCAAGGACAGGTAGACATGGTCTTCAGAGCTTGGCACTTTAGAGATCTCAGAGATTGGTAGAGACTGTGGTGAAGTATGAAAAGCATTGTATTTGTTTTCTTTCTTTTTGGCCATTCCCAACAGCAGGCAGACAGCTCTAGCCAAGGGCAGCAGTGTGGAAATGTAGGCCTCGTGTGACTGTGTTTTCTATTTTTTTTTCCTTGAGCACAATAAATCTGGAGTTTTTCAAATTTGAAGTCTCTTTCTTTGCTTTTAATATTGGCAAACTAATTTTGACCTTTTCTAGCACATGTATGTGCCAAAGCAAACATTTCTGTGGATTGTATGGCCTAAGCGCTTTCTGGCTTGCAACTTTTCAATGAGATGAGCTTGGATCTTTCTTGGATCTCTTGTAAGCAGGAGAAGGAACAATCCGCTGTCAGCTCCTCAGGAGAGCCTCTTGTCTGCTCTCATGGTATCTCTGGCTCAGGGAGATCAATAGATGTCTACAGCACAAAATTCCACCTCTGTCCTCCAAAGCATGTAATTCACCTAGGTAGCTGAGCCTTAGGCTTTTTCCATAGCTTCTGAAAATTTTAAAAAAAATGGAAAGAAAGAAGAAAGAAAAAAGAGAGGTGAAGGAGTAGGAAGAGGGGGAGGAGGAAAAGGAGAAGGAGGAGGAAGAGAGAGGAACGAAACAGAAAGGAGTTGACTACAGGAAAGGGATATAACCATGGGCAGACTATAATATGACATGTTTACTTGGACACTTCCTTGTCTGCCTCCTTCCTAGGCCTCAGTCAGATCTCAAAGAAGGTAAATACTTTCGCATGCCTGCGGCCCATCACTGTCTAATTCACACAACTAATGTGGCGGAATTAGCTGCTGTGAATTCCGTGATGGTTCTGCACATTGAAAGTAAACCTTTGCAGCACATGTAGACAGAGATTGCAGAAATCCTTCCTTGCAAAGGAAGGCAGCAGTGTGGGGACCCCTGCTAAGACTCTAAAGTCAGAGGTGATAGTAAGTTCTGGCTGTCCGATGTACAGATAGAGTTACTAAGTGCTCTGGAGAGGATTCTGTAGATGAAGAAATACAGAATCTACTGCTTGCTCGTCTACTCACGAACACACGCATGCCCCTACTCATGGGATTGTGTGTTTATTCTGTCACATATTCAGCTCACATTGATTATGTGCCTCTCATTGGCAGCAACTGAAAACAATAGGCAAAATAGTTGATAAGATTTACTCCTGGCTATCTTTTTTTCTTTTTTTTTTTTGCCAGTCCTGGGACTTGAACTCAGGGCCTGATCACTGTCCTTGAGCATTCTCAAAGTTAGAGCTCTACCACTTGAACCACAACACCACCTCTCACTCTTGCTCTTTCTATGTATGTGGCATGGAGGAATCAAACCAGGGCCCTCGTGCATGCTAGCAAGCTCTCTACCGCCAGACTATCTTCTCTGAGCTGTATCTTTTGGACACTCTTCCAACTCCTACCATGTGTCTCAGAACCTGTCCATCTTTCCAAACCTTGGTCCTCCCATTGATCCAAAGAGAAAGCTCTATATCCTTACATCTTCAGAGGCTGAGCAAATTTGAAGGAAAGTATAGGGCTCTAAGCATAGAACTTGAGGTAGATTTAATTGCCATCATGGCTTGTGTAAATGATCTGGGGAAGATTGTTTAACTTCTCTGTGCCTCAGTTTCCTCCTGGAGTAGGGAAGAGTCGAAAGTAATACTTACTTAATAGTTCTGGTAAGGAGTTATTGAGATGACAGCTCTGAGCACAGAGCTTGGACTACGGCAGTCATACTCCATGCGGTTTGTGCAGCGATGGCGAGGATGATGGGATTAGTGTTGATGGAGGTGATGACGGCAGCGATCATAATTTGATGATGGTGATGGTAGGGCCCTGGTGATGGAGGTGAAAGAGGAGGAAGAAGTTGATAGCAACAGGGAGGGCAGTATTGGGATGGTGTGTTGTTGTTGCTGTTGCTGCTGCTGCTGCTGCAGACAATGATGCTGATTATGTTGCAATGATGACAATTGCAGCCATGAAGAAAAGGCACTCCATTCTTCTTCCTCACCAGGGTGGAGATGAAAGGTATCTTATAAAACCTGGTGTGAGGGGCTGGGAGTTTGGCCTAGTGGTAGAGTGCATGCCTAGCATGCATGAAGTCTTGGGTTCAATTCCTCGATACCACATAGATAGGAAAAGCCAGAAGTCGTACTGTGACAGTTTAAGTGGAAGAGCTCTGGCCTTGAGAAAGGTCAAGGACAGTGCTCAGGCCCTGAGTTCAAGCTCTGGTTAGACTAGGTATCCCTGGCATCAGAAGGAATAAGGCTGATAGTCGAGGAGCCTCATCTGGATGTTGGAACTTGTGATATAAACAGCTGACCCTTTCCTTCTGTTTCCATTGCCTGTCCTCTTTCCTAATCCCCCTAGCACACAGAGGGGCCCTGTAGTGAGACAGGTGGGGAGTGTAGCCCTGAGTAATAGTGGAAAATCCTGAAGCCTTGGAAAGATAAATAGGTTCATGCAGATAGTATAAACGTCATTTGTCTGGACTCACGTCAGATAAACCTCAACTACCAAGACATTCCTACAGACATAAGTTAGCTCTGCCCAGTGGACACTGAGCCTGCTGTCTTCTACATCTGAAGACTTTTCTAAATTCCCCTCAACATGGTTAGGTTTGGGTGGGGACTATTCCTCACAAAAACAAATCAGGTTCAGTCAGTCTATTGGTGATGAGAGCAGGGGAGCTATTTACTCTTGTCCCATGATTGGAAGGAACTGGGAGGTGGAATATAAAGTCTGCTTGCATTCCTTCCTATGTGCTTCTTCTTTGTGCCCTCTACCTGATCCTGGAGCAAGCAGAGATGTCTAAAAACCAGGACCCGCCCTCAGGAACATTAGGGAAGGGGTCCAAGAAACCACATGTACATTCATTTACCTCAGAGCATTGTCACAAGAAACCTGCAAAATATCACAGGCACCCATTTCACAGACAAGGAAACGGTATCTCATAGTTCGATCTCAACAAAGCAATTGTCAAGTAAGAATTGGAACTATTTGACTTCAAATCGTACGGCGGGTTGATCATTAGTGTTTCATGCCTCATGAAGCTGAGATAGGAGCATTGTCAGTTTGAGGCCAGCCTGAGATTCACAGTGAGACCATGCATTATAAAACAAAGCAAAATCCTATGACTTTGCCCAGATACTCACTGTGTGAGTATCAAGAGAAGATAGTAGTATTTGTAGAGACAGAAGGGAGCTAGATACTAGATATTGCACTGTGACAGACATTGGAATATTATCAGGTTAGGCTCTTTGTGCAAGATTTTATTTAATTCAAAAAAAAAAGATTTTATTTAATTCAGTGAATGCTAAGCTCACCAAGACACCATGTTTGGCATTGCATACACTCTTCTTATGCTCTAAAAGAGAGGAAGATAAGTTGAGACATGATTGCTCATTGCTAAAAAACCATCATTACTTGAGCATCCCTGTATACCAGGCACTGTTACAGACTTGAGAGATACCAAACAGGAACATGGTAGAGCAGAGGAAACACAAATGACTTGGTCCTAGCCTGGAGTCATGTGTCTTCCTCAGCAGTCACAAACTTGCCAAGAAACCCAGTTATTCTGTGGCTCTCCTGTAGGTCTGCCCTTGGGAGAGAAGGGTCTGGTCATAAGGTTTTATTTTATTTTTTTATCACATTCTGGTCTACATGACCTTTCATTTCTTAATTGAAATTAATCAACTGGCATTTAGCCAGAAGAGCAATTCCTGACCATATAGATTTCCATGGCAGGTGCACAGCACTGCATAGCTACTGCTGCATATCTAAGTGAGTGTTGTTTCTTTCGTTTAAGGAAATAATTATCACCTTGCATGAAAACGGAGGCATCTGTGAGAATAGAAAGGGGAGCTTCTAGGATTTTTATGATTGCTCTGTTCTTGAAGCTATTTCATCTTCCCAGTTCTGTCTATCTTTCTTCTTTCACCTACTTAAAAAATGCTGTCCTGTTGGATTTTTGTGCTATGAGCTGCCTTAAATTATTTCTGGAACAATTGCTTGTTTTAACCCCTGGTTTCTCCATTTAGCAGCTTGGGAAATTTATTTCCCTATGACACAAGATTAATGCCCATCTCACAGCATGGTGGCAAGGAATAAATAAGATAATGCATAAAGTAATTAGCACCATGAAGGCACTCAATATATTTTAGTTGTCATTATCATCATCCTACTTATTAGTATTAAAGAAGGCTATAAATATGTATCTCAATGCATACCTATGCACTCTGAGTGGGTTGAGAAAAGCGCCACAGATGAATTTGAGCAGACATTTTAAGAGATAACTAAGGACTTTCCAAGTGGCAAGATGAAGAAGGAACAGCAAGGACAAATTCTCTGAAATCCAAAAATGTGGGCTACCCGTCCCCCAGAACTGTGAGAAGGCCCACACTACAGCAGCAGACAACAGCAAGAAAGGAGCTCTGCCTTTCTGAGGTTCCTACCCACAGTTTGGCTAATTCCTCTTTCACTCACATAGCTCTCAAACCTATACTGCACCCCACAATGTTCAGAGAAGCTCATTTTCAAGATGCTGTGACAGTCAAAATCATAAATTCAAAAGCAGGGTGGAGGAAGCTGCCTTTCTATTGGCCTACCACGGGGATTCTGGTGCAGATGGGTCTCAGCTCGTGCTTTAAGCTCCACACTGGTTTCTCATCTTCCTGTCTGTAGCCACACACACGCCTGCATCCATACCACACATGTATAGACAATCGCCCCAGGCTTCTCTTCAGCTATCTAGCAGATGGAAGATCATCCAAGGATTTTTCTTTCAGTAACATTGCCTTCCCCCAATTTTGCTTCTCCTTCATCCTTTCTGCTGCCAGGGAACTAGGGAATAGTGACGCAAATGTTAAAATGCAAATATTATTCTAATCTTATGGCTTCTGTTATTGCAAGTACCTGGGCAAGTGCTCCATGTAAATACCAGGGTGAGGTCAGAATTTGGAAGATCTAAAAAGAGGCGAGGTGTGATGCCAACACCGGGTTAGCTCCCTTCTCCACCCAAACCCATCTGACCTCTTTCTCTCTCTCTTTCTCCCTCCATCTCTCTGCAGAGAATTGTCTGTACTGCTGGCCTCAAGTGGTATCCTCATCCTGCTGTGATTCACTGTGTCAAAGGCTGTGAGGTGAGTTTACAAGGATAAACTCCACAGATCCCCAGAGATCATTCTAAGGTCGTCGTTGTTGTTGTTGTTGTTGTTATATTTATGAAGGCTATCATCTGTGTCTACTGAATACTATAAACATTCATTTGGCAGCCTTCCTAGAGAGAGGTCAGCGTGTCCATTTAATCAATGACAGCACTGAGGCAGGGAGGTATGAGGAAACATATGCGCAAGCATTTTAATTAATTGATAAGCAGAGTTGAGAGTCCAACCAAGTTATTCCATCTCCAACACCTAGCCCATATAATATTGGATTTGTGAAGAAGGAGAAGGAGGGTAGCTATATTGATTTAACATCTATAATATGCCAGGAATTTTACCATCATTACCACATTTAGCCTTTGCAGAACCACATGAGGCGATGTTTAAACGTTTTTCCATTTTAGCGATGACATCACTTGCAGATCTGTGCCTTCTGCCCACATCTTAACTATTCACTCCTTTCAACCTCAGAAGTAATTTGAACACCTTAGACCCAGCCATGGAGTCAAGTGGAAGATCTTTCTGACCCTCAAAGTCTGTAATTTCTCAGTTGGGCCGTTTCCTGTGTAATACACAGACATTTCTGTACATGACTTGTACCCCTTGTGCTCAAAATCCCTTGCATGTGGTGTCAAATCTCTGTAGTTCCCCCTAAAAGTGGGAAGGCTTTTTAATATGTTCTAGTTCCACTTACTTTTGAAGGGGGAAAGGGGATTGCAAAGGAAGGACCAGAGTGGGAGTAGACTGCTCTAAGTTTGTACAGCATGATAGCCAGTGAACCCAGGTCTACTGACTTCCAGCTTTCTGTCTTCCCTCTTCTCCTCGGCTATCTTTTCCCCTTGAGCAGTAAGTATTTTTACCCACAAGTGCCACAGACCAATCCCTGGGCCACACATTTCTTTCTGTGTGCTGAGCAGGCACCCTATATGGCATCTTCTTGGGGCATGTAGCAATGTAGTCTTTACAAAAGCCCATTCGTTCCAGATACAGCCAGAAGTAATCAAGGCCAAGGTCTTAGAGCTGTTGCCTCCTTCCATCTCTCTGGATCAGTCCAGTATTTTGGAAGAAAAGCAGCTTGAGTTACCTGGGCATTGATTCTGCTAAGCTAGCAGTCTGGCTAACCAGTATGACAGCAAAATTTGATCCCTCTGACTCAGCAGTGAGGCACAAGTGACCATTACCTGTCAGGCTCTGAGCTCTAACAGCGATACTTATCGCCTTTGCTCTTGTAGGTGCCTCTCTTCTTTTCCTCCTTATATTAGAGCTAATAGTTTGAGTCATATGGAGCCAAAAGTATGCTTAGAAGAGCAACAAATACTGGCACCAAGGAGAAGCCATCAAGCTTCTAGAGTTGCCAGTGAACCCACTTTCCTCTCCTTCAGAAAACAAAGTTCAGCATGCTCATTCATTCACCTGTTTATCAAAGCTTTAGATCAGTAACTACTCTAGATTCTGGGAATCTAGTGGTAAAGCTAGGTATGGTCTGATTTACCTGTGAAACCTTCTTTCTTTCCATCCATCCATCCATCCATACATACATACATCTATACATCCATCTATACATCTGTCAATTCATACGTCCATATTTTAATAAATATTTTTCTGAACATATATTTTATAAAAGTTTGCTCAAAGTACTCAAGATATTGCATGGAAATCTAATGGATGGAAAATGGGAGGTACATTTTCTCTGTCCATGAAGAGCTCAGTGCATAGTACAGAGATGCTTAAGAAGAAAAAAAATTTTATTGATTTACCCCAACTATAACCACCACATGAATAAAGAGCACAGAGTTTCCTGGAGATATGTGATAGAACTTTGGAGGGAGGTGGTGAATGGTTGGAACTTGAAGAATGGTCAGTTTCCCTGAAAGCATTATTAGCCAAGGGAACAACCACAGAAATAAGAAGAAATGGGAGAAAACCCTACATAGTAGAGCTTTACTCATGAAAATTTCCCTACTCCATTTCCCCATTTAATAAACTACTTGCCTTCAGGATCTCAGTCAAAATGTCACTTCCTTGGGGAAGCTCAGCTCTCTGACTAGAACAAATTCTCTTCTTGAATAACATCAGGTATCTCTCAGAATAGCTACTCTTGAAGTTCAAACTGGCCAAATACTTGCATGGCTATTTGATTAAAGACCTTTCCTTTAGTAAAGCACAAGGGAAGGGATTATATTCCTTTATTATTCTATCATATGGTAAGTATAATATGTAGCACATAGCAGGCATTCAATAAATAGGATTGAATAGAGGATGTGTGTGTATGCACATATGTGTATATATATATGGCTTTAGCTATAGCAAAGAGTTCATAGAATAGCTATTAATGAGATTGAAGATACCCCCCCAAGCCAAATAAAAACAAAGCATGTTCATTACATTATTTTCCCTTCCTCCTTTTCTTTCTAGACTGTTCCATTTGCCAAGCAACTTGTATTCTGTCCCCACATAGTAAGAAGAGAATTGTAAAAATCTTTGCACATAGGCAGCCATCCAGAGGAATATGGAAAGTAAAGAGTGCATCCTTTGTTGTTCAAGCTCCTCTTCTCTAATGTGAAAGTAATAATGTCTTTGTCATAGTAGTCACACATACGTGACTCGGCTATGCAGAACCCACAGCCCTGTGCACGCACACACTCGCATAGCTGATCTCAGTGTTGGCCTCTTCTTAGCTCAACTTTGCAACAACCCCTTTTAGACTCTAATAAGGGAAGTAACAAAATGGAATCTGATAACGTAAGATTGGAGGCACAAAAACTTAGTCAATGAGAATTTGGGAAAGGACTTCTTGTAAGTAGGGTTTCTTCTTAAGAGTTGTACAATAGGAAGGATCACAGGTGCCATATCGTGAAATAAGATGGTTTTAGGCAAATGATAGCCTCTTCTTTCCTATGAATGAGTCATGGAACCTTAGAGATTTCCAATAGCACCGTAATTGGCACAGTTCTAGGTAATTGAGAGACCGTGATGAAGTAGCCACTGCTCTTGTTTTTAGGAGCTCATGGTCTGACATCCTATATGAAAATGTAAACAAAAGAAGGAGAAAGAAGGAAAGAAGAAAGCAAGCAAGCAAGAAGGAAGGAAGGGAGGGAGGGAAGGGGGCAGGAAAGGATAGAAAGAAGAAAGGAAGGAAGGAAAATAGAAGGAAGGAAGGGAGGGACAGAGGGACAGAAGGAAGCAAGGAAAGAAAGAAAACAGAAAGAAGGAAGGAAGGGAGGGAGGGAGGAAAAGAAAAAAAGAAAGAAAGAAGGAAAGAAAGAGAAAGAAAGAAAGAAAAGAAAGAAAGAAAGAAACTATAGCTTAGAATGCCCTTGTGTAAGAGGAATTTGGGAAACACAGAGCTAAATTCCTTCAAATAGCTACTCGCTATACTGCCAATGTAATTTTATATTCTCTTCAGATAGCTGTTCAAAAAGACTTGAGTTCAGTAGGTTGGTTTGGGGGCACCATGTTTCCTGATTAGTGTTACTCCCGCATGTTTTTCTTATTCATCTGCAAGGTAGCACTAACAATGCAAACCTTGTTTAGAGAAAAATAAAATATGTGCCAGCATGTAACACTGAATATGTCTTCATTCCTCTGTGAGGAATACACATGTACCTGAGCTTAATTCCTATGAGTTCTTCTAATCTATGTGAACAATTCTTGGGCAGTTTCTGCTGAATGCATGAACTTTATTACAAATTATCTTTTTAATTGTACTGCCAAGAAGAAGGGGAGGGGATTAAATTGTCTAATCACTTGTTCAAAGTGGAAACTCACCAAGGTGGGGGAAGAATCTAGTCAAAGGCCTTACATTCTCCAGCACACAAGATTACATCTCTCTCTATGACTATGTGTCAGCTGGGGGAAACATGGCAGATACATATTTATAAATGATAAAAGGGATCATGAATCCACAGAGTGCTGGGATTTGGAGCTAACTAGTCTGACTACATAAGTTCATGAGACAATGAGAAGTGGCTAAATGCCCAGCATGTCCTCAATGAAGGGTTGAGGGCAGCTTCCACTCGTTAACACTTGCCTTATGTCTTTCCTGCATCTCTCCCCCTTTCACAGCCCTTCATGGGAGACAATTACTGTGATGCCATCAACAATCGAGCCTTCTGCAACTATGATGGTGGGGATTGCTGCACCTCCACGGTGAAGACGAAAAAGGTAGGTCAGGATGGACACGGGAGCCTCACCATTGCCTCCTGCATAGCTTTCCAGCTTGCTGTCTAGGGACATGTCATCATAGATCATCCTGATTCCAGCTGGGGTTATTTCAGCCTGACCCCAGGTTGCCAGGGATCTTGGGAATGGAATTCATCCTCCTGACAGAGGAAAGTAGCTATTTCCAACAGCAAGGATGGAGTGGGGATAGATGAGGTACCTAGCCTTGCCATTCTCCCCTCTTGACATTCCAGGAAGCTCAAGCAAGAGTTGGCTCTGGTTGGCCACAAGACAGAGTAGGAGGAAATTCTGTTTTATGGCTCCAGGCTCCATTGTAGGAAGCCCATTAAGGGAAGAGGAAAAGAGCTGTTCTTTCTCTTAGCCTTTCATCCTTACCTAGTGGACCAATTTATTTCCTGCCTACCTCTCGCCTCCATCCCCACATCATGGGGAATCTCCTTCTCCTGTGCACTCAGGATGAGAAGATATGCTTCAAGGTTCCTCTCAGATCACAAGAATTCCATTACTTGCCTGTGAAGGCAGAGCTGTGTCTTGGATCTCCATGCATATTACCTTCGTGTAGACTCTGGAACAGTCAAGCAAGGTAGAAAGTTGAGATTTAGAGAGAAGTGGTATCATCTGTAGCACCAAGTGACTGATCTGTGAGAGAGATTTAAGATTTTCTACTTCCCAAAGTCTTCATGGTGTTCATTGAAAGCTTACTCTTGGCCAGGCATACTGTTAACCATGTTACCCAAAGTCTTCATGGTGTTCATTGAAAGCTTACTCTTGGCCAGGCATACTGTTAACCATGTTACCCAAAGTCTTCATGGTGTTCATTGAAAGCTTACTCTTGGCCAGGCATACTGTTAACCATGTTACGTGTCCTTTCATTTCGTCAAAAGCATTGCCCTCTTGTGGTTATCGCCTTTTTGTCCTTCTGCATGATGAACTTGTAACTGAGAAAGGTTAGAGCTACCCAGACAGTAAGAACTGTTGTTGAGATGCAAGTCTATGTAATTATAAGTATCCATAACTAGTTCTGAAGATTTTTGCCGTGGGTTTGTGTCTTAGTCAAGCATCTCGACCTCCCTTTGTAGCAGGTAAGATTCTTGCATTGAACTCCTACAATGGAGTTCTTGGCAAGACCTGCAGGCCTAGGTGTGAGCTTTCAACACCTTCTCTCAGGCTTCCTTCTCTCCAACTCTCTACCTAAGTTTCTTTTTGGTCTCCAAGGCTGTGGCCTCTGAGTTAACTTGGCTCAGCCCAGTGTCTGTCTGCTAACTCCATTCTTTCTCTCCTGTTTGTGTAGTCACCAGCTGTTCCCCACATCCGCTTACAGAGTGACCCCGAGCCCAGTTGGCAGACAAGAGCAAGGCAATGCAGGAAAGTCTGTCTGACAGGGCCATCCAGTTTCCCACCTAGACACCTGCCTGCAGTGTGAAGCAGACAGGAAGAGGCAGGATTCAGATTCGAAGGATATAGGCTTGTTATTTTCTAGTTGGACCCCTAAGCTGCCTCTAATAAAGAGCAGATTTACAGAATAGATTTTTTCCCCAATGCTTTCCTTTTATAGCAAAAAAAGAATCATTTTGTTATTGGAATCATTGTAAGTAAGTAGGTGTAGGGGGTGTGAAGCAGGAAAAGGAAATGTCTTTAGCATACTCAACATACCAAGGCTTTCGAAGGTGTGGTGGCTGGAACACTAGTTACAGTCAACACTAGTGCTGAGGCTGCGAAAACACTAAGTTGTAAAAAGAGTACAGTATGGTTCTGTCTCAGTAGCTCTATGAGCATGGGCAGGCCAGACTGACTTTGGGTTTTCTCTCTCTTGCTTCTCTTTCCTTTCTTTTCTCCTCATTCCTTTCTTTCCTTCCCTCTTCTTTTGTGCTTCCTCTCCTCTCCTCAACCTCTCCTCTCCTCCCCTCCCTTCCTTCTCTCCCTTCCTTCTTCTCTACAAATCTCTTTCTTGACTTTTCCTAAGGCACAGTGTTTCGATGTAGCCCAAACTGTCCTGGAACTCCACATGTAGGCCAGACGAATCTCGAACTCACTATCCTTCTGCCTCAGCCTTCCAAGTGCTGGGATCACTAGACATGAACTACCATACCAGATATATTGGCATTACCTTCACACCCTAAGGTCCCTTCCTATGACTTCTTGGATGAGCTGGCACCTTTGTGGTCTGACCTTATGAACAAGTTCAATTATTCAATTTCAACAGAGACAAGTTTCTGTCACTCTCACCATTTGTCAGCACCCTAATCCCATCATCAAGACCAACAACAATAGCATCATAACCATCATCATGGTCACCACCACCACCTCCACCACCACCACCATCATCATCATCATCGTTTCTTCAACACTGGTTGTGGGATATACTGGGTGCTAAATGCTTTTCTTGAATTTTGTCATCATGTGAAATAATTCTGTACAGTAAAACTCATTCCCTCAACTTTTGTAGAGAGAAAATCATGCACAGCAAGGGAAACAAAACTTGCATACCTCCAGACAACCAGAGGGCGAATCTCCCTCTCATCTAGGACTGTGCCTTTCTCTTTTTTACCCACATTTTCCTGTACTTTATCCTCCACTTATCCGCACAGACATTTAAGCCAGGTTTAACTAAGTCACTGTACACATTGCTTGCTCAGTAGCCTAGCTGTATTTACCCATGTTACAGAAAAGGCCTCACGTTTCATTACTTCACGCCTCACCTGTTGGCTTTATTGTTTTTAATGTATACCGTGAAGACTCTAAGAGATGAAGTTATTTCTCCAAGGTACCATAGCCAGCAGGTAGTAGAGCAAATCTTTCTAACCATCAACACAGGATGCCTCTTGTTACACACACACACACACACACACACACACACACTCACAAACTACTTCTTCTTAAGTCTGACTCACATTCCAGCCCTTACCTGTCTCCCATCCCTAGACAAATCCCAAGTCAGAAACTTGTACATTTGCCTGAACTGCATTCCTGAACTACTTATACCCACAGATTGAGGTGTTGCCTTGGGCAGCTCTCCTAAAGGGAGAAATCCTGTGTCTCTGAATGCCATTTCTAGCCCAGAAGAAAAGGGAAAGAATCTTGGTGTTGAGTCATTGACCTTGGTTTGTTCACATGGCCTGACTTGGGTACCCAAGCCATTTATGGGATAGACTGTTCTCATGGTGCTAAGGATTTTCACGTGTGCACCAAATCACCATATTTGAGCTGTGTGTGGTAGGTTTTCATGGGAGGTCATTTGGGGGAGGAGGTGCCTGGGCAGAGAATCTGGGAATGAAGCACAGAGCTTAGGCTCTACTGGCATAGTTGTCATCTCCCTATGCCCCAGTTTCTTCCTCTGTGATGAGAAGATACTTACCTATGGTCTTCCTGCTTTCTGGGCAGGGGTGGAAGGGGGAGATGGGACTGAGGAATGCTCACAATCACAGATGTGGATTCAAGGCCACATGCTCTTCAGTGACTCGTCTTCCTGCATGTAGTTGCCTCTATCAGAAGAATAGATGACTTATTTGCAATGCGGGAGCGTGTGAGTGAAATGATACACATGGGATTTAGCTCAGTAGCAGGCAAATATAAAGGATAAAAGGAAACTGAGAAGACAAGAATGGTCATGAGCACTGACAGGTTGTGAAGGGCCTTTTCTACCTTTCACTCTATTTGGAATGGGGTTTAGAAACCTACACCATCAACTTACTGACTGGGCCCAAGGCCCAAGGCAAGTTGATTTTTGCTTTAAACATCGTGAAGCCTTGATTTTCTTGCCTTCAAAGTGAGCAGTGAATGATAGTATCCTTCAGAAGTCTTAATATCATCTAACACGTTGAAGGCTCTTGACAAAGGCTAGTTTTGCCCAGAGTAGTGTTCACAGCGTGAACCTACATGAACAGACAAGTCTCTTCTAAGTCAAACCATGGATTCCCCACTCTTCTTTTCTTCGCTTTATACCCCTGATGAGTAAGGCATATACTTGGTGCCTCACAAAGAAGCAAAGGTACACACATCCCTATGTATCTCCCCAGCTTTGAGTAAAATAGGACCTTCTTTGGAGACAAGTTGATTTCATTGGTTCCTCATCAAAGCTCTATGAGGCGTTTGTGAGGAAATCTATCTTACAGATAGGGATTGGCTCCACAGGGTACAAGAGGCTTGCTGAAATTGAATCAATACATAACATGCAGACCACAACTGAATCCCATTTCTGGTTAGTGCTCAGTAAACACACCTACACCTATAAGCGTATGGTGGAGACGAGGAGCTTGCATATTTACCATCTATACTTTACTATATTCAGATGCGGTTTTCTTCTTTTAGTTCCAGAATGTGCTTCTTTTGGGAAATGCTTCACCTTCCTGGGTTTATCTGAGGAGGATAATGATGATAACACAATTCCATCATAACTAGAGTGGCAAGATCAGCATGAATAGCTAACCAGGACCTGAAGGCTAATAACTTTAGGAAAGTTTGTACAAATTCAGGATGACAAATAGAAAAATTGGGTTCGTGGGGAAAGTCTTATGTTTGTGATTCTTAGACTGGTAGGAAGCAGTTCAGTGGCAGATCATTTGCCTATCAGCTACTAATTCTTTGGGCTTTATACCCAATAAAACACGCACGCGTGCGCACGTGCGGGCACACACACACACACACACACACACACACACACACACACACAGATCCCACATACCTAATTCTTTTCTGAGCCTGTCTTTGCCATCTATCTTTTCCATACTGAGAAGGATTTAGGCAGATGAAAAGCTAAGAGACCATTTTAAAAAATAATGCACTTCTTAGTATACATAAATGGAAGCTGAAGTCCAAAGAGGGGAAATAACTTGCACAAAGTGAGTGAGTGAGTGCAAGAACAGAGACTGCCTGACTCATACTGTCTGTCTGTTCATGCATTCATCTGTTTATCCATTCATGGCCCCACTGATTACTATGGCTTTGTAGAGATTCGGTTCAACAATAGACCTGGTCCCTTCCCAAACTGCGCTGGCATACATGTGATTCAGCGTGCCTTTACAAGAAGGGTGTAAAAATAGGATACACTGATATGGCATTTAAGGGGATGCCAACTTTCTCCAGGCTAATGAAGAAAGAGGTGATACTTGAGATAAGACCTAAAGAATGAAAAGGAGCTGGCTAAGGAAGACCAGCAGAAACAGAGTAAGATAAATGGGTAAAGATTTTTACAATAAGAATGCATTTGGAATACTTTAGGAACCAACCATAAAATTAACAAACAAGCCACACAGAGAGCAGAGAGTTGGTAAGTGGGGAGAGGATGAGACAAGCAAAGTCTGAGAGTTGTATAGATATCAGATGAGAGAAAATGTTGAACTTGTGGAATCCCTTTTATGTGACAGGGTTTTCTGAATATTTGCCTGATGGCAATGGGAAGTTATACTAAAAAGGGTCTTAGACCTCAAGAGGAAAAATTGAGTTACAGAGTTACAGAGAAGATGATATTGGTAACCGGATCTTTGTAATAGTAGAATATGACAAGAGCAGAAGGGGACAGATCAAGGAATGGGTGACTTGAGGACAAAGAGGATGTCCAAGTATGGGAGCTGGTCTAAAAGGGATAATAGTCAGGGAAGATGGTGAAATATGAGTCAGACAGAGAAGTCTGATTCAGCATATATGTATTCATCATTAAGCATCTCCTATGTGTAGGACCATGTGCAGAAGCTTCTGTGTATTTCTATTTTGTTTAGTCCTTATAACCATATGAAAGATAACATTTTCTTCTGAATTTTCCATTTATAGATGTGGAAACTAAGGACCTTAGCAGTAAGGAAATGTTCCCAGAATTGTTCACTCAGTCTGAGGCAAGTGGGATCCAGCCCAGGATGTCATTCTCCACATGTTAACTTAGCTAGGAGAGTTTGACTTGGCTCTGACCTCAGTTTCCCCATTTGGATTGTAGGCTTTTCTCTCTATGCATCTTCCAATTATAACACTCTTTATTTTTCTTGAAAATGAAGAGGTTGTGGAGAAATAACTCTAGAGGTATGAAAGAATACTCTAGAGTCTAGATTATAACCCATGTAGATTTATTCTACAAAACCTTGGCTTCTGAAGAGTAAATGTCCTGGGCTGAGAAGAGAAAGTAGTTGTAAACAAAAAGAGAATCATTGCATGGGAAAAGAAACAAAACTGCTTAGCATTGCACATTAATTCAAACCAAGAAAAGAAGCAAAACAGCATCATAGATGTAAAAAAAGAAAAGGAGAGAGAGAGAAAATGGAAAAAAATGGGTAGAAATATGTTCCTTGTGAGACATGGACTCAGGATAAGCAAATATGAGTACAACTGGTACAGAGTCTGTATCACTAGCTACTGAGCTGATGGGAAGATAGATGAGAGGGGGAAAGGGGAGGGGAGGAGAGAGAATGAGAGAAAGTGACAAATAGAAACAGAGAAAGATGCAAAAAGATCATGTGTAGATATGAGTTTGGGTGCATGTATATATTTACATACAGAATTTGGCACTTAGCCTATGTTAAACACAGCACTAGGTGTTTGCCATGAGTTATTTTATGTATCCCTCATTGTAGTCTTAGGAAGTATAGGTGTATTCTTTCATTTCTCTCATTTAATGAATAAGTTTGCTAAGGCTCAGGAAATTGTGGATGTTCAAGGTCATCCTTCAAGTTGGTGTAAGAGCCAAGCTTTATAATAAAACCTTCCTGACATTTAGCCCTACAGTTTAAATCATTGCAAGATGTTAGGATATCAAGAAGCTGGGAACTAGGGCTGGAAAGGGAAAGAGAAGGAAGAAGGGAGCAAAGAGGTGGGGCAAAGGAGGTGAGAAAAATGGAAAGAACCAGAATCAGAGAATGAATTCACAAGTACATGAGAGTGAGGGAGAGAAATGGAGATGTGCTCAGAGACTCTGTACTGACTTGGAAACCCTGTCCAGGCAGGAGGCAAATGAGGTCATTAAATGCATCTGCGCAGATGGGGGACCCTCTGGGGAATGTTACAAGCAAATGTCATGATGCAATCAGGTGAAATGCACTTGCGTTAGTTCAGGCTGGGACTCAGCAGGGACTGCCCTGTACTGCTTGGGAAGATGGATCATGCGCTGTATAGAGAAGACACTTATTCTCTTGAGTTTTTCCTATCATTGTCTAGAAAGGCAAGCCAGCCCAGAGCACCCTGGAAGGATGAACTGAGAACCAGAACACCTCTCTTTCTCTTTTCCCTCCCTCTCCTTCTTCTCTTTTCCTCCGTCCTTTTGCTCTTCACCTCCCTTCCTCCTTTCTCTATTTCCCTCTCTCCTTTCTTTCTCCTTCCTCTCTTTCTCCTACCTCATGCTAGTATGCTTCTGAGGCCCTTCAAAACCTTTTGTTCAAAATCTACATGTAGTTTTCAGATTCCATGGATAGTAATCTCAGCTTGTCTCCCCCAAACTGAAACGCCTCAGTATGTGCAGAGAGCTGTTTTCTTAAAAGACACATACTTTATTGTAGTTGATCCTCATGATTGTCCCATACACGAGGTGATTCATGGTAGCATTATATTAATCAACTTGGTAGAGTATGTGTCCAGTCTGAGTCTTTTTTTAAGCCAGACCTCTCTGGGTTTCAGAGAAAAGCAGTTTATCTTTTTTAAGTAAGGAATGTCTCACATCTCACTTGGAGGTAATGTCTGTCCCTCTCTCAGCCTCATTTTCCTCAACAATAAAATGATGATTGTGGCACAGACTTTCTTTACAGAGTTGTTTTGAAACAACTCAATATTTTCCAACCTGAGAAGTATTCTGTATATTGCCCCCCACAGACCTATAGCAAATGCCCAAGTGTTAGAAACTGGTATGACAAGAAATGAAAGTTACCACTAGAAAGAAGCAAAACTCAAACTGACCTGGAATTTCCTGCACCACAAATCCCATCCCAAACCCCTCCACCCCACTCCACCATGCGTTGTCTCACTTGAAAGTCCCACTTTCAATCAAACTTCCTGATTCACAACTTGTTTGTCTCCCCCACAGGTCACCCCTTTCCCTATGTCCTGTGACCTACAAGAAGACTGTGCTTGTCGGGACCCTGCAGCCCAAGAACATAGCAGAAAAGACCTCCGGGGATACAGTCATGGCTAAAGCAGGACAAGAAGTGAAAAAACTCCCAGTGCCAGGACCCACATCCCTTTGGTATTGTTTTCACAGTCCGCTGCTCAATGGAATGGCCTCTCCACACCAGGGATCCTTAGCAACCCAACCAGTCTGCCTTTAATTTCACCCAGGAAGGACTCTCAGTGGGGCAGATAAACCAAGTCTCATCCTGTTGAATGATGGAATGGAATTCCATCCCAAAGTTCTGAGATGGATTGGCGCAGGCAATGTATATCTGCGTGATGTTCCAGAGCCTCCTACAATGCTAATCATTTGTCACACGACCACAGCAGAAACACCTTCTGTATCTAGGAGTATGCGCATCTGGGTCAGTACACAATGTGCATGCATACACACCCATACACCCATCTGTGTGAGGGAAGTTCTGGAGACTGAGCAGAGAGAGAGAGAGAAAGAGAGAGAAAGAGACTGGATGAAACTCTTTCTTTTCCCAAGCTCCAAGCCAACACTGTCCTTGGGATAAAGAGAGTTACAGAAACTGCTAGGACCAAGATAGCTCACACTCTGAGGCTCAGAATAAGCAGGACATGCACGATTGTGCAGTCTTGGAGGATTGGAAGTTGAAACGGTCTGTGTTCACCAACTTTCTAGAGAACTAGGGCCCAGGGAAAGGTAAAGATCCCAAGATTGGCAACGTTCCCAGATTCTTCTGCTGCCATGGGGACTTTTGCCCCAACACCAGGGTTCAAGGCCAAGCTGGAAATGGCTTAAGATGACAAATTCAAGGTATTATACCAGACCCCTGCTGGAGACTTGAGGTCATCATATCCCTCCATAGCTCACCATTCCCCAGATCTAGCCTTGGGACTACATTTGCTGCTACTTTTTCTGCTGCTCTGTCGTATACATTGGGTAACCCCAAGATGGTAGAACTAGGTTAGGAGAACTTCCACACAACCAAACAGTCTGCCTTAAAAGTGACCCATATTTTCCCATAAGTCCCCATTTCTTATTCCTTCTGCAAGCATATTATCCTCATGGACCCACCTGGTAAAACGTTAGCCCCCTGCCCACCCCCAGCTCCCCACCATAAATGGGCTTCTCATCCTGGAAGGGAATGGAGGAAACTCAGATGCTGGAGTCCTTCCTGAGAGTCCAGAATGTCTAAGCCAGTGTTAGATTTTTGTAATCAAGTGGAACAGTGTTAAACTCCTGGGATGTTTCAGCCATGCAGAGACTATTAACAATGTCAAAACCCTTGGGTTATTATGCCTATCCTCGTCTTCCTACTCCTCCAGGCTAGAATTGGATAGGATCAATGTAGATTTTATTCCAGAAGGTAGCCAGGAGATCACAACCTCAGTACCCAACATGGTCTTATGTTTTTCAGAGAACATTTTATCCACCAATACTCCTTCCCATACTTGTGGCCAGAAAACCCTTGCTTCTCCAAAGCTTAAAATGTGATTAGTCAGGTGCTCATGGAAGCCCCCAGTTTTTCAGGGCCTCTTTGCCTCTTTTCAATCAATTACCTGTTCACTCCCTTTGAATTGAATATGGGAAGAAATTAATACAGAATGAGGTGGTAAGAGTGGTTAAGTTTGATACATTTTCTGAAACCTAGAATTAGAAAGTGAAGAGTTAGAGATGATCTAACCTAATGATATACAACTATATCCATAACTTAAGTGCTATCACGTCCAGTGAAGGGAATCTAGGCTCATGTTTAGCCTCTCCTAATTCCTGCATTGGGAATGGGAATCATTAGTCAATCACCGCCCCCCCTCGCTTTTTTTGTTGTTGTTTTTTTATAACCGAGACAAAAAAAAATCTTCCTAAATTATCTTCATATATCATTCCCGACAGCTTTTCCTGTTGATGGTGAACTCTTGAAAAGGCATTTTCTTGGCCATCTGTGGTCTGTTACATTAAGAAATCTATCAAGGTGCTTTTTGCGCAGATGCCATACACAAGGATGCAGTACTTAGTGTACATGGTTTTTCCCATGTGATGAACTCTGAAAGTGGGTTCTGAAAGATGAATATGATTGTGAAGACCAAACTCAAATCCTTTATGGTTCCTTCTTACAAAGCTACATCACATTTGTACCCAGAGATTTTATTTTTTCCTGTAATCACTGGGGCCAATCTTTAGCAAAACAAACAAAACAAAAAAAATGAGAGAGAACAATGTTAGGAGAGCAGACCCTGCTCTTAAGTTTATCCCTCATCTTAGAACTGCTACTCTTAAGCTCCCGCTGTTACCTTAGCTGAGTTATCCACCTGTATGGTGTATAGCTTACATGATCCAAGCTAAGGAACGCGATAGAACTGCATGCCTGGTGGTCTAATTATATCCAAAAGCAATACAAAAACACCCTGGAGATGTGCAGATGACATTAATACAGGTCAGAGCACAGGAATCACAACTTCCTGTGAGTCCATTGTCATCCCATTTCTGCCTGAGCTCTACTGGCCTTCCCAACACCCTTCAGTAAAGCACAAGTTCCTCGAGGCTGACATCTTTCTTCAGATTGGCAAACTGAATTGAGCTTGTCTGGGTAAAGCTCACTCAGTCTCTACTATCATTCCAAGCAGTTATGAATAAATTCATTACCCGCCAAGGACATTAGACAAAAGGAGCTTCTTGACAACCTCATGCCCATGTGGAAAATTCAATTACTAGACTCCTTTCAGCCTGACAGGAGCAGGGTCAGCTCTGTCCATGCAATGTATGGATTCACAATTCTTTATCCATCCCCCCAACACCCCGGGAATAAATTCATTGCAAGCCCCTTAGTCATCTGTTGGGACAAATGAGATACTCCAGAGGATGTGGTCACACCCTGCTGTGTATTCACAGGTCAAGGACTGTCAAACAATTGGGGGTTCTGCATAAGCAAAAGTGTTAAGCTATTCACAGCAAGGAGGCAAAGATGAGGGGTCTGTTCTCTAAGGTCGTCATCCTAGGAAGCCTTTCAAGCCACAACCTTAACTGCCTGTCCAGAGGACTTACATGATCCCCAGATCCTGTACCAACAGCCTTGTAAGGGAACCCCGTCCTTAGGTGGTCAATGTGGATAGGTGAATTGAGGTATAAAGGAAGGGAGAGATTAGTAGGCATAAGTAGCAGGCCTTTGGAGATGGTGTGTATCAGCGACTGTTCTTGGCTGCAGTATATTGGGTCACTGCCGAGACAGTTCTCTTGGTCTTTTTTTTCCACCTTGGCTGATTCTTAAATACTATTTGTTGAAAATAATTTCTTAAGACAGATTTCAGCTACCTCCCTTCCAGGTTCAATTTAACTTGGTTGTAATTGTCAATTTGTTGTAGGTCTTACCTGTGTGTTTTTTTTTATCCTAAAAAAAAAAATAAATAGAAAGGAAAGAAAAAGAGAGTAAAATAGAAAAAAAAAAGAGGGAAAGAAAGAGACAAAGAAATGAAACAGAAAAGAAAGTAATCCTAATGTCCTAATAACCATTCTGAGGTTTTGTTTTGTGTTTTCTTTTTCTTTTTTAATTTCTGGAACTACTTTAAGTAAGAAAATAAATACAAGTAGACAGAGACAAAAAGTGTACAGATAGAAACTAATAGAAGACCGTGAACTTAAAAAGGAGATACAAATGCATGATTACCAAGAATAAAAATCCTATTTTTATGTTTCCTAAAGGAAATTGCTTATTCTACAGACTGAATAGGTAGATAGAGCATACGAAGTTCCCTAGAAGATATAGAGTGGAATTTTCTAACACTGTTACTTTCTATTCATTGGGGAGATCCAGGAACTATGGCATTCCTCTTGATTTGTTCTTATTGGGAGGGGGGGCCTTTTGTTCATTTGCTTGGTGGCAGTTGGTGGGAGTGGAAGTGGGGAGGGCTTGACATTGGTTTCACCAAATGTTGTGATGGGGGTGGTGGTATGCTTTTTACAATTACATTTGCATTTGCCAGTATAGCACTGAACTTCACAAAGTTGTGCTGAAAACTAACTACACCTCACAGCTCAGTTTCCTCAAAAGCTGCTACATGTCCAGACAGGTAATTCCAGTGAGTTTCTGGAAATTCAAAACAAACCCAATATACAAAAAACATCAAAACAGAAGCTAAATAACAAATGAATAAAAAGCCTGTTCTTGTAATTTATTTAAATTTTGCCAAATTCCTACCATTTGTTTGCTTGTAGGAGAAATGTGTAATCTGCAAGAGAAGAATTACGTCCCTAGTATAAAAAAAAACAACTCTTTAGGCAATAGTGTATTTAGAGATTTTTTGACTGTGTTACCATTTGTCTCTGCATTTGCCTCAATTTCTCTAGCTGAAAAATGGGGATACTTACTACTTACCTACCTCACAGTGAGAGGGCAGAGGTTTATGAGGCCCTGAGGTTTAAATGGGCTATGGGCCTCAGTGAAGAAGTGACATGAATGCCATTGGTTATTTTTCAAGCATATGCAAGCCAATTGGCCTTTTAAAAAAGATGGAGAGTGTGTGTTTGGTATTTCAAAACATAAAGCTGGAAATCCTGGATTAGAGTTCACTTTAGGAGAGGGCACTGGGGAATAGTTCACTCCGTTTTAGGTAAATTTTGAGTCCCCACACCCCACCCATCCTTTTATCTGACCTTTACCTATTCAAAGATTTGATTAAAAGCCAATTACTTCTTACAGTGTAAAAGTCGGTGTACTGTCATCTATTCAAGACTTCCAGGCCATTATCTAACTCACAGAGGAAGGGAGCTGCTAGTTTCTCTTCTTTAGCAAACTACTCACTTTCTCAGACTTAAATGTCCACATCGAGTGTTTCACTGAAAGGAGACAACTGTGTTCTGAGTGCCAACAACTCGGGACCTCGTAACTACACACCAGCAGTCAGTGAGAATTTCAAACAATTATTGAGTTGCTTTCTTGGGTCTCTATAATCAATAACCTGTCTGCAGATATCTATCTATAAAAAGATATTATATATAAATATAAATTTACATATATATGCACATGTATATATAGTTGTACATATATGTGTGTATATATATACTTAAATGTAATATTTACAAAATAAAACTGTGATCTCGTTAGAGAAAAAATGTATTCATATTACAAACTGCTCTTCCATATTTATGTATCCTATTATGCCTTTTTATTATTGTTATAATTATCATGGGTATTTCTAATTATTATGATGTTGAAATCTGTTTGGCACCTTTCTGGAAGCTACCAAAATTGACTCTTCATTGATGTGCTTTAAAAAAAATCTGCTTTCATGAGAATTCTACTGGCATAAAAAGAAAAAAAGAAAAAAAAGTCTAAACACCAAAACCAAAACACAAGTCCAGTTCTTTTTCTGTACCTCACTTACATAAATTTGCTGCTCCTATTTTGTTTTATTTTCCTGTTCATGTGTTTTTATGGATCTAAGTTAAGTCTTCAGCAATATATTAAAAATGTAAATAGTAAACTATTTATTAAGAATTTCATCTTTTTTAATTTATATTTACACAATGGTTCATCTAATTTATTTTTTCTATATGGTTTTAAATACTCAGACATATTTGTGGTTCATGGTATTTTTTATCCTATTCTTATGAATTTGTTTTCCATACTGTTTTCTCTGGTCTCAATTACAGGTTGGATCTCAAAATAATGTCAAAGACAGAAATATTTTGCCACTGTTGATTACTATACCTTAAAGTTCTATATTATGGAAATATATAATAGCTTGTATGCTTCAATGTGTTGTTGTGTGGTTTTTGTTAAGAAATATGTATTATACATATATATATATATTTTAGAATTAGAAAAACCAATGGGGCACAAATTTTATCAAATATACACCCAAACCTCTACTTAATTCCTGAAAAGTATCTACATCTTGGCCAGGAGCATGTCCTAATGGTAGAGTGCTCACCTAGCATGCAGGAAGCCCTAGGTTCCATTCCCAGGAACCACATTCACAGAAAAAGCCAGAAGTGGTACTGTCACTCAAAAGGCAGAGTGCTAGCCTTGAGCAAAAAGTGTCCAAGGACATGCCCATGCACTGGGTTCAAGTCCCAAGACTGGCAATAAAAAGAAAGAAAAAGAAAAAAAATGTATCTACATCTTTCATATGCAAAAATTTTGAAATAATTTTACATGTTGTAAGAGGTGTCCACCTTAGGGTGATAGAAGATATACCATGTCTACTTATTTATTTCCCTATAGACTTTAACTTCAACAATGTTCTTACAGATTATTGTTTTTCATTACTTTAAGAATCTAGTTTATCAGATGAACTTGCAAAGGGAATTGACATGGTACCACTTCCTGTCTGTGCAGTTTGTCTCATTGATTATTACCAGTGGGTAACAATAGGATACTTAGAAAGTAATCACATTGCTTTAAGATTTACTTTTCCCATCAGTAAAAGACTTGAAAAAGCCAAGGTCCTGAGTTCAAGTCCTATAATTGGCACACAAAAATAAAAACAAATAAACAAACAAAAACTATCATTATCTTTGCACTGTCATGTCCTGTTCCCTTTTGAACATGTTATCAGCTCATATTATGAATGGTATTAAGTGAGCATTTCTGCCAGACATTGTTTTCTACAGCCCACAGAATCTATTCTTAGAATGGCACTGATTTTTTTTTGTCTAAAATCCAAGAGAAAAACAATTTAAATATTTTAAACTGACCAGTTAGAATGTGAAAGGCAACTTTTATATAATAGTTTAGTATAAAGAAAGCAATTTCAGTTACTGAACAGTCACTCTTTCTAGATTTTTAAAACATAACAGTAGTACTATGAACACATATCTTCATGTCTATTTTGTAGAGATAGAGATGAGATATATTGCCCAAAATAACACTGCTAATAATAGCAGAGACCAGATTTTAGCTCAGCATGTTGGGTTTCTAAACCAAGGCTCTCCTACTCTTTTGTTACCCTTTCTCCTTATCATAACTACATAAAATGGCTTATCACAGATTTCTCGCTGACTAAAAAAAATAATAACTCTTTTTATCTTAATCAGAGTGGTTTCTAAGGAACTTTTTGATTCTGAAAATTATGAGGTTAGTGGAGACGGGGTTTAAGCTGTGTTACTTCACTCACTTGGACAGAAATATCTCTGCCACCTTTGGACAGAGAGGTATTGATTTGTAGAATGCCAAAGTATAGGCCTGGTGAGGAGGAGGAATAATGACATGTACCATTTGAAAGGCAGGGAGAAACTTGGAAAAATTATGGTAAATGAAGTAAGTCAGTCCTCAAGAAACAAAGGATCCACGTTTTTCCTTATATGTGGGAGCTATATTTAGCTTATCAACTTAGAACTAAATGCATTGTATGGTGTGCATTGTATACAGGTATAATAATGAAATATGGTAGATGCAAGGGAGATCTCAATTAGTGTAAATTCTTAAAATGTCAAAAGCAAACTTTAGCAAAATATTAGGAAAAAGGTACTCAAAAGGAGTGGGGTGGGGCCAAATGGAAAAGGATAGATGAAGAGGAGAAAAGAGGAAAAATATACACAAGAATCCAATATGTGCCCTAGAAAATTAAGAAGAATAAGGGAAAGGAAGAGGTATGGGGAGGGAAAGGAAGAAGAGAGATAGATGAGAATGGTGAAAGGGATGACACTAATCAAGATATATGAATTTCACAAACTGCTCTGTCAAATGGCAGAAAAAGAAAAGAAAAAACACAATCTTTTAATTGGAAAGAGGAGTGTTTCCATTTGCTAAAAACTGACCGTCTTAAATGAAGATATAAAAAAATACAACTACAGAACAAACATAAGAAAAAAGAAACTAGAAAAGGAGAAAGTTTATTTCTAGCTCACACAAATTTCACAGCTGTCCTTTTCTTTTTCTTACTCCCTGTATTCTGTAAAAATAGGTAAGGGAACTATTTCTAAAAGGATGCATTTTTTAAAACTCCCTTCTGATTTTTCTCTGATTAAAGATATGTAGTCTGTAAGTCCCAGAGACACAAATATATGCATATGTTCACCAACAAGTGTTCTAATATAACAATAGCAATATTTGTGACAATCCTAAATGGGAAACTACACATCTACCTATCAACGTTATGATGAGTAAGTAGTATACACGAATGCATTAACACAGTTTATAGGAAATAGGGACTTGTCTCAGTAGTGTAACAATTGCTCCTAGGATATGTGAAGCCTTAGGTTTGATCAACAACACTGCAAAAATTTTTAAATGCTATACGGCAATGACAACATTGATTATTCATCTACAAGCTCATGCAACATGATGAATTAACTCCACAAAACATGTTGAGCAAATGGGGTGAAACATAAAACTACATACTATATGATTTCCACTCTTACCAAATACAAGTATAAGTCCTGAAAATTAACAATGCTAGAACAACTGGATATGCCCATACAAAAGAAAGAAGTCTGCACTCATAACATATACAGGAGTGAATTCAAATAGGTCACAGCCTAAATATAAAACTCTTAGAAGGAAACATTAGTTTAAGTTTCCATGACCTCAGACTTGGCAATGGGTCCTTAGATATGACACAGAAAGAAAAAAGCAGCAAAAGAAAAGATTAGTATGGATTTTGTCAAAATGAACAGAACATTATCAGGAAGATGGAGAAAATCTGGGCAAATCGTCCATTTGCTGGTGTTGCATCTCATATGCAGAACAGTCAAACAACCAAATTAAAAACATACAAAGAACTTAGATATTCCTTCAAAGATTAAAGCCCAAAGATTGCCATTTGTTCAGGTTTTTGTTGTGTTTTGTTATACCAGTCCTGGAGCTTAAACTCATGGACTAGGCACTGTTCTTGAGCTATTTTGTTCAAGGCTAATGCTACTATTTGAGTTACAGCTCCACTTCTGGATTTTTCAGTGGTTAATTGGTGTTGAGTCTCAATAACTTTCTGGACTACATTTGGAACTGAGATCTTCAGATCTTAGCCTCCTGTAGCTAGGATTACAGAAATAAACCAGCAGATTTTAAAATGGAAAATCACATGCAGCTATGAAGATGTGGTGAAATGACAACTCTCAAGCATTGCTGATAGAATGAAAAAGTAGTTGTTCCTGTGGAAACAGGTGTAGTTCCTCTGAAAGTTAAATAAGGAATTACTTATATGACTCTACAATTACATCGTAATGTGTAAAATAAGTATACACACATGCATATAACAGCATTATTCATAGTAGCCACAAGATGAAGCAGCCCAATCAACATCTGAATGGATGAACAAATAGTGGTACATATATATGTGAATGTTATTTGAGTACAGAAAGGTAAGAATTGTTATATACTACAAGAAATATGAACTTGCAAAATATTACATTAAATGAAATTTTTAAGAAACCAGACTGAAAGATGATACACTGTCAAGCATTGGTGGTTCATGCCTGTAATCCTACCTATTCAGATTCTAAGGGTCATAGTTCAAAGCCAACCCAAGCAGAAAGGTCAGCAAAACTCTTATCTCCAATTAACACTGAACATTTGAAGGACAGTTAATAGCTCAAGTGGTCTAATGTTAGCCTTGAGCAAAAAAAGCTGAGGTTGTGCCCAGGCCCTGAGTTCAAACTCTAGTATCAGCACACACACAGAGAGGAATAAATAAGAAAGATGGCATTCTGTATTAATTCCATTTAGATGAAAAAATCTAAAATAAATAAATTCTAAAACATACTATCAAGATTATTGCCATGAAATAAGGGAGGGGAAATGAGAATAAAAAAAGATTAATAGGTAAGGGGATTGATTTTGGACTGATGAAAATATTTTGGAACTAAATAAAGGCAAGAATTGCCCAGAATTGTTAAATTAAATACATGGAGATGTTGGCTTTAAAGCAGTTAATTTTATGTGGTTTTTCATTTTAATTCATTTTTTTCTTAATGACTGAGGGGATCTAAACATGATTGGTGGCTCAGTCTCTCTTCTGTTGCTGTAATTGAATACCTGATGCAGTAATTTATGAAGAAAAGAAACAGGTTTAGCTCATGGTTCAGATGGTTGGAAGTCCTACAGTTGGGCCAGTGGCATCTGATGAGGGGCTCATGCTGCATAACAGCTTGTGGGGGTGGGGATGGATGGGAGGCTCGCTTTAAAATAATCCATTCTTATAATAACTAATCCAGTCCCTCCAGAGAGTTAGTAATCCTTCTTAATGATCTACTCAGCACTTAACACATTACTTTCCCCATAATACTACAATGGCAATTCCAACCTGAGAGAAGAAAATAGGGGGATCCAACTGTGATTACTGTGCCTTATATGTATATATGTAAAATGTCACAATGAACCCAATTAGTTTGTACAAGTACTACTATGCCCAAATAATTTTTTTTAAATCCTCCAACATGAATTTTGGAGAGATCAAGCTATACAACTAGCAAAAGAGACATGAATAACAATAATTAACACATTCATAGCAAGTCAGGCGCGTAGCTACTCTTTAGGGAGGTGGTAAAATTCACCAATAGAAAAGGACCAGGAGACTGCTGCGGTACTGCTAATGTCATGTTTCTTTATTTGAGCACACAAATGTATTCAGCGTCTGAAAATCCATCAAGCAATTCTAATTCATGTATTTTTCTGTGTGTATACTATATATCATCATAAAGATTTATTGACAGCATTTTACTGGCAAAATGTTCCCGAAGAATATGCTTTTCTCTAGCAAGATTTTTTTCTAAACCACCCAACGGGGCACTCACATTCCCCTGTCCAGCCACATCCCCCATCTCACCCTTCTGCCAAGTTAGCAATGATAGTTTAAAATGCAGTAATTCTTGGTAACATAAAGGGTTGGGAGAAGAAGCAAGGTGCCTGGAATTGTGGCAACAGGAGTCTTGCTACCTTGTTTCGCATTCCTGTGGTCCTAGACCAAACACTCCTCATCGTGTCATGGAAACGGTGATAGTGATGACCACGATAAAGGTGGCCTCAGCTAGTCTGTTTTCTGTTTCTACCAAACTGAGTTGCATGATGGTAGTCCCAAGAGATGTGATGGAGAATTGGGTGAAGACACAGCTGAAGAATGAAGCTATAATCTCATCCTATCCAAAACAGGAGCTACTAACGCAGTAAAACAGGCAGCAGCCAGCAACAGCGGACAGCCTAGTTTTATAAATCAATATTTTTGTTTTTGTTTTTTTTTTTGCCAGTCCTGGGCTTGAGCTCAGGGCCTGAGCACTGTCCTTGGACTTTTCTCAAGGCTAGAGCTTTACCACTTGAGCCTCAGCACCACTTCTGGCTTTTTTCTATGTATATGGTACTGAGGAATCGAACCCAGGTCTTCATGCATGCTAGGCAAGCACTCTACCACTAGGCCAAATTCCCAGCCCAATATTTTTGTTTTAAATCAAGGTACAGCTATGCTCATCCTTTTATATATGCTCTGTGGAGTAGGTCATGTGGCCCACAAAACCCATATGGACCTGACGAGACAAAATTTCCTGACTCCTGATATATACAGTATCCAACTTCATGACCCATCCCTGCATACCTTTTGAGCCACACCTTATAGATACTCTGTGTATAATACACCTCCATTTCAGACAGGTTGAGATTTTATCATTCCCAGGGGATCTTTGACTCTCTTATGTTCGTCCATCCTATCTCCAGTCTTCATGATAGCTTTCAATATCCTATACTCTTTATGTCATCATTATTATATAATATGTAATACATACACACATATCTTTCCCTTTATAAGTCATTCTCCTATAAACAACAAATTATTAAAAGTCAAGGACAAGCCATTATGCATGATCATTCCACACATATTTATTAAGTGTACATGCATGGTTGCAGGAGTTACAGCCCAAAGGCATTTTAAAATAGAGGTAGAAGTTCATTCTCCATCCATTCTGTGTCTCCAGTGACTGTCTTTGTGGTTGTCATGTTATGGACATCCAAAACATTCTTTCAGGAATGAAAAATAAGGTCTTCTATCTGAATCACATCTTCATCTTTACATAATACAAGCAGGGAAGCAAAACTGCCAGTCAGTCTGTGTCTAACTACACCTTTAACATCAAGGTAGCCAGGCAGGAAATAAAAGTTCAGGATAGAGATTTGAGAAGGTGAGGATATAGCCCAGTGGCAGGGTATGACCTCAGCAGGTGTTAGGTCTCTGGATTGAATCTCTAGCACTAAAATTAATATATAAATGAATGAATAAGTAAAGACTCACCAACTAGCAAACAAAGCACAGACAAAGACCCTATAAATATTACAAACAATATAATTGGGGAAGTGAAATGAACTCCGGGATATGGAAACAAGAGGTCTATCTTTGTGATTTTTACTCTTAAGACACTATGGGAAGTTATTTTTTTCTCTTTTTTTTTCCCTTATGGTTCATTTCATGTTGTTACCTCATCTGACTTTGGTACCTGGTATGTTGTATATATGTTTATTTGTTTATTTGAAAGAAGGAAGGGCAGGGTAAAAACAAGATGATTGGGTGGGGATGGGTGGAGGAAAAGTGGGAGAAAAGCATGAGAAAGGATATCAGTGTTCAAGAAGTAATGTACCCACTACCTGACAAATATAAAATAAGAGAAAGAAAAAAATTCTAGCTATGCCAGTGCCTCTCTCTGTGATCTTGAAGAAATAAACCTTTGTTTGAAGGTTTATTTAAACCTTTAATCCTTTGTTGGACTCATTATACTCATTTCTAAAGTGGGGGTAAAAGAAATGCAAAGAAAAAAAAGATTTAAATGAGGTGCTATTATCAAGTGTTTATACCCGCACCTGGTCCAATATGAATGTTTTAGGAGTGTCTTCTGTTGTTTTGTTGTGATTTCTGTCACTATCCCTGTGGAAATAAGGTCCTGGGATAGTTTTAGAAGCCTTGTTGACAAACAAAAACAAAAACATAGTAGACATACCGATACCTCTTCTACTCTGGGGGATCCAATTAGAAATGTCAGTGGAAGGTTTTCATAACCTGCAAATTTCTCTCCAGATCTGAGCCATCGTACTGCTATCTCCCCGATGTGTGGCACAAGCCATAGCTGACCATCTGCAAGGAGAAGACATCTGGAAGGCTGGCATGCCACCATCTCAGTCTCTGCTGCCCCTTCTTCTCATAGGCTTTTTCCCACCCAGGGCAGCTTGCCAGTCCTAAGGTTGCAAGGAGAAGAATAACATTCTTATGTTCTCAGTCCAGTATGGAAATCCCATCTCTCCTAAGTTTCCATCATGTCAGTTCTACACTGAGGGTACATTAAGACTCCTTATAGGAAGGGAGGAGGGTGTGGAGGAAGAGAGGGAATGGTACTCCCTTTTACTGAGATTTTTACTAGCACTCCTCGAGGAGATCTTTCCATGCAGTCACCAAGGTGCTTATTGGGTTATGACTACTGCTGGAAGGTGATTTGAAAAAAAAGAAAAAGTAGACCACCAGCAAAATGCCTCATTGAGGCAAAGCATGCATCCATTACCATTTATTTCAAGTTTTTTTTTCTTTCCTATTTGCTTTCCCAAATACAATAGTGCCTGGATCATTTATTAAAGCAGTTTTGGATATAAAATGACAAAAAAATCCTGCTTTGTAGGAAGTCCTCAGAAGTCAGCAATTCAGGTCAGTGTATTTTTATTGTTATGAAGTTCCTGATACAGCCAGATCTTCTCACTCATTCAAATTTTTGCTTCAGACTTCCCCTTGAAGGTTGAAACCTTGAGCTCATCTCCTCCAAATACTTACAGTAAGCTACTTTAGGGCCAAATTCTGCTACTACCTTTTATAGTCCATCAATCCTGACATATGTCAGTGTATTTTTATTCACCATTAACGTTGTTCCAGGAACCAGGTTGACAATACAGCATGGAGGTGAATGGAGAATCATGGACTTTGGTAGACTAGCCACAAAACACCGAACTTTCCACCGTGTTCTGTCAGGGCTGACATGAAAGTGACCCTTGTTTTTCTTGGAAATCTCAGAGGAGGTACAGATGCTCAACTCTGTGTTGCCCGAGTCCAGCATAGAATCATGCACACAGTAGGTCCTTATTAACATTACCATGAGTGATTAATAAACTCTTTCTGTCTCTGAGAGTACAAGGAAGGCTTTGCAAAGGAAACCAGTCTTGGACCATGGTTGAACATATATGTCAGGACTGACAGATTATAAGAGAGAGAAGCTGACTTTGGCCCCAAAGTAACTTCCTGTAAGTATTTAGGGTAGATGAGCTCAAGGTTTCAACCTTCCAGGGGGACACTGAAGAGAAATCTGAATGAGTGAGAAGATCTGGCTGTATCAGGAACTTCACAGCAAGAATAGCTCAGATCTCATCCAGGTTCTACACATAGGCCTGCATTACTCTGCTCAAGGTTCAAAATCCTAGGCGCCTTCAGTTGGCCACATGCAGTTGAGATGCTTGTGTAATGTGAGATATCTTAAGTGAAGGAAGCCAACAACTGAAGTTCCATCAAGATGATACCCAAGGGGCGGCATTGTTGTTCTCCATTCTCTCCCTCAAACACTAGCAGGCCATTTCTGAGGATTAGCCTCTCCTGAACAAAGTTGTAAAAGTCTAGAAAAAAAAAACCCAGAAAGTAGGGAAGGAAATTCAAAGCAGCCTTAGCATTAGCATTGCCATTTAACAAAGACTATATCCAGGAGCAAAAGTACGATGATACCTAGACGTGATTCTTCCTGGTAGTGTGACTGGAATGGGGAGGAGGCAATAGGATCCATTGTCATTCTTGTCTGTGGTACTGTAGCCTAGGAATATTGCAGCTTTCCTCATCCCACAAGCCTGCAGTGTGTTCTGTGACTGTTAGCATCCCACTGACACTGGGATGAATCCGTTAAACAATTCCAGATTAGCCCAGTTACAGATGTGCTGGGAAGCCTCTGAACTTGGCCCATCCCCAACTGGCAATTTCTCT
Organism: Megascapheus bottae; assembly: GCF_031878675.1. NCBI lineage: Eukaryota > Metazoa > Chordata > Mammalia > Rodentia > Geomyidae > Megascapheus > Megascapheus bottae. The sequence continues at coordinate 75,478,945 of NC_143511.1, forward strand.
AGAAGACTTAAAAGGAACAAGGGCAGGAATTGTTGATCTGTAGTCCATGCCCCATGCATCCAACCAATCAAGGAAATCCTCACTGCCCCATCCTTAAGCCATCCTTTGTTCTGATTTTGTTTGTTGGATTTGTTTGTGAGCACAAACTTTAGAGTCTTATGCAATGGGACATGGGGTTGGGTGTGAAGCTCTTTCTCCCTGGAGTTAGGTTTTGTGGGAACTAGTTGTAATGCCAAGGAAATGGATAAGGAAAAGAAAATAAAGAAAAGGCAACCACAAGCCTTCACTAAGCACTTACTATTTACCAGGCTCTCTTCCAGAGGCTGTCTTAATTATTTTATATCTTCCTAGGATCCTTGTGAGGTCAATGAATCTGGTAGTTTCTGTCTTTCTGGTGAACAAATTGGGTTCCAGGTCAATAAAGTCATGATGTGACTTTACATGGTAAAGTAGGAGTTGCACGCAAGTTTGACCTTAACAACAAGTATTCATGTCTCAGAATTATTCTATACCTTAGCCATTCCTTTTTGCAGCTATTTGGTTCCTTACAGCCTCCACTTCACCTCTACTTTGGTGCTTTTCCATTTTAATCTCTTTCATAATCAAAAACCTACCATTGTCTCCTTCCCACCCCACCTTAACAAAGAGACGTTTATATTGAGAGCCAACCCCATCCTGGTCTCAGCCCTTTTGTCTCGATCCCCCACAAAGAAGTGCACTCCATCAGCTGCATCACAGGCCTTCTTTTGAGATGACTGAGGATGCGACTGGGACTGACAATATTCCCCCAAATAATAGAGTCATAGACTGTGTCCTTTGGTTGAAAAATCTCTTGGGATTCATCCAGATCTGTGCTTCTCAAACACGGCATGCATCAGAGCAGGCATGGCCCAAGTAGAAGAGTGCTACCAGTGTGCAAAAAGCTAAGCAAGAGCATGAGGCTCTGTATTCAAGTCGCAGTGCTGGCACAAACAACAAGAACAAGACGAGGGAACCAAGGATTGTTACATTACTGGTAGGCACTGGTAGCTCATGCAGGTAATCCTAGCTACTCAGGAGCGTGAGATCTGGAGGACTGCAACTTGTACTCATTCCAGGCAGGAAAGATTCCATTTCTAACTAATTAGAAAAAATGCTGGACTAAGGGCATATCTTAACTGGTTAAAGAATTAGTCATGAGCAAGAAAGTCATGTAACACTATAAGGATCCACATTTTAAAAAATGGTACATATACATTTGTATATGTATACATAGTATATATATATATATACATATATGCTTGTGTGTATACAAAAGCATACACATATTTATGTATGTGTATACATACTTTTATGTGCATTATTTTTACCCATCCAGTCTCTCCCAAGATTCACTCAGGGTAATCTCAGTGAATGGAACCCAGGGATCTTATTTGCCCTCATTTCTCCCATTTGTTTGGATATTTCAACTCTCAGTTCTCTATAATACATTTCCATGAGAGATTAAGATCCAGAAGGAATGAAATTTTCCCAGGGCTATGGAGCTCACTGCTTATGTTTTGATTTTCTGATAAGGCAATGCTGGTTTTCTAGGTCCCAGAAGACAGCCTCTATAAGCACTCATTTCTTGTTCTGATCCAGGAAGACTGTTTATTGATATTGAAGTTGAATAGCTTGCAAGTGAGTGAAGAAACTACGTCATCTCTGAACATAAAACCTAATGAACCACAAGCAAGCTGGTGTTTGTGCTACAAAACCACCTGGGAATGCTGGCCTGACTTGGCACCTGCTTTGATTTCTGAGAAAAAGTAAGGCTTTTTCCTCTGCCCTTTCTTACCTGATCAGAGTTCAAAACAGGGATGGGCCTGGGGTTACCACAAGGCCAGGAATGTGCTGGAGATAAAATCAGGGAATATTCCACTCTTGGTTGTGCTACTTACATGATGCTGGATAGGTTCATTTTCCTTCCTGGCCCTGAGTCTGTGCACTACTAAAATGAGGCTATGAAAATACTCTTAAAGTGGTGATGGAAACGGAGCTGTAGAGTTACTAATGTCTTATGCTAGAGCTGTATCTTGGCTCCTAACAGCCTGATTCCCTACCAATCTATTTCTTGAGTACGAAGCCTTGTTCTGTGAAATGCAAGTGCTGACAGCTCCCATATGGAGTGTGTATGAAAACTCAATGAGATATTGCAACTAGCATGCTTGGCCCAGCCCCCGGCCATGGAAAACGCTCAACAAGTAGCAATCCTTGCTCCTCCTGTTATTGAAAATTGTCATTCTAATTGTAATTCCTAAGACCAGGCTCTCTGAACAAGAGGAAAAGTGTTGAAGCTTCACAGTGGAACAGACTTTTCTAACTCGCGTACACAGCCTCCAGTACCTTGGTGGCCCCTTGGAAGTTTCAAAAATAAGTTTCTTGGCAGGCTCCAGGGAAGAAAGAAACCCACGGGCTTACTCTGGCTTGACGATTCTGTATGAACACAAAATTCTCATTTCAATCTCCATGTCCACATCTACAAACTACAGATCATGAGTGCTGTGTTAGGACGTGAATCGGATGTGAATAAGAATGGATTGGAGATGATGTGTGTACAATGGATTGGAGATGATGTGTGTATCGATGACACCTAGCCAACAGCCCAACCTAACTTCAGTTCTGGAGATATGAAACACAATCCTACTCAGGTGTTCACAGCTGAGAGGGAAATGGGGTCTCAGGATAACATTAAAACCAATGAGCTAGGTAGACACATGACAAAAATACAGAGATTGGGAGAACCCAAAAGAGAAAGGCTTGTTTTAGAATTTGAGTAGATGGTGGTGTGGTCAGAGTAGCTCTCCTGGAATAATTAACTCTTCTCCTCCATGGGTTAGCATTGTAAGACATCAATGTCCTCTTCAAATACACAGGACTGTTGCCTCTCTTCTTTCCCAAATGTGGGCTATAAGAACTTGAAATATCCTAGGATACTAGAGCTGAAGGATGCTACAGTGAAATTCTAGTCCAATCAATCTCTTTATGAAAAGAAACTGAGGTGACCCCAGAGAAAAAAAATGAATCCTTCCAATGTTGGACATTGGCTCCAGCTTGCTCTACCTACGCTGACATCTTACCCTAGCCTCCTATGCTCTTGCACACACACACACACACACACACACACTCATGCGTGTGCTCAAGCACATGTGAGCTTGTTTGTCCAGTAGGGGAGGGGCACACCTGTGGCCCCTTGCCCTTCCCTGCTGCCAACTCTTGTAAAACAGGAAAACAGAACTGCTTGGCTTGGGCTATAACATGTACAAACACATGGGGCAAAGTTTCCAAAGGAGACAGACAGTGAATGCCTTTCAGGGTCTGGCAGTTTTATGGTCAGAAGCCAATTAAAAAGCATACCCCACACAAAGCCTGTGGATTTTGTTTGGCTGTGGCCTTTTCTCTAGGCCCATCATGTGCTGTGTGAATTGGTATAATCGGGAAGGGACACTCCAGGGGTTCTCAGAGAATCTTTCCCCAGAGTTCCCTTCTGCTCTTCCTATGGTGGAAAATATTGTACCCATCTTTTTCTCGTGAAAAATGAGTTATTATAAGTATTTAGGGAGAGTTTGTTGCTCATGGCTTTGTTAAGTTTTGCTTAACAAAACTTAATGGTTGTTAAATATTGACAATGGCCTTGGCAACATTTTCTAATTTAGTTTCTCCAATGGCCTTTGGAAATAGTGTGTTTAACCCCTCAGTGGAGGGGAAAAGGGAGGCTAGGACAGTTAGACTAATGTCTGTTCACTTGAGCCTTTTAGCAAGACCTCCAGAGTATTCCCTTCAATGTTCTCAGAGTCTGGGATCCTCCCCACTGTAAACTACTCTGCCTGTATTTAAAATCAGATTGACTTGCCTCCCAAATGTCTGATGTTATCACACTGCATTTAGTTAGCTAATTCTGGGAGCTCCTGAAGGAAGAGAGTTGGTATTCTTCATCTCAGTGCCCCTGATCTGCACATCAGTTCTGAGATATTTCAAGAAGAGGGCCTTGGCTCTCAAGTAGCATAGGGCTATTTTTCCCATTTGTACTAAGATATAGTAAGTACAGTATTCGCCAGTTGAAATTACTTTGACCACCTTCAACAGCATCACTTTTGAGCTACGGGACTTATGGCAGATTAACCAGTCTGCCTAACCCTTATTTTAAAATATTTTACTCAAGACAACACGTGGCATTTTTACAGATGGTAAAACAATACAATCACATGGGATCACTGATAGGATGAGGAATCACAAACTGGGAGTTGTCACACATTGTCTCAGCCATGTAGTTTATCCTTGCAACCTGCCTAGAGTCAATAGTTCTTGACCATGTCAAAGGAAGGAGTCACTTAAGGGTGATTTCCTGTTCACTGCTGACATACACCTCTGTGTGTTCACAACTTACTTATCTAATTGTGGAAAACACATGCAAAGGCCCATCCTTGCCAGCTCCGTGGGACATGAGCTCCCCTGACATTTTCTATGGCAGTACATCAATCAATCTGACTACACCGAGTCCAGGACACCAGACCCAACAGCCACATTTATCCTTTAAGAATTTTTTCCTTTTTCTTGTTCCAATGAAATATCTTAACAAATATTGGTCTAACCTCCTTTCCTGCCATAGCAACACCCCCCCACACACACTCCCCTCCCTATTCTTGATAGACTTACAATGGCTGGGTAGGACAAACAGATTCCACAGTTACAAGGAAAGCAAGTGGAAACCAGAAAGAAGTATGAATGATGAATCAATTGGGGAGTCCTCATGTAAGCTATCCTTAGACACTACCACTCCTTATGAGAGCCTTGGGTGAGAGCAAGTGGTGGGTGTGGAGGGAGGAATTTGGAGAGGGGGGGTGGCAGGAGGGGGGGAGACTTTACTTTTTGGTGATCCTGATATTGAATTAAGTTCCAACATTATGACCATGTTTCTCTTAAGTTTAATTTTTCTAATTACCATTTATATTAAAGTTTTAAAATACTATTTGTAATTGATTTACCTCGAAGAGGAGTTAAACATGAATTCTTTCTCTTAATTGAAATGTACTAGGCTTTTTTCCCTGCCAAGCTTTCTTAGCCATCTCTCTAAAGTTCATAGTACTATGAATATTTTTCTCTCTCTCTCTCTCTATCTATCTTTCTCTCGCACTCACTCGCTCTCTCTCTTTCTCCTGGTCCAAGCCTTGAAGGCAGGGCCTAAACATTGGATCCTGTGCTTTTTTTGCTCAAGATTAGTGCTCTACCACTTGAGCCACAGCTCTCCTTCCATTTTTTAAGTGGTTAATTAGACGTATGAGTCACATCGACTTTTCTGCCTGGGCTGGCTTCAAACCACAATCCTCAGAGCTCAGTCTCCTCAATAGCTAGAATTACAGGCATGAGCCAATGTCTCTCTTAAGGAAAACCCTGTGTACTTCTGTATATTTTGTTGGCTAGATCTCAATTCCTACATTTCATTCAAGTTGCACAGCAAGCCAACCTGGTAGGACTACCATTGACCCATTTAGTTGATGAAGAACCTGAAGTTAGGATGTGAGTACTCACTTGCAAGCCATAACATGTGAACACTAGTGGAGTCTGATTCAAGTTTAATCTGGCTCAGATTCCTGCTCCAGAAATTGGATATTGTTTTGTTAAAAAAAATTGTGGGCTGGGAGTTTGGCCTAGTAATAGAGTGCTTGCCTAGCACGCATGAAGACCTGGGTTTGATTCCTCTGTACCACATACATAGATAAAAGCCAGAAATGGTGCTGTGACTCAAGTGGTAGAGCTCTAGCCTTGAGAAAATCTAAGGGTAGCGTTCAGGCCCAAAGCCCAAGATGAGCAATAAAAAAATTGTCTCAGTACAGGGGCTTGAAATTATCACTGCCTTGCACTGTCACTTGCCTTGGCTGTTTCCATTCGGTGCTGGTGTTCTAATATTTGAGTTACTTCTGCAGTTCCTAAGCCCCATCACATTTTTATCACATTGAATTAAAAGAATGGAAGCCTGAAGAAATGGGTTGTCTGTCTTAGTGAAGAATTTGACCCAGGTTGAGGAAAAGGGATTCCGATCAATACTTGGCAAGTATAGAGTTAATTGTAATTCTTACTTTTGTTTTCAAATTTGGGGAAAATGACCATCCTCCTTTACTGATGCTAACTTGGAGGAAAAAGAGAGAGCCACATAATAGAAGGAATTTGCTCACTTTAACAGGTGTCTTCTTTGTATCATGACATACATGAACCTAGATCTCAGCTCCTCTAGATAACTAGCTTCCCTGACCTAGCTTCACCCTACTCATTACCCTTCAGGGAACACACAGGGAATAGTTGTTGACATTTAAAAAGCAATTCCAACATATGAAAGCTAGCTCTAAAATACACCAGGACATAATAACTTATACAGGTTTCTAGCATTCACAAACAGTGAGACCAAGGAAGGATATGCTTAGGGGAGGAACACAAAGGTACCATGCCTCCATGTCTTTGATCATATAACATAACATTTATTTTTATTTTTATTTTTTGCCAGTCCTGGGCTTAAGCTCAGGGCCTGAGCACTGTCCTTGGATTTTTCTCAAGGCTAGAGCTCTACCACTTGAGCCTCAGCACCACTTCTGGCTTTTTTTTTTAAGTATGTGGTACCAAGGAATCGAACCCGGGTCTTCGTGCATGCTAGGCAAGTACTCTACCCCTAGGCCAAACTCCCAGCCCCAACCTAACATGTATTAAAAGGAACTCCAGGACATGGAAACAAGAGACCTTTTCACTTTTGTTGTTTTTTTTCTTTCTTCCTTTCCTTCCTTCCCTCTCTCTCTCCTTCTGTTTCTTTCGCTCTCTCTCTTTCTTTTAGTTCTGTTCATTTCTATATCTTTGGGTGTTAAGTGAAGGCACAGAAATGGAGGGACAAAGGGTGAACAAATGCAGCTCTAGTACTCTCTATGCACCACGGTGAAAATGAACTACACAACTGGTGAGTGATAGCTGGGAACAACTGGGAGAGAGCAAGAGAAGGGGTGAAAAATGAATGTACTCTTTATCTGCCTTATGTAACTGTAACCCCTCTGTACATCATCTTTAGAACAATTAAAACGTTGTAAAAATCATTTTTTAAAAAAAGGAAAATTTAGCTGTGCTTTGAAACAAATAAAAGAGTACTGCAACATTGAAATGTCTCTCCATGACTGAGGACTCAAGTTTCCATCACTTTTTGTCTGGAGAATGATAATGGATACCCTCTCTTGGAGCCTCTCTCCAATCCTTCTTTTTCCTTGCAGCTGAAATTATTTTTTCTGAAAAAGTTGACTAGTTTACTCCTTTATCAAAATCTTTTAGTGGCTCCTGGTTGCTTCAGGATATAAAAATCTTCTAGTCTTACCTTCAAATGGTCTGCTGAATTCCCAACCTTGGTTTTTTGGGGTTTTTTTTTGCAAGTCTCTACATTAATTCTTTTAGTTGTTTTTAGGCAGTACTAGGGATTGAACTCAGACCTTAATAGCAAATAGTTAAACCCTATACCACTGAGCCATACCCCCAACTCTGTGTTTTGTTTTGTGGTGGAGAGAAGGTCTGAAGCTTTTCCCTGGGCTGGCTAGTACCAGAGTCTTTCTACCTCTACCTCCTGAGTAGCTGGGGCCACAAGTGTGAGCCACTGTATTCGGCTTGTTTTTTGAGGCAAAGTCTTACTTTTGCTTTGGGTTGACCCTGAGTGTCAATCTTCTACTGTCTTTATGATTCTTGTTGCTTAATGAAAATGTATTTTGTCCTATGAATGAATTATATTCTCTTTATATCTCTGGGATTTGGTTCATTTCTCCTCAATTTTTGTCTGGCTTATTTCTCATCATTCTTTCAGCAAAGCTATCTCTGTTTCAAGAACACACTTCAAGACTCTTCCAGCTTGACCCAAGGATAATTCAGAGAACCTGTATTCTTCCACCTGATACCATCGTTCTTTTCCCTTATACATCCTTATAAGATCACAAGTTCCCAAAGGGCAGGGGAAATTCTCTGTCTTAAGTTGCATGCTCTGTGCAGACGCTCAATAAAAATTTGTTTAACGAATGAACAGAGGGCCTTGGTTCACATTCTGCTGGTAAGAAACAACACCCAAACAGAGAGACAATAGGAATTTTTAATGCACAGAAAGTCCTGCAGGGACTCTGGGCAGAGCCACAGGTATCAGGAAGAAGCAGAGGTCCCAGAAAATAATGTCAGAGAGGGAGGGTGAGAGAGGAAGGGGGGTTAGGAGAGAGAAAGAAGAAAGGAGAGAGAGAGAAGAAAAGGGAAAAAGAGGGAGGAGAGAGAGACAGAAAGAGAGAAAGAAGGAGAGGGAGGGAAGGAGAGAGTCGTTAGAGACCCAGCTTCCTCCCTGTGACAATCCTCAAGGCTTTCCTCCTGACGCTGAGCACATCCAGCTGTCTCTCCAGAGGTCTCTTTCAGGGGGGTCTGTGATAGGCAGGAAGTTGAATGTGACAGAAGGGAGCAAGAAGAGGAAAGGCCACTTGGTCTCTACCTGAAAGCTCCTGCCTCCCCACTGACTGCCATTCATAAGAAAACATTTAAAAAGGAGAGACATTTGATGGGAGTCAAATAATATCTTAGAAAAAAAAATAAAGTTAGAGAGAGAGAAAACAAAAAAATTCCATTGGTTATAAAGTTCTCTGTCCTCTTATCCACAGGAGAAACAGTTTGCTTTGGCCTTGTTGGCAAGCTTCACCTTCCAGGCCCATCCTCAGCCGTCCCCCAGGCCCACCCAGGCCGCAGGATCCAGGAGAGTACGGCTCCCCCTTGGAGAGTCTCTGTGCTCATGGAGGGCAGCGCCCTCCCTCACCGGCCCTTGGATTCCCCATAGGTGTTTCTGCCCATGGACACCATCTTCTCCTCGCAGGTGATTTTGGTGTCCTTGAGGATGCTGTACCACACCATGCCCACAGGCCGGACCTCCTCACTGCGGCAGAAGAGGTAGGGCACGGTGTCTACTCGGCTCTGGATGTAGGGGCTGCGCAGGAGGCTGGAACAATGGCCGCTCACCCTCTCCAGGCGCCGCAGGATCAGGTGGGCCTTCCTGAAAGGCAGAGGAGATGATAGTGGTTAAGGAGGAATTCCCAAGAAGGGAATCAGCATGGGAAATGGTGACTGTAAGTCAAGAGACCCATGAAGGAAACTTGCTAATCGTTCCCAGCCTATCTGCAGTATTGTTAAATAAATACCTCTCCCAGCCAGCAGGTACTCAGGAGGCTGAGAGCCTGAGGATCATGGAGGTAAGTGGAAAGCCATCCTGCTTAGGAAAAATCCTTGAGATTCTTACCTCCAATTAATTACTGGCTCATGCCAGTAATCCTAGGAAGGAGGTTTGAAGCCAGCCTGGGAAAGGAAAATCTGTGAGATTCTTATCTCCAATCAATTACCACAAAGCTAGAAATGGAGCTGTGGATCATGGTAAAGCTCCAGACTTGAGTACAAAAGGCTCAGGGACACTGCCCAGGCCTCGAGTTCATGCAGACACACATACAAATAAACATAAGAAAAAAAAATGACAACTAAAGTCGGACACTTGTACCTTCCACTTGCCATAGGTGTGTATTTTTTTATCCATTTAAATTTTTCCACTTCATCTTCACCTAGTTCTGAACATCCCATTCTTTTCACTTCTATAGGTGAGCAACACGAGCAATGCTCAGAAAATGACATTATTAGACTCAAAAATCAAGTTAACCTTTGGAGCCAAACATTCGAATCTAGGCCCAAACACCCACAAGTCCCTTCTCCTGTCTGCCTTTTGTCTTTTGCACTCTTCTCATGAGCTTTTATCCAAAGTCACGAAATTTGGAAATCGTGTCCTCTGTGATTCTCTTTTATCAAAGTCTAAATATAAATGTCCCCAAATCAGAACTTCTTGGTGTTCCATTTTTTCCCCATCTCTGAAATAGTGAGGACAATCTTATCCTCATAAGCTAGTTAGGAGATTTCTATATAAGAAATGCCCAGGGCCGGGAGTTTGGCCTAGTGTTTGAGTGCTTGCCTAGCATGCACAAAAACCTGGGATCGATTCCTCAGTACCACATACATAGAAAAAAGCCAGAAGTGGTTCTGAGGCTCAAGTGGTAGAGCTCTAGCCTTGAGAAAGTCCAAGGACAGTGCTCAGGCCCTGAGCTCAAGCCCAGGACTGGCAAAAAAAAAAAAAAGAAAGAAAAAAGAAATGCCCAGACTCAGAGTCAGCTTCCAATACTTGATAGTTAAATGATAAAGATGATTATGATGACAACTAAGGAACTAGGTTAAGCAGAAGACTGACTGTAGCAGGAATCATTCTGTACTCATGATCATCTTTAAGTATTTATCCAGACATTTTATCTAGCACTTAGAGGATCTCAGAGAGATCTGATAGCATTGAGGTCAAAGCTAGCAATGATCTTTGTCATTACCTAGATCAGAGTTTCTCACCTAACGTCTTGTTCTTCATTGTGGGAACAATCATGAAAGATGTGCTAAACACATCTAATTACCAGATGCCAATAACAGCCCCACACCAGTCAAGAAAATAAAATGGGCCTAAAGCATTACTAAGCATCCTTGCAGGTAACAAAATAACCTTAGTGAAAAACTACTAATCTAGTTTGACCTAGTCACACTGAAAAGGTGGAAACAGTCCTAGAGATAGAAAGGAAGGTCTTTTCCCAGGTACACTGTATGTCCAGCTCCATTGTCAAAATGCCTGTCTCCACATAAAATCCACATTTCTCCCCCTATGTTCCAGTGTCTTCAAAGATGTCCAGAGATCGTGTGAGGTTAACTTAGAGACTTTCTCTCCTCTGTCCTCTCCATGCCCTTCAGAGACTCCAGGAGAGTTTTACAGCCCTGGCCCCACAAATGATAGATTATGCTATGCACCTGTGTGGCAGCTGGAAAAGGAGTTGGCTATGGATTAGATTTCGTGGGTCCAATTTATGAGGTGCTTTTCAACAGTCCTCTTTGTATAGTTCACCACTTGGGTGGAATAAATCTGAAAGTACCAAGAATTCACCACTCCACAATCACACTCTTTCCATAACCCCTCCCTCCTCTCAGGCAAGCTTGCCACTACCAAGAGTACTCTTGAGATGTTCCCTTCTCATCCCTCTTTGTTTGAGATCTCGCTCCATTCTTGACTAGTTCTCTGTCCTTTGGAATATTCACTTTCCATCTCTGAGCCTTTGAAAAAATAGCTCTTGTGAAGAGAAGAGAGACACTATAATACATGCTTCAGAGTCCCTCATGTGTTATACAGCAGAACTTCCATTTAGTAGCATCAGTGGGAAAGACAAATGAATGGAGATTATAATACAGGAAATGGGAGCAGTGATGGTCCTGAAAGATTGTAGGAGCTGAATGGAAGCAGAGGAAGGTTCATATTAGAATTATGGATGGCTAAGAAAGTGTTCTAGTAGGAACTGAAGTTGTGTTGTCAGAAGCGAGTAGGAGTTGGAGAGAGAAGTCATAACTACAACAGGCAATCCAGGCAATCGAGGAAAGGCATGGAGATTGAAGATAACATAAAAGCTCTGAGGCATTCTGGCTGGAATATAATGCCCCAGTGGGCACCAGTGAGACACTAAAGCAGTAGGAAGGATCCAGGTTATTGGCGTTCTACCAGTGTCCCAATGTGGCCACCAATGCATGGAGTAACAGTACACCAAAATTCTCTAAAGCACTGTCAACTTAGATGCAAGTCCCAGCTCAGCTACTTGCCAGCTGGGCAATTTGAAGTATACTTCAGTACTTGTATTCCCATTGGCTTGTCTTAATGGGGAATACTGTTAAGCTACCACACATGTATTATTTTGTACATGAATAATGAATCTATAGTGAGTTCTCCATAAATGTTATCTAGGATTACTGTCAGGAGGGTTAAGTATGGGAGTTATTGAAGGGATTAAAGGAGAGTAACTAGTTTTACTCTGGGTTATTTATAAATACCTGTGGCTGCTTTGCAAGTGAGTAGAGAAAGGACAAAAATTGATCAGAGTTGTGTGCTGTTTTGATTTTTTTCTCTATGAAGTAGTTAAGAAGAAAAACAAAAAATCTACTTACTCTTTTATTTTTTTAATCTGTGCAAAGGGAATAGCATATTGATCAACTCATTGAATTACAATAGGACTTGGGTAAGTTAATACATGTAAAATGCCTTGAAAATGGCTAACATAATAAGCTGAGAAAAAAACTTATATAGTTAAGGACCTGCTATATGTTACAAACAATCATCACCAAAATCACCACCCCTCCCCCCACCTCAGTGCCACCAGTTTCACCATTATTGTGCTACTGAGTATTCTTTGCATAACAGGTAACTGAAGATAGGTATGTACTGGTGAAATCTTGACTGCCTTTATAAGGAGGGACAGGAGACACAGTCAGAGACGTTGATAGTTTGTAACTCAGTGACAGAGTGCTGGATTGGAACACATGGCAAATAATATTTGGTCTACAAAACAGGCACCTAAACAAGAATTTGGGAGCTCAGAGAAGTCCAGCCAAAGAATGTGATAGCTGAGCTAGGTTTTCAATGGCAAAATATATATGTTAGGTAGATGAGAGGTGTTGGAAAAAGGCCATCTCAAGTGAGACCAGAGAGAGCACAAGCCAATTTGAAAGGGTTCATGCAAAGAATGAGCAGGAATCCAGTGAACTTTGCAGAAATCTGACCATCTAAACTCTTCTCTGTCGAGTGGAAGGGTTTGGATTTTAGTTTTTGTATGATGAAGGGTCAGTGCTGATTCAGACAGTGACAAACATGAGAAATAAAGACAAAATGAGCTTCGAAAGGGTGACTTTTTTTCTTTTTTAGAACATAAGACAAAGGTTTTGCTCCGAAGACCCAGCCATTTCCTTAGAGATATTCTTGAACAAAAATTCAAGTAGACAAACACTTCTTTTGTAAGCATAAGGAAACTGAATTCTGCAATAAGAAAATGAGTTGCCTTGAGGAATGTCTTAAGTTACTAACAGGCAAGCAGAGGACCAGCATCCCTGAGGCATTGAGTTAAGATGAAGTAGTTAGTTCTGGAATCGCTGATCCAAATCCTAGCTCTATAACTTACCATCTTTGTGTATCATGAGAAAGTTTGTCAATCTCCCTTAATTCTCAGCTACCATATCAGTAAAATGAAAATCATTGAGTTGTGGCAGGATGATTTAGCATAATTGGCTTATCTCTTAGTAAATGTTAGGTACAATTCCAAGTAGCATTATTAATAGAAAGTATATAAGTATCAGAGACCAAGTTACTTCACCTCTGTTTCTACATTAGTCAAACAGGAATAGGAATACTTAGTTCAAAGACCTGTTGTTAGACTTAAATAAAATGACAGCCATAAATATCCAGCACAGGACTTAGTTTATAGTGGTTACCAAATGTATATATCTAGACAATAAAGACAAGAGGATCCCAAAGGTGAACCCAGAGAGAAACTGGAGTGAGGTGATCAGTGGCTGGAAAGGGGAATGGAAAATGAGAGCAAATGTGAATGTTGGGTAATAAATTGTAGGCAGTAGACATCAGTAAATCAAAGGGCAAGCATACTTCAAACTTTCCCTGGAGGGGAAATCCTAGGTCAATGACCACTTTCCTTAAATACCAGAAATGGAATCTTCCTCTTTGGACTTAAGGTCTCAGGCCTGCTGGGATAGGAAGCAAGAGGTGAAGGAGCCACACCACATGCTCATTTATTGTGGATCAGCAGTCAAGAATGAGACAGGGTTGGCTTGCAAAGGAATCAGAGATTGGACCCGGATACAGCTTCTCCGGGAACTGTAGAACCTTTGACCAACTATTCTATTCCCAGCACCATTACCCAATCAGTTGCTAAAATAGTTATCAGACAGAGACCTAATTTCTAAAGAGATGACAGAGAAAAAAGAAGAGAATCGGCAAAGAAATGTTCCCATTGGCCTCCTTACTACCTCCTTGAGTGGAGTTTTAAATGTCTGTATTAGCTGACCTCAGGCTTCATGAGAGTTGAGGCCATGATGTGGTTACAAAAAGCTGGAACACAGCCTACAGATGTGGAGAGGGTAGATTAAAGAAAGTAATGATTTCACTGATACTGTTCTGGTCAGGCCATATCTATAAGAGTGATGATAAAATTTTAAAAAGTAGCCCAAATATGATATTGGATGGAGTTGCTGAGAGCAGGAATAGAAAAGAGGAGGAGCTATTGGAAGACTTATGTTGCTGTAAAGACTAGTATGCAAGATGATAATAACTCTAGTGAAATTGCATCATACGCCAAAAAGTTTCCCTATGCAACACCATCTTAAATTTAGCTCTTGGTGCATATTTTATAGGTCTATAGTCTATAGGTGGCAGGAGTGAGCCCCTGACCAGTCACATGACTTAGGATGATTAAGCCAAATTCAGATCTCTGTGGCAGGCAAGTCACCCAAGTGCTATGAATGAAGACATCCTAAAATAAACAGAAGACAAGCATTGTTCAATACAAGAAATAATCATTCTAAAAATCCTAAAGATAGAGTACTTAAAAAAATACAACATAAACCTTCCAATACAGTAGCGAGTTTCCCTTCATTAGAGAAGATTAAATCAGGAATATTTTAGAAAGTAGGAGGTGGAGTAGAGGTTTCTTGTGATTTATTTGGAACGGGCATTCGATCACAGAGAAATACCATCTGTTTTATGTCTGATGAGCAATTTACAACAGAACCTGAAATAATGCAATTGCCTCAACACTGAGTTTCGGGGATAAGAAGTCCATACATTCATTGAGGTGGTAATCATGCTTCAAAGTCATGGTGAAATTTCATCTCTGGGGAGTCTTACAAAGGTTCTCTGCCAAAAGTAGTGATTTGTCCTTGACTGCTCAATTATTTCAGTTCTCTGTTGAGAACCATAATAGATTCTCTAAGTTCTGTATGTCAAATGTGGTATCTGAACAAGCAGGATGCTGATTTAATGCCAGAGACAACATTTTGAATTTAGGCTTTGATTCCTGAGCAATTTGCAGAACCTCACTAGTTTTCTGTTGCTAATCAATGTCTGCTGCTCAAGTGATGATATGAGACATGTATTCATGGATTTACAATGGAGGTATACATACTAAAACATATACTTATTACAAGATATACCCATTATGATCTCATAGTAGGTGTGCAGCTAAGAATTCTCACCAGTTTCTTGGACCATATTTGGTTCCTCGGGTATCTAATGCTTAGCTGTACAAAAAGAAAATGAGCATGAACTAACTTGAAATGCAAAATTGCAGAAACACAGAAATTCTCTGGCAAAGGTCAATAAAAGAAATAAAATAACACAAGAGTATTAGGTCAACTTGAAGACACAATTAAGCAAGTGGGAAAATTTATTTAAATTTGTGGTAGTAAAGAAAAGGGAATGTGGTATTTGTAGTGGATAGTGGGTATTTGTAGAAGGAGACTATGTGTGATAGATTCATAGAATGGAGTTGCTGAAGGACCCTTGAAAAAGTCAGGGCATCAGGGTGCTGGGGGCTCATACCTATAGTCTAGAAACTCAGGAAGTTGAGATCTGAGGATTTGAGGATCTGGGTTTCAAAGCTATGGGGCAGAAATATCTCTAAGACTCTGATCTCCAATTAATCAGCCAAAAGCCAGAAGTGGAGGTATGGCTCAAATAGAAGAGTGCTATTACTGAGTATAAAAGCCAGGCAAGAGCACAAGGCCCTGAGTTCAAGTCCTAGTACCAGGGTGTGCATGTGCGAATGTGTGTACTTACATGTACATTCATATGTGGGACACTATTAATGTTTTTTAATTTTATACATTTCTGTACCATCTGTATGATACAGAATGAGCAAGAATTATTTGGGAATGAAATAAAATAAATGTGTTTTTACCTTGAAAATGTGAATATATTCACACACAGTTAAAACTGATGTGATACATTTGTGTAGTAAAGCCATGCTTTTCAGCAGTTCACTGGGATTCCTTTCAGGATAAACTTGTAGCAAAATATAGCTCCAGATTATCACTTCCTCCTCCAAGAAGAATGGTAGCAGCTCAGATACTATCTGGGGATATATAGCTTCCCATCAGGTTTGGAGATTGGTTTGTACGACATTAAGTAGAAACATTCATGTTTGGCTTCCTCTCTTAATTTATCCATCATAAGAAATCACAAACCTTTCCTTCCTTCCTTCCTTCCTTCCTTCCTTCCTTCCTTCCTTCCTTCCTTCCTTCTTTCCTTCCTTCCTTCTTCCCTCCCTCCCTCGCTTCCTTCCTTCTTCCCTCCCTCCCTCGCTTCCTTCCTTCTTTCCTTTTTATTATTTGGACTCAACTCTGAGGCTGAAGTGGTCTCAAAGTAGCCTCCTGATGACTGGATTTGCAGCTCTACACCTGGCTCCTAAGACCTTTTCAAGAATTTTGAAATGATCATGGACATGTGTTCAAAGCCATAGTGTATCACTGGTGTTTATCCTTTCTAAGATAGACATGAGATGTGATTGCTGTAATACTAGCAATGAAAGAGATATTGTGCACATTCACTGTACATAATTCATCTTCATTATTAAAAATGTCAAAATAAGCCAGGCACAGTGGCTTACTGTTAGCTACTCAGGAAGGCTGAGATCTGAGGATGGAAGTTCAAAACCAGCCCAGTCACTAAAAGTGCACGAGACTCTTCTCTCCAATTAATCACTAGAAAACTGGAAGTGGTGCTATGGCTCAAGAGGTAAGGTGGTATCCTTGAGCTGAAGAGTTCAGGGACAGTGCCCAGGCCCAGAGGTCAAGTCTGACTGACAAAAACAAAGAAGAAGAAGTCAATATTATACAAGAAAAAAATTGAAGTACATCTTGGTTTCCAGAAATATGGCCCTAAAAGCCCATCTATTCTTTCCTTCAGTATCAGAAAAATTCCAAGAGAGCTACTCCAAGATTAAGGAAGGAACTAATGCCATCTTGATGGAAGGCACAATGATGTGCCCCATGTTTGATTACCATCACTAAAGACACCAGCTCTTTTGAAATGAGAAGTGTACTTTATCAAGCAATGTTGAGGAAGATCTCAAGCTGAACGCAGCCTTTGGTAATTTCTGTGATCTCTTAGCAATGTCTGTCAGGAAAGAGTATCAGACACAGTTCATAGGTCTCTTCTAGTCTAGAGAGATCAGTTTCACTGAAACCAAATCTCTTCAAGTATTTTCTCTCTTCTTTATCAATTTGATCCAATATAACTGAACATGCAAAAGGCCCAAGTGGTCAAGGATGCTCTGACTGAAGGAAATTCTGGTCCCTGGCCACCTATTTGCTTCTTTTTTTGAAGTCTTCTAATAGGAACCGTATGGCTGGGACAGCTGGGTATCAGCAGGCCTTCTTAGAGCAGCTGTTTGCAGTAACCTATAGTTGTCATGAGAACCAGGCTCTAGGGAACACTAGCTTGACAGATTTATTATGCAGAGGTAAGAGATGCCCTTTGTCACTACATTTTATGAGGCTATGTCAATCCAGATTCAGACAGCAGATGAAAAGATTTGGGAAGTTTGGTGATTATACAAGCCCAAGAGGATCTTCATAGAGTTCCCATGATATCATCCCTTAGTGGTCTCCAAGGGAAAAAATGTTTTGAGCTTTAATGCCAACCTATGTCTTGGAGAAACAGGATGTACAGGACTGAAGGTGAAATGACAATTATCTTGTTTCTGTTCTCTAGTTTCTAAGACCTTTGGGGCTTTCTGGTGCCCTGGGCTTTCCAGCTAGAAGGTACTGTGGAGATAACTTTTCATGTAGTTATTGCTGTACCAGTCCTGGGGTTTGAACTCAGGGCCTGGGTGTTGTCCCTGAGCTTTTATGCTCAAAGCTAATGCCTTGCTACTTGAACCACAGCTCTACTTCTGGATTTTAGTGTTTAATTGGAGGTTAACAATCTCACAGACTTTCCTTCCCAGGATGGCTTTAAACCATGGTCTTCAAATCTCAGCCTTATGAGTAGCGAGGCCAGGAAAAACTGAGGTACAGCAATTTTGCTTTTTGCTGACATGGCAGGGTGGCATATCAGAGCGATCTCAGGATACCAGAAATCTCAGCAAAGAAAAAGGAAGCTAGGTTCCATGGCTGGGGGCTGGCTGACCCCATTAGAGAGTTAGCACAGTCATTATTACCAAATCGGTTGCTCTGCCTCTGTGGTTGACCAGAAGGCCTTTCTAGAAGATTTATGTCCTGGAAGTCCATAAAGGATCCTAGCAGGTTGTAAAGACAAAGTCAAGAGTGGGGTTCTGGTTTAGCTTCCACCCAAATTCCCTAAGCCCTGAGAAAAAGCCCAATAAAGTGGAAAGTCTTTTTCCATTCATGAACAAGATGGAAGCTCAGATGACTCACATAGTGGCTTTCATATTGCCGCCTGCCACCCCATCTCTTTGTAGCTTTTATCTAACGAATCTACTTTTTAAATGGAGGGGAGAAAGTGTAAGTCTAGAACTACACCAAACTGATAAGTCAGGCCTTGATCCTCCAACTTAAGCTCTCATCAAATTTATCCTGTCCTTTGTGGGCCTCAAAGTTCTCAAACGTCCTCTCAAATGTTCTAATAGGTGAAGGCAAGAGTTTTTCACACAATTAACTTCTATGTCACACCCTTTGCAGCTCTGGGCATCTTAACCTCAGAAAATCTCCAGAACTACTTACTTTAGAAAATAGAAAGAATATCCTTTCTGGGTCATTTTGAAGCTTCTAAAGCATGAAGTATCTCAGGAAGACACAAAGTTCTCTTCAAGATGACCTGCGATACCTTGGCTAAGAATATGACTCTTTGGAGTGCCTCAACTCCACCACTTTTTACTCTTTGCTTCTTTGATTGATTCCACAGGGAACTTCCTTCTGTAAAGATCTGACTATATTACTTGCCTGTTAGAAACACTGGAAATACTTACCACTACCCTAGAGAGATAAACCAACTCCTTAACTCTATTTGAAGAACATTCAGGATTGCAGGCTGTGGTCTCTGTGACCTCTCCCTTTTTATCTCTAACCCCAAGTGCTGGGAGAGTCTTTATTTTTTGTAAACATGGAACTTGCCCAAGTGTAGAAGGGATTCCAGGTGAAGGGATGTGAGGTTAGTACTCAAGATGATCCCAGATCTAATGAATCACATTTGGACAAGATGGTGTTACCTTCCTCATCCTTCAGATTATTCAAAAAGAATACCTTGTTTGGGGTCTCTGCCTTTAACATTTCTCTTATTAAACATTCTTCTACAGGAAAAACCTCCTGCTTCAACAGGATTGAAGAAAAATTTTGCTCTGTGCAGCTTTTGTGGTTTTTCAATTATGTTGATATTTATTTTTATCAGTGACTACGTTTCTTTTTCTATTCAGGATGAATGAACTTGTTTTCCCTTTATGAGATATAACACAATCGTCCTCGTTTCTTCTTTGTCGTTGTTGTCATTGCTGCTTCCTCTTCCTCTTCCTCTTCCTCCTCCTCCTTCCTTCTTTGCTTAAACTCAGGACATTGGGCACTATCTCAGCATTTCTGCTCAAGACTAATCCTGTCTTTAAAGTGAGTTATTTGGAGATAAAGAGTCTCATAGACTTTCTTTCCCTTGACTCTCAGATTTTAGCCTCTTAAGTAGCTAGGATTACAGCTGTGAGCCACCTGTGTATGGTTATACAATGTTTTCTATGCAAATATATATTTCAGTAAGAAGTCATTTTCTTTGCTCATCTTCAACCCTGACATAACTACACTGACCTGCACCCCCTTATTTGATATATAGCCCGTTGTCAGGGTACAGTAAAAGGGTCCCATAAAATAAACAGGAAGCAAAAAGAAAAATAAAAAGTCCTTCTCTCTGCTCACATTTCCAAGACACATACCTGGGCCCCAGCTCATCCTCACTCCTCCAGACAAAGTCACCAAACTTTTCATAGTGCGAGTTGTAGTGGTGCTGGACTCGGAACAGCATGGAAGCTGAGACTTCCATCAGGGTGTTGTAGGCAGTCTGTTGCTCCTTCCCGCTTGTGTACCCATTGTACAGATTGTAGATCTTGTCAGCTATCTCTGAGAGGAAAGCAGTACAGATCATTGGCAGTGGAAGTGGTGGGAGGGGAAGCATGGCTTGCAACAAGGAAGGCAGAACTGTGCGGGGACCTCACTTGTGTGGATTTTGGAAACAGAGAAGTCTTAATTCCATCTTCATTGTGACACGGTCTAGCTGGGACCAGCTTTCCTAATAACTGAAGATCACAATGTGTTTTCTGGAGACCCACCAGGACAAGTAAATGTAAATGCAAATGCAAAGAACTCAACACCTCCTTGTATGCTTGTAGTACTCTTTGTGAACTCAAATTAACCATTGATTTACTGTGCTCCTATTTTAACAGAAAATTCTAAGCAAACGTTGAGACTTTGTCAAACTGTGTCAGCTCACCGCAATGTCCTCCTTCTATTATCCATCTGAAATATTGCCTATATATTTCTATTATTGGGTCTGAGAGGTCCCTGCTCAAAACTTTTCAAGACCTTGCAGACTTTTCATCTTACCCTGAGGGCCATTCCAACTCCTTCAGTCACTCCTGCTAATCATTGCTAATCCTGCTAAGCCTCAAGAGGTACAGTTTTCAGCTTTGACACATCATCTGATCAAAATCTCTGAATCCTCAAATATTAACAGTGGTAGAACCTGGGGTATTTGGGATCAAGAAAGGAAAAGTATTCATTTCTACTTGTTTATTCTAACTTTAACTTTTCATATTTTTTAACTAAGTATGTGAGGTATTTGAAAATAAAAGCAGCAATAAACAATTGACATTCAAATGCCTTGAGTCCTCTTAACTTTTGAAGCTTGGTATCTCACTGTCTCCTCACATCTACCAGCATCTACAACACTGACTTTCAAGCTTCTTACTTGTGAAAATGTCTACCTATTTACAGAGTAGGCAGGCTTGGAAGCTTGTTTCCACTGCAATGGCTAGACCAGAGAATTCTGGAAATAATTGTTCCACCAGGACTTGTGAAGTATGATTACATTTCGTCCATCAATGTGAAGAAACTATATACATCACTTAGTGGTGGATCTAAATGACTAGTTAGTTGTATTTAGAACCACATGGACTAGGTACAACAAATGTTTAACTTTGTATGATAACTGCGACTGATAACCTGTTGTTGTGTGGCAGATTCAGAGGCTACCTATCATTAGGCTGAGTAGTACTGTGTGCTATGATCAACTAGTAATGTCTGCATGGGTACAAAGAGATGAAATTGTCTCCTAGCTTCCACCTATTTGTCAGCTTAACCTAGAATTAAGTAGGAGGAGAAAGGTACAGGTTACTAAGGAGGAAAAGCCAAAGGCCTCTAATCCTTATCGTTTTTGCTTATTAGTCAGAAAATGGAGAAACTGTATAAAAATCAACTCTTAGCTGGACACCGTGGCTCATGCCTGTAATCCTAGCTATTCAGAAGGCTGAAATTTGAGGATTGCAGTTCAAAGCCAGCCTAGGCACTAAAGTCTTTGAGACTCTAATCTCCAGTTAGTCAACAGAAAACTGGAAGTGGTGCTGTGACTCAAGGCAAAGGTTAGGGTGGTAGCCTTGAGCTGAAGAGGTCAGGGACAACGCTCAGGCCCAGAGTTCAAGTCCCACGACCATCAATCAATCAATCAATCAATCAATAATACAGTCTTTCCTTTGGCAATGTTGTTGCTAATTAATTTTATCCCCCCCCACCATGGTTTCAATTTAATTTAAGTCTGTGTTTCTCTTACTTACTTAGTTTTTCACTTTCTTCACTTTCTTTTCCCTTTGCCAGTATGCATGTGTGTTTTGTGATTAATGACTTTTGGGAGGCAGAGATTGGAAAGCGTAACTACAGCCTAACCTAGCACAAGAAAAGATGCATCACCCACCTTCTGCCTTGTTGTCATCCACCAGTGGACAGGCTGTCCTCAGGGTCACTGTGCTGAGCTCTGAATGCCTTCCCCGTGTGTCCACAGCATAGAGAGTGAACCTGTATCACAGCAAGGAAAGAGGGTTAACATGCTGACACTTCACATGAGAGTGAAAGGGAAGAATACAACATCATGGCAGAAAAGTAGTAAACCCAAATAACTCTGGGGTGAATCAACTGCCAGAGAATGCTTTTGAAAAGAATAATAATTTAAAGCTTTCAGCACTGATTGCCTTGGAGGCACTTGGTGCTTAATCTCCTAATTTGCACTGAAGCAAGCAGAAAAGACATAGATTTATCACCCATATTTCACCAATGAAGACACTGAGGCATTTAGCCTGCACATCTTGTCCTCATCATTACTGAAGGCAAGACAGAGGCTTGAACCCAAATAGCCCTAGTCGAAGGCCTGTGAAAATAAACTTAAATGCTGTTGTGTTGGCTGGATAGACTCATCCCCATGTTCATTCCGCTATGCAAAAAATACTTAATAAATATTAATCATGAACTGAGAATTATGTTAAGTGCTGAGGTTTATAGAGGTAAACAAGACAGTTAAGGCCCGTGCTTGAATAAGACTAATCAAAAAGTAAACTAAGAATCAGATTGCGACAAGTGTGATAGAGAAAAAGTAAATATGAACATGTGGGATGAATGTGGTTTTGGGCAGGTTCATCCGTAAAATCCTTTCTGAATCAGCAGGGAAAAGCCTGAGCTGAGTCTTGAATAATGAGACCATAAATCAGCTTCTAGAATGAAGAACTGAGACAAGAGCATTCCAATCAGGAAAATCAGTAAGGACAAGGACCTGGATCAGAAAAGGAACCTGGACTGTTGGGGGAATAGACAGCTGGTGTCCTGAGACCAGTTGAGATGAGGTGGAGGGTCCATGGGGATATTACTATAGGAAGTCTGGGATTTAGTTGATTTACTAGGCATGCTCCTAAAATGTCACATGTATCTCGATGCTCTCTTGGTGAAAGTAGACCTGTGTGCTTTAGATTTCGAAGATACCTGGTAAATACAGACCTGGTAGATACAGGTCCAAGCCAAGAGCATGGATTTTCTAATAGTGCAGCCTGTTTACCCTGGGAAAGCTCTGAGTTCTGTCATTCATGCAAGGTCTAAGAAAGGAATGGAGAATACTTGGCAAAGGTCATAAGACTTAGAGGTCAAGAATAATAAGGATGATTGTGCATATGAGTGGCCTGCCATTGTCATGCCATCTTTGACCACTTAAGGATAGGAATTCATTCTATATACCACAAAATTGAGAAAAGTAAGGGAAGGGTGTGAGTCAAGAGGGATAAGAATGTTGATGCACTGTATTCATAAACTGCTTTGTTATATGACATCTCCTTTGTGCAACTACTTAAAGATAATTTAAATAATCACAATAATAATGGTAATAATAATAAATTTTAAAAGCTGGGCATTGTAGATCATGCCTGTAATCCTAGCTATGCAAGAGGCTGAGATCTGAGGATCACAGTTCAAAGCCAGTCCAGGCAGGAAACATCTGTGAAACTCATCTCCAATTAACCCCAGAAAACTGGAAGTGGCAGTGTGGCTCAAAGTTGTAGAATGAAGCCTTGGGGGGGAAAAAACAAACAACCCCCCCCCAAAAAACCTCAAGGATGGCAAGCCCCATGAGTTCAAGCCCCATGAATGACAAAAAATAGAAATAAATAGAATTAAAATGTAAAATAAAGTCTAAGTCCTAATATCCTATTCAATTTGATTTCATATTTCTTAGCAACTGAATTTAACTCATGCAACAAAATAGACATGATGGTATGATTGTTAAACTTTAGAATAATGAACCATGACTGGTTGTACATATCAGAAAATACATATTAATTACTTGTTACAAACTAATGAATATATTCTAAGATCATAAAATGAATCAAGCACAGAGCTAAGCAGTTTGACATTATCACAATTCATTATTCACAATTCATTCCCAAGCACTATTTAATGGCAGGTACCATTACTACTTCATTTTTTTTGTTGTTTAAGGGAATTACACAATAATTACTAGGACCGGCCTCATGTTGGTTGACTCGATAGCTCATGCATTAAGCCACTGTTGGCTACTCTCTTGGAGACACAAATCTGCAGAAATCAATGTACAGGTATACACACATGCTGAACCCCTGCTCAGTTGAGGCAGTGCCATCTCATATATTTTTCTGATCTTATGAAATGGTGTTAGATAATTGCCTTCATTCCTTCTGTCTGACAGAGCAGGAAACTGAAGATAAAGTCTAAGCAATTGGACCAAAGTTATAGATTTAAAAATGAAAGAGGTAAGCCTATAATCTTACTCTGAAATTTATACTTCTTGCTCTCTGCTGACATTTTTCTGCTTTAGCTCTACTATCAGCTCTACATTGGTTTGGAGGATCTGGGCTTACATATCTATCTGGTCCCTGTCAGTTTTGATACCTCATAATCTCATACCTCAAAGTTTGTTTATATAAAAGCTTCCATGAGTCAAAACTTCTTAGTGTAATGGTAGGGAAAAGTAGCAGAGAAAAGAGCTTGGCCTTGCAAGTGGTCAAATTTAGACACATATACTTGTTATACTCCTGTGACCTTATGTAAGTCATTCACTCACTGAAGTTACTTCAGCTCCCTGCAACAGGTATTTGTGACACAGAGACTGTCACCTTCTTTATAGGTTGAATGTGGATGCAGAAGAAAGGCAAATGATCTCCAAAGTGAGTAATCATTGAGAGTACTCAGAAAAATTTGGGAAAAGAATCAGCAAGAAACACAAGAGATGGGGATGATGCCCCAAATTTCAACACACTGGAGGCAGCAAGCAAGCACGCAGTGAGTGATGGGAACAGCGAGCAAGAGGTAGGAAGAAAGACAGAAAGGAAAAAAGGAAGTGAATAAAAGATAGGAAAGAAGAAAAAAGATGAGTGGGAAGGAGGGGTAGAGCAGAAAGAAGAGAAGGGGAGGAAAGGGGAGAGAAAGGAAAGAGAAGGGAGAGGAGAGTAACAGAATGGTTAAAAGAGATGGGAGGGGAGGGATCTCATTTTTCACTTGGTTTTGTCCATCAATAGAGTGAGGACAAATTCACAGACTAGGTTGTTTTTAACATCATCTCAATGATTACAGAGAGTCGCGTGTAAGGAAGTGGCTAGTAGTTGCAGATTTGTATAAAGACCATGCATAGAACACTTATTTATGTACAAGTGCACGTTATACATTGGACTTTGAAGAGAAGATGTATTTCAGATGAGGGTTATGTAGATAAGGCTTGTGGTAAATGAAACATATAATGGATCATGAAGGTACAGTATGAACTGCATATGTTCAACTGTTTTCCAGTTGGCCACTGAGGATCCAGGATGAGTTCTTGGCTTGGCCAAGCAGAGAGATATCTACAATGTTATTGGTGAAGCGTGTTGTGCTGGAAAGTATATTAGGTCATTTAGTTTAGTTTTCCAGTGCTTGGATTGAACACAGACCCCTGCAAATGGTAGGCTAGTTCTTTACCACGGAACTACACTTGTAGCCTAGGCTTCCATTATAAAATCTAGACAGAACTTTTATGTTCTCCATCTACAGTTTGCGTAGTTGTTGGAAATCATTTGACCTTCTCTGAGCATCAGCCTCCTCACCTATATCAAGGGGTAGAATTATCCACAGGTCAACCATTGAGGAGCAAATCCCAGTGGCATAGCCATCATACTAACAGGCCTAGGCCAATCTTTACTCCTTCAAAAAATAGTTTATATGTGTGCTAGTTCAGTAATCAGGTTTGTCGGTGGAGGCCTGAGGCCACCCAGCTTGAGGTGTGTGCAGGGCAGGGAGGGAGGGGTGCCAAGAGGAAGATGTCAACCTCACAGGCCGGGGTCAAAAGTCACAAGGCCGTGCACTTCCTGCCTGTCTCGGTTGTAATTGTAGAACTGCTCCAGAGGCACATCTGAAATCGGTTAGACTAGACAGGGCTTTGAGGGGGCTCCTTGGAAGGGGGAGAAAATGATAGGCCTACATATAGAAAAAAAGGGAAGGGAGGGTAACAGGGAGGGAGACAGAGGTAAAGAGAGGAGGAAGAAAGAAGAGAGGGAGAGATTGAGAGAGAGAATAAATAATGGAGGGGAGAAGACAGACAGACAAAAAGGCAAAAGGAAGAAGGGAAGGAGGGGAAGAGAGACTAGGGAAGGGGAAAAGAGGAGAGGCAAGGAGAGGAGGTTGAGTTCTGTATTTTTCAGAGGATGAGGAAGGACATAAGCTTCACTTTATTTGGCATTCTCTCTCTAATGGAAACTCTTCTATTCAACTCTTGAGCTCCAACTCCCTAATGTTGAATCCTCGTTTTATGGATGAGAATTAAGGCTCAAAAAGGAAAGTAACTCCTGCTTATACTCTGTCTCTCATACTGTTGACCAACCAGGGTGCACCTTTGCTTAGGGGAAGTTTTGGTTATAAAAGAGGTGGAAAGGAAAAATAAAAGATGAGTGGGAGGGGGTAAGTGGAAGAAAAACATGGAAAAGGGTAACAATGTTCAATAAGTAATGTACCCACTACCTGATGAATGTAACTGTGACCCCTCTAGATATTACCTTGACAATAATTTTTTTTTTAAAAGAGGTGGCTATAAAGTGTGAAGTGGGATATGCTTTTTAGGAAACAGAAACTCCAAGCCCAAACCATTCCTACCATGTTTCAGGAGAAAGAATAATGGCTAAAGGAGCCAAAAGCTCAACTTTGACCTAGCATATCTAAATTAATATGGGCTTCATGTATCAAGAAACTGAAATGAAGCCATGTGCTGGTGGCTCACACCTATAATTATAGCTACTCAGGAGGCTGAGATTTGATAGTAAAGGTTCAAAGCCAGCCAAGTCAGAAAAGTTGAAGAGACTCTATCTCCAATTAGAGCACAAAAACAAACAAACAAAAACCTGGACTATATAAATCAAGTGATAGCCACTCTTGAGAAGAAAACACTGGGTAACAGCAGTCCTGAATTCAAATCCCCATGCCAGCACCAACAGAGAGCTAGATAAAACAAGTAAGTAGGAACAAAACAGCAAGCAAAAACACTGTGTGGAGAAATTCCAATGAAAGAACTGTCCCCTTGTCATTGTGAGAACACTGTTGTCCCTATCAGATTTACAATCTTTAGAATAAAGTTGAACATTCTCAAGATATACGCCTTTCCTGGGGGCCATGGGTATCCTTGCCACTTTTTCCCTTGTACTTTTCTTTCCAGCATGTTTTTCTTGTAGCTTACTGGAGATAAGCATCTTAGAAACTCTCTTCAAATGGTGACCCTCACATCTCAGCCTCCTGAATCACTAGGATTATAGGCGTAAGGCACTGCTACCAGGTATCACTTGTATTTCTACCAGTAAGCCCCACGTATGCTTTGGTCAAGGGCCCAGGTTTGCAGGCTGATCTTCTCACAGTAGAGGTATCGTAGATTCAGAGAATGGATTCTAACCTCTTTGTCTTTGCACATATTATATCTCTGACCAGGTTATCCTTCTTTAGCTGAATATACTCTTCTTTGAAGCATCTGTCAAACTTCAGCTCCGGTGAACTTATCACTAACTGGTCATTTCTCTGTAGCCCCCCACCCTGAGTCTGTGGGTGTCTTTAAGAGACTATGACTATTCCTTATTTCTAAGGAAAGGACACTGGGCCCTTCAACACTCAGAATGAATGACAGACGGAAAGCATTTACTCAATCATTATTTTCAAGGTCATTGCCTGTTTCCGGAAATCTGTCCTCTTACATTTAACATGAACAAAAGATGTCCTGATGGAAGGGTTGATAAGAAGGCCTAGCAGCAGGATTAAAGATCTGGCTCTGGCTCATTTATTGACTGTGTGAGGCTTTACATCAATCGACTGACCCATAAAGCGAGAATCATGATTATCAGCGTTGTTATGCCACTGCCCAAAGTTTTGACTTTAGCAGGGTGGGTGGAAAGAAGAGCTCTTGCAAACCCACTCAGGACCTCTAGACCTCCTTGCAGCAGGGGTGAGAGAAAGAAACGGAGAAGTTAATTGGCGGTGAGAGCTTCTCACGGTTCTGACAGGGGGTAAGAGTAGAGATGAAGCCCCAGAGGCAGGCGTCAGGCACAGGTCCCCAAGAGCCCAGGAAAATGCGTTTGAAGTCTCCAGGCCAATGCCTGCCTGCTCTTCTCCGACCGCCACATGATTTAGGCATTCTGGGGAGGCAAAAGTCTCCTCGCTGATTTGAAGGGAAACAGATGTTTCCAGGCCAGAAGGCCCCGGTCTTGTAAAAAAAAATATAAAAATAAAAAAATAATGCTCCTCCCCCCCACATAGCTTTGGCAAACAACTTCCCCGAAGTTCACGCCTACTGACCCTCGCCCCCCTCCCCCATCACTCCCTCCTAGCCTGCCTTCCCAGCACAATGTGGAAGTCAGGGATGGTGGGAAAAAACACCCCAAGTCCCAGCACCAGCTCTGGGGATGAGTGGCTGCGTGTTGGGGACTCCTGCTTACATGAGTCTTAGTCTCTCTGCTATCTCTGTTTCGATCTGATGATGTAGGCAAACATACATTTCTTCTCTGGTAGAGTTAGTTTTATTCTTTCCAGATCATTCTCCTCTCCTTCTGCTCTAGATTTCAGTATGGATTTTGCCAGCTACTGTGCAAGTAGCACCTTTAGCATTTAGCTTCTGTTTCCTTATCTATAAAACAAGGAATGAAAATTCCATCTTGTAGAATGGTGGTGAGAATCAGAATTTAGCCTCTTTATGAGCCTTTTAGGTTCTTGTGAACAATAACCCATGTGCCCAGGCAGTCTAGATCCACATTAACTTGTACAATACTGTTTGAACCCAGCCAGAGGTACCAGACTGCTAGATGTCCTCTAGTCCAAAGACTCAGGTTCTTAATCCATCTCTTTTTCAGTAATGTGAAGAGCATTCTCACTTGTTTTTTGGCTACAGAAGGATACACTATGAAGCCAGCGTGATGGATCACACCTGTAATCCTAGCTATTCAGAAGGTTGAGATCTGAGGATAGAGGTTCAAAGTCAGCCCAGGCACAGAAGTCCGAAAGTCCGAGAGACTCTTATCTCCCATTAAGACTAGAAAACCGGAAGTGGTGCTGTAGCTCCAGGGATAGGGTGGAAGCCTTGAGCTGAAAAGCTTAGGGACAGTATCTAGTCTCAGAGTTCAAGTCCCACAACTAACAACAACAACAAAAAGATACACTATGAGGCTGGGCACTGGTGGCTCATGCCTGTAATCCTAAGTACTCAGAAAGCTGAGATCTGAGGACTTAAGTTCAAATATCAGCCTAGACAGGAAAGTCTGTTAGACTCTTATCTCCAATAAACCACAAGAAAAGGGGAAGTGGGGCTGTGGCTCAAAGAGGCAGATCACAAGCCTTGAGCAGAAAAGTTCAGGGACAGCACCCTGACAAGCGCCATGACAAACAAAAAATAAAAAAAAAGAAACAATATGTAAGGGTTCTCCAGAACAGACTCTGGAGACCTACATTACCTGGGATCAAAGCTTAGTTCTATAACATGCTGACCTGCTGACATTATGACTTTAGACAAGTATAGTAAACTCTCTGTTTTTTTTAATCTATCTCAAAAGGATGGAGAGGAGCAATAAATATACTTAAAACATGACGTGGAATATGATAGATGATGATAGATGCCAAGAAAACATCAGATATTATTTGAAGTGTGTGTATTTACATTTTAAATCTTTTCTATAATAGATTTAAGATGTACTTTCAGTCCCAACCTCCTCATGTCTGTGGTACTTCACCTCAAATGTGGAGTAGGCTCCTGCTTTAACTAGCAGAGCGGAGCATGTGTGATTCTGAATCTGGGCATGCAGAGAGATGCAACTTCTACCCTTGCTCACTGAAACCATCTCCCTAGGAACCAGAAGCATCCCATTTGCAAGAAACTTGCATGCGCTAAGGCTGCTATGGTATGAGGATGCCAAACCACAGAGGGAGGTCATGTGACAATGAGTAAAGGAACCTTCAGAAAACATCAGCCCAAGGGATGAGGTGGGCTCATAGCAGGTTTGAACACTTACGTTTCAATTCCCACACTCCATGGAGCAGAGAAAGCCCACAAAATGGTTATTTGAAGCTGCTAAGTTTGGAGGTCATTTGTTATACGATCAAGAATAAATGTAACAACTCGCAAGCATGGTGAGGGAGGTCAGCAAACTATAGCCTGTGGGCCCAAAGCTGGCCTGCTGCCCATTCTGGAAATAAAGTACTAATGAAAAACAGTCACTCTTTCTCTTTGTCTCCTTGTAATATATTTTCTATGGCTGCTTTCACACTAGAGTGGCAGATAGGAGTGACTGTGACAGAGACCATAGCACCCACAAAGAATAAAATAGTGACTGATTGAGACACTGAAGGAAAGTTCACAGACCTGAATGTTCAACTATGGCATTATTTAAAGAAGTCAGTTTTGTTTATTTCATTTGGTCCCAGATAGGCTCAGCATACTCAGGACACTAGTCCAAGTGATAGCTCTTGGGATCGTCTGCTGCAGATCTAGACTTCAGTTGAATATCAACACCAAATGAGCAGTGTGGTCTTAGGCAGGTCTTACCACTTTCTAGCCCCCATTTCTCAGCCCAGGATACATGGACATTGGCCAAGATGAGCTAGAGATGTCCACTGGGGCACTGACTATTAGGAAAAAATATCCTTATTTCCTATAGTCTAAGGAATATCACAGTTTGTCTTATGAGCAAGCAAGCTGCCAGGTACTAGTGGCTCACAACCATAGTCCTAGCTACTCTGAAATAAACCAACGGGTCTGAATATGAAAATATTCCCTCTACGTTCATTCACTGAGTCTTCAGATAAACTAACACTTGATGAAAGAAAAGTTCAGGTTGACACTGGGTTTGGCTTTAGCAGCAGGTATCATCTTTGTCCTCCATCTCATCCTTTCTTGTTCCTCTTATTTTTCTCCTCCCACATTTTTCTCCATAACATGAACAAAATTAGAACACATAGCTGGACTGACCATCATTCTTAGCTGGGAAGTGTTCAGTATTTAATGGGCTGTTTAAGATAGTGCAAATAGACTAATATAATATGAACATAAGAAATATATTAGGTGCAGCATATCCAATTATTTCACTCCGACTTATATTTTTGGGTTCCTCAGAACAAATGAATAGCCTTTTCTTAAACCCTGACTATATACCGGGCACCATTTTGTTGGTGGTGGAAGTGGTTAAGGGGGACGTCATAAAACCAAATAATCATTATGGAAGTCATTATGGCCTTAGAGATTCTACATGTCTTCCCTAAGCATCTACTGTCTATCGTACTGGAAGCTTCTACTCTTCTGGAGATTAGTAGTCTGCTTGCTTTACCAATGCCCAAGGAAAACTTCTGATTAAGTCTAGTCCACAAAGATGGAAGTGACCATAGGACTCTGAGCTGATTTTTCCAAAAGCTGCAGATAGCAGTGGTAATGAGCACAGGCATACCCTCTTCAAGTCCAAAGCTATTCGTAAATAACATTTTTAGTCCATTCATTCGTTACCAACTCCATCTTGAGTCACAGTTTAGAGAATCTGTGGTTAATGAGAAGGATGAATGTCATATTGCCAAGTAGTGACTAAGAAGACAGCTTACTATATAAACATCATCATCCATTGCCCATTTTTTTTTGTTGGGTCATGGGGCTTGAACTCGGCCTGGGCACTGTGTTCCTGAGCTCTTCAGCTCAAGGCTACCTCCCTACCCTTGAGCCAAGCCCCACTTCCTGTTTTCTGGAAGTTAATTGGAGATAAGAGCTTAAGGTCCTTTTGTGCCCAGGCTGGCTTTTGAATCTTGATCCTTAGATCTCAGCCTCCTGAGTAGCTAGCATTACAGGTGTGAACCTGTAATATTGCTCTTCTTCTGTGTCTTACCCAATGTCTATTTTTTCCACAGTGCTTTTGATGTCAAATTTTGCTAAATTGTAAGCCCACAATGGAGCAGCCAAGCAAAGACCACTGATATGCATGTACCTCTGGACAGTCAACCAGGGAATCTTACTTACATGCTAGCTCTTATCTACTTTTAGCTGAACTCACCCACCCCAACCCTTATTTCATATATGAGGTCCATTTTCCCATGGATACAGGATGGGAGTAAGGGTAATGTACTTTTTCGGTCAGCCATTATGACAGAGCTGATTTCCTACCTCTGCCTATTTCCTGTTACTACCATCTCTGAGAACCTTCATCTCTCTATCTAGAAAATGGAGTAAATAATATTGTTTCACAAGACTGGGATAAGAATGAAGTGACACAGGAAACCTCCTAAAGAGTAGTTGTCATAGTGAAATCAAAGTAAAGTAGACACAATGCTTCTTAAGAGTCAAATCCTTGTATAAAGTGATAACCTTACTTACTGTTATAAGTAATAACAGCATTGGTTTTTATGAGATCTGACTAGACCTCCATCTCAAACTCTGGATGCATAGTCAGTCACAACATATCTACAAGGTGATGAGTTTCTTTGCTAGTCACATAGGGACAGCAGCACCTATTTTTAACAGCAGCTAAGAGCATTAAAGAAAATACAGTGAGAAAGTGGCTGAGCTTGCGACCGGGCCCAGCCCTGTCTGGCTATGATGTCTTGTATTTGCCCTGATCAACACTGTGTGAACCCAGGTGACAACCTCCCCCATGTATTTTGCTTTCTCCTCTTATTTAGTAAGGGGTCACCAGCTGTCTTAATGGGTGAATTATAGCAAATGTTCACACTAATTAACACTATCATCCACCAACTCCTCTCCTTCTAAAATAATTGGGGTGTGTGTGGGGGTGAACACTGACAGCTAATTCAGTAAGACCAGAATTACTGTCACACCAAAATCAGGAGAAAATATCACAAGAAAAGTATAGCCTAATATGTATAACTAATTGGACAATTATTACAAGAAATATGCCCTACATCTCCTGAAAGCAAGATTACATTGTTATATTTTTTTAAATCTATCAACACATTCTATTATACTAGCCAAATAAAGGACAAAAATTACATGATCAGCCTAATAAAAACAGAAAGAGCTTTCATAAAACACAACAACCTCTTATGACAAAAGATAACCCCTTTCAACTATGAACAATTTCTTTCATACATGTGGCATCTGTAAAAAGTCCATGGCTCATATTATATTTAGTGCTAAAAGACTGAAAATATTTCTCCTAAGACCAGTAGCAAGTCAAGTATGTCAGCTTTCACCATTTCTGTTTCATATTATGCTAGAGGGCAACTGGTTAAGAAAAAGAAATTTTTAAAAAGTCCAGAGAGCAAAGAATAATGGATATCAATCTTGATTTACAGATACATGATCTAATTATATGCCTTCAAATATACATATTAAAAATAAGTTCAGTAATATTCACCTACAAAATAAATATTCAAAAGAATATATTTTTATATACTTACAGTAAACAATTAGGAAATAAAATTAACAAACCATTTATCATCGCACAACAAAACAAAAAAAAACACAAGGATATATTTAATGAAATGAAAGCAAGCCATGTATATTGACAGCCACATGACAAAATTAATTTCAAAAAATGATATTGAGCTCTATAACACATTATATATGAAAATTAACATAAAATAGATCAATCATCTTAAAAGAAAGGCTACAACTATAAAACTCTTAGAAGAAAGCATGAGAGAAAAAATTCTTTCTAATCTTGGATTAGGCGATGGTTTTTCTTAGACACAACATCAAAAGCAGAGGCAACCAAAGAAAACAGATAAAATTAGGCTTCACTGAATTTATAAACATTTGTGCTTCAAAGAACATATTAAAGAAAGTTAAAAGACAATCCAGAATAGGAAAAAAATGGTAAATGTTATATTTGACAAAGGCCTCATAACTAGAATATAGAAAGAAGTATTATAGTATATAATAGGAGCATTATAGAAGTATAGATGCAAAAAAGGTGATTAAATCTGGGCAAAAGATTTGAATAGACAATTTTCATAGAAAATATAACATGGCTGATGAGTATAAAGATATGCTCAAAATCATTATTCACTAGGGAAATACGAAGCTACAATGATACATCAATTCATGCACACTAAGATAAGTATAAAGACACAAAATAACCAGAAGTAGAGTAGTGACTCAGGTGGTAGAGCCAGCCTTGAGTAAAAAAGCCAAGGGAGAGTATCCAAGATGCTAAGCTCAAGCCCCAAGAACAGTTAAAAAAAAATGCCAAGCCCTGTTGGCTTGTGCTTTAATCCTATCTACTCAGACATGTGAGATGTGAGGATCATGGTTCAAAGCCAGCCTTGGCAGAAAGTCAGTGAAACTCTAATCTCCAATTAACCACCAAAAGTCAAGAAGTAGAAAGAAGCCCAAGAAGGCCAATGTGGTAAAGTGCTAACCTTGAGAAAACACAGCTCAAGGATAACACTCAGGCCCTGCATTCAAGTCCCAGAACTGGTACAAAACAAAACTAACAAAAAACAGCAATAACAACAAAACAAAAACATTAGCAAGAATGTGTAGAAACTGAAAAAGCTCTGAAGTGGTGCAGTGACACTGGAAAGAAGTTTGGCAGTTCCTGGTCAAAGTTAAACCACATGACCCCAATTTCTCAATTCATGAAGGAATATATATCCATGGAAAAAACTTGCATATAAGTTTTCATGGGAACATGACTCACAACAAACAGCCAAAAATAAAGCATACAATGATCCTAATATCCATCAACTGATGAACAGATAAACAAAATGTGGTATATCCATATAATTGAATATTAGTCAGCCATAAAAAGGAATGAAGTCCTTGCTCAAAGTACGTCTTCACTGAACCCTGAAAACATTAAGTTAAGTGAAAAAATCCAGACACAAAACCCATACTGCATGATTCCATTTATGTGAAGTCACCGCAAAAGACAAATTCCTAGAGACAGAAACTAGATTAGTGGTTGCCAGAAGCAAGTGGGAGTGGGTGATGGGAAAACTGTTCATGGGTTACAGAGTTCCTTCTTAGGGGATGAAAACATTCTGAAATTTGTTGTGATGGTTATACAAAGTTATGACTATCTGAAATCTAAACTCCACAGATTTGTTTACTTCACAAAAGTGAAATCTGGTGTGGATAATATTTCAAATAAAGAAGTGTGGGGGGGGGGCGATATTCAAAACAAAACAAAAAACCAACTAAACAAAAACCATTAGAAGAGACAGGTTGAAGCTCTGTGACAGAGTACCATGCTTAGCATGAACCATGCCTTGAGTTCAACGTCAGTGTAAAAGAACCAAAAGAATATAATCTAGTAGAATCAGTGAGAAGAAGGAGGATTAAAAACCCGTTGCCCTTGGTAAGGGGGAGTGACAACTAGTTCTGTCTTTAGCGTTCTGATTTCTGACTTTGAGCCAAGTATCTCTTGCTCGGATGGGTATGTTATATTTCGTCACTTAATTCGAAAGAGTTATTTAAAAACTAGGAAACCTTCAATAGAACCTTAAGTGAACTCACACAGTTTGGTTTATTTGTAAATGTAAGAAACTGAGGACTGGGCCTGGGGGACTGTTTAAATCTGTGATCTGGTGGCAGCTTAGAAGCATGGACTTAAAGCGGGAGCTGGACCTGTATTTCCTGCTTATAGGCTGAGACACAGTAGGGGCACATTATCTCCTCCTGCCTTTCCTTGTTGATAAAATAAACACTCTTCCATCTGGCTTCCAGGGTGGTGTGGAGAATTCCTGCAGTTTCACCCGATTCTTGGCAAATGGTAAGGGCCCAATGTCTAGTGTGAATTACTATCTTAATGGCCATCACCTCCATTTCCTAGCGCCTTGCTAAACAGAAATAAACAACTGTATTCAATGTAGTGGGGCTTCACCTTGAACCCCTGGTGTGCTACCCAAGTAACCTGTGTAGGCTCCTTTCTCTCCACATCCCCAGTACTTTCTGTCCCTTCTCAGCTTTCAATTTTTGTGGTAACTCTTCCTTGACAAGGGGGTCTTTTTACAAAGGGGATCCCAGTTCCATCCATCTCCTACACTTCTGATACCACTTACCCACCCCTACATTGTTTTCTTCAAAATATTTATGGCTTTCTAATACATCATCTATTTCCTTGTTCTATTATTGATTGGTTTGTCACTGAGTACAAGAATAGGGATTTTTGTCTGTTTTATTCACTGATATCTCCCCAGTGGCATATAATATGCACGGTAAGCCCTCAACAAATATTTCTTGAATACAAACAGAGACACACAGACACACATAGACACAGACACAGACACAGACAGAAAGACTCACAAGAAACAGGGAGCCACAGAAAATTTTACACATTTTTCCTTGGATACAACTGTATGCGTATACATATTTATGCATGTATATATATACATATATATTAATGTTATAGTAAACATTCTATTTATATATTCATTTTTATTATAGTAAACATTCTATTTATATATTCATTTTTAATACACACTTATACATACATGTGTATATATAATGCACATAACATAACTACTGTATAGACATTAGATAATGTATCTATAACTTTCAGTACAGTATTCAATAAAACACAAAAGACACTAAATAAATCATCATAAAATAAAGGTTTCCATTAGATGATCCATCCCACCCCCCAACTGTGTTAAATGATGTAAATGTTCTGAGCTTGTTTAAGGTAAGGTAAACCAAGAAATGACATTTCGTATATGTTTTAAATGAATTTGGCTGGAGACATTGGCTCATACCTGTAGTCCTCTTGGCTAAAGAGGACTACAAGAGGATCAAGAGGATCAAGGTTTAACTAAAAAGCTACTGAGCCCTCAATCTCAAATAATAACAGTGAGCTTGGTGAGACATCTCTGTCATCCCAGTTGTGCAGAAGGAATATACCAGCCCGGGCATCAACAAGAGACCTCATTCAAAAAATAGCAAAAGCAAAAGAGGCCAAGCACTGATGGCTCACCTGGAATCCTGATAGTCAGAAGGCGGAGATCTGGAGATCACTGAAGCCAGCCTAGGCGGACAAGTCTCTGAGAGTCTGATCTCCCATTAACCACCAAAACGCTAGAAGTGGAGCTGTGGCTCAGGAAGTACAGTGCTTGTTTTGAGCACAAACGATAAAGGACAAGGCCCAGAGTGCAAGCCTCAGTACTGGCACAAAAAAAAGGAGCCTGCGGGCATGGGATGGGCGTGGTTCAAGTGGAAAAGCACTGAACACAGGCTTAGCAACCTCAACACTCCAATATCAAATATACAAAGAAAAAACATCTTATGATGTTAGAAATTGCAATTTACAATGGGCTATTTAAGTATAACTCATTATTAGTGATGCCACACTGACATACACATCTATCTATCTATCTATCTATCTATCTATCTATCTATCTATCTATCTTCAATCTAGTCTCTGCCCTCAGATCCCAGAATATGATTTCTCCCCCTTTAGCAGGAGCCATATAATTCTTTCCATCTACTCCATGAGACCCCATAGGCATTGCATTGACATTGTAGGTCCCTGAGTGATGGGTAAAGCAGAGCTTGCTGCCAATATGTATTTAGTTCGTTCGAATGAATGAGAAACGAGCCTTTGTTTTGATGTTATGTAACAGCACTGTTAATTCAGCATACTTGGGACAAGCCTGACTTATACATGCCTCATTTGCAAATGGAAAACAGCAGTGAGAGACTGACTCTTAAGTTGGTTTCAAGAGAAGGGATCATGTGACATGTCTTTTCCATGTGTTTTTAGTTCAGGTAGCATTGTTGTTGTTGTTGGGATAGGATCTCCCTATGTAGCCTCCTGCCTCAAGCCTTCAAGATGCTGAGATTACAGGTATATGCTACCATATCCAGCTTAGTTGAGCTATCTTGCTAGGAACTGTATGTGAATTGCCTTTGTTCTGCTGAATAATAGTTATTACCATCATATAACTGAAAAGCCTATGGTTTGACATGATTTCCTGAGTTCATTCAGCCAGCTATTGGCAAGCCAGGGTTTGTTCGATTCTGAAGAACACATTATTTGTACTACAGTATGATGCCCTTATGGGATATTTTAAAGTACCATATCCCCAATGTATTGTCTGAGACAGATCAAGCATATATAATATACTAATGACCATCTAAGCTCAAAAGACTGTCATAAGGCATGTTTCATTATTATCCTCTTATTACAGAGGAAGACATGGGAGCATATGAGGGCTCCCTCTCTAGAAAAATATGGTGGCCATAGCACTTAATCCTCATGCCACATCTCAGGAATTAAATGTCTTAATCCATGCCATTCAATCACCGCTTCACATTTTTTCAGAAAGGACAGAGAAGGAGCAATTTCTCTGGGAGAAATAGGCCTTGGCGAAGGTGGGTGCTTAGAAATAGCCAAAATTATGCTTTGATATTTCAAATTCCTGTAGTGTTTTACTCTAACATCACTACTCACCGCCTGAATCTTTGAGAGCATTAACTTCCTTTCAGTGGGGTTGGATGTAACATTCTCTTCTTTGAACTGGAATAAGGTTCTAGTTTTTTAATTTAATGTGTGTGTGTGTGTATGGTCCAGAACTAGGGCCTGAGTGCTGTTCCTTTTTCCTCAAGGCTAGTGCTGGACTACTTAACATTTCCACTTCTGGCTTTCTGTTAATTAATTGGAGATAAAGTCTCACAAATTTTCTTGCATGGCCTAGCTTTGAATCCTGAGTATCTACGTATTAGAGGTGTGAGATCTGAGTGCCTCGCTAAGTTCTATGTTTTTAAACCTCAAATTATTTTATTCTTTTATTTCTTTTAATTATTATTTAGTTAGAGTAAGTGCTTCTGGGGAAATGTCACCCCTTCTCCCCAATTTCCCTCCTCTTGTCTCTACCCTCAAGTTATATAGCTCATTTTTAAAGTTTTTTGTAGATTTTATTGATTTTTACATCATATTTCAAATGTCATGTTTAACAAACAAGTATTCAAGAAGAGAATCTCTATAAGCAATCACAGGCACATAGATTATAGAACATAAATAAAATTAAGCTGAGGGTTTTATGTCATAGATACATATTAATATATGTAATAAAACATTATGTCTATAAAGTATATAGCCAATGATAGAATAACTCGTTTTCTAAACATAATATATATTGAATATAATGACTGTATTTGCTCTCCCAAGACCTCACTTTTTTTTTTTACTATTGTTTAAGGATGCTAAGTGAACATGCATGTGTGTGTGTGTGTGTGTGTGCATGCATACAGTATGAATGAAGGATTAGCAGAGTAACTGATAAAGATACAAATGTCTTTCTTGGGATTTTTGTGCCCATTCATATACAGATACTGAGTGCATCTGTAGGCATGAGGCATGTGTGTGCATGATGTGTGTGTTACATATATGTGCTGGGGGGAGTGAAAAGCCATATGGGTTCAGAGGAGGCATCAGAGAGTTGGCAAAGCTTTATCATAGGTGAGAGCTAGAGCTCATCACTCTCATTGATTTGGGGAGACCAGAGCAATGGAGGATGGGACTGTGTGGGGAAAACAGTATAAGGATCAAGCACTCTGTCCAATCAGCAAAAAGTTAGTACATAAAGGTAGTACATTTCTGATGTCCTGGATCCTCCCAAGATCCCCAGTGCATGGGAAATTCAGGTGATAGGGAAGCCTGGCCTATCAGCCCTACCGGAGGCACTCATGTTGTCCACAGCAGCCACGCAGTGAGCTCAAAGCAAATCCACAGGGGAGGGCTGCTAGGTCACCCCTTACGTTTGGTAAGGACTGAAAGTACTTCTCAAATGTTTTGCCCTTTCACCTCCCCTTTGCATGAACTGCATGATATTTTTTAGACAATCTTTATATGGAGAATTTTTGTATTCTTTTGGTATTTCTTCATGCAGTTGCCTGCTCACACTCCTCTCGATGCTAATCTCTAGGCCACAGAGCTCTAGATTGGCTTGCAATATGGCCCAATATGGATGGAACATCATCCCATCTGCCATCTGGGTGGAATGCTATGAGCACAGTATGCATTATATGTCTGATCCTTATTTTCCTAAGAAAATTACAAGGAAGGTGGTCCCCCCCACTCCCCTGGAAAGACCATGGAAACAGGCTCAGAGTGGTGCACTACCTCTACATGAAGACATCTACCTCAGATGCAGATGGATGTCTTTGTCTGTCTGTCTGTCTGTCTGTCTGTCTGTCTGTCTGTCTGTCTGCATCTCCCAGTAGGGCTCTGCACTCAGTGTCATGCTGCTGCCCTTTTTTGTAACCAGCAGATGTGATTGTTGCTCTGACCTCAGGCAACCCCGTATAGCCTTCATCCAATATCTCAAAGCCCCAGCCACCATCCGGCTTCCTTTGCACCATGAAGATAAAGATAAGCCTCTCTGGTTGACTGGACACATTGGCCTTAGAAACCTTGAGTTACCACGATGGGGACATCAAGCTAACTGGGACTGATTTAGGCATCTGGCCCAGATAAGACCTTGCTACAGCTGGACAAGCTTTCAGAAACGTAAGACTTTGCGTAAGCACTAGATTAGAAGAAAACATTATTAAAATATTTATTTTCTTATAGGTATTGAACTAAAAAGGGGGGAAGGGCAAGTTTTGAGCAGAGAGATAAGATCTAGTGGGTATTTTTCATGTGTTGGTTTTATGGAATAGATGGTCATTGCAGAAATTAATATGAAGCAATAAACAAAAACAATCCAAGCAGCGTCATCTAGAAACAGCTACAACTCCAACTTGTTAATGTATGAAACCAGGAGTGATGGTGCAAATGGGAGAACAAGGATACATAAATCAAGTTTACTCTGCGGATTACACAGTGGTGACAGTTTCTGTGGGAAGGGAGGGGAGAACTGAGGCTGGTGAGAAAGGACATAGTCTTAAAGTATCTCCTTCATTTACATTTATTTCAATAACAAAGAAAGAATCCTTTAGTAAATGTGACAGAGTACTGACAGGCATCAATCCTGCCTGGTGACAACACATACTTCTGCCTACTCTCATGGTTTTTATTTTAGTCAGCTTGATTAAAACAAACAAATGAACACATCGCTGACACCTATGGATGTATGCTTTGCAAAGCGTATTGCACAAATAACCTTGAAAGCAAGACAAAGCAAGGTTGATTGCCCACATTTGAATTCAGAGAATTTGCTGCTCATGGGGAGAGTGGCAAAGGGAGCTTTCAAATCAAGGACATGGAGGAGGAGGGTGATACAGTTGGCACTTTATCAAGTGCTGGTCCGGAGCTCCTGGTTCTGCATTTGCCTTGATTTTGAAGACAAAACTATTCCCCTCTTTTAGAGGGCAAGGAGAAGGAAAGATTTGCCTTGGTCCAAGGACTCAGATGGCACAGGGCACTTGTGATCTCCATCTTCTCATCATTGCACTGTCCAACAATGAGCCTTGGTGTCATTGGCTCAGCACATGCCCAGATCTGAGGTTGAAACTCCTAGCTAGCCTGCTTCACAATGCACTTTGGCCTGTTCTGTCTGTGACTCTTCTCACCTCTCCACTTTCCATAAGTTTCATTGCCATGCCTCTGTTGAGTCCTCTGACCTTCCCAAGTGTTCCAGAGACAGACCAAGGGGAAGGGGAGGCTCAACAGGACAGTAGCTAAGGGTCCTTAGCATTGGCATAAAGAAGACCAATAGACTGTGAGCTTGTATTTCCTCATCTGTACAGTGGGGGAAATAAGACTTTGAGGACAATCCAATTATTTATATTTATTAATTTATTGCTTCAGTCTGGTTTTCCATACCCTTATGCCTCGTGGGGCCACAGTACTTATGAAGAATCATTTCTCCAGCACCAAATGTGACTGGAGTGTCCCTGCCTCCCAACATGAGGGTGGTGATATTACCTCAAAAAGGCAATCAGAATCCTTCCCACATGGTTCTGTCTCATTTAGAAAGGATCATACTACCTGAGAGCTTGGCCTAGTAGAGTACCTGCCTAGCATGCACAAAAACCCAGGTTCGATTCCTTGGTATAACATACATAGAAAAAGGGCAGAAATGATGCAGTGGCTCAAGTGGTAGGGCTCTAGCCTTGAGAAAATCCAAGGATAGCACTCAGGCCCTGAATTAAAAAAAAAAAAAAAAAAGAAAGAAAAAGAAAGGATCACCCATAGATCACATACAGCAATGTTCCTCAAGACCAAATCCAGCCAAAGTTACCA
This sequence comes from Megascapheus bottae, assembly GCF_031878675.1. Taxonomy (NCBI): domain Eukaryota; kingdom Metazoa; phylum Chordata; class Mammalia; order Rodentia; family Geomyidae; genus Megascapheus; species Megascapheus bottae. The sequence goes on from NC_143511.1 coordinate 75,521,016, forward strand.
AGCATCTAGTTCAAGTCCATTAAGAGCTCTTTTTAACCTTCATGTTATAGTCCACACTCCTTAGCTTGGTCCAGAGTCCCTTCCTGACTTGACACCTGTCAAGTGCTTTGTTCCAGTATGCATGCCACAATCACCCCAGTATAGTAAACTTTCCAGGCTGTTCCTTACACATATGCTATATCCTCTCCCTAGAAAAGCACTTTCCATTCTCTCTCTCTCTCTCTCTCTCTCTCTCTCTCTCTCTCTCTCTCTCTCTCTCTCTCTCTCTCTCTCTCTCCTCTCTCTCTCTCCCTCTTTCTCTCTTCATTGATCTTCATCATTCCTTAAATTTTCAATTAAATTGTCATATGTCATGTCACAATTTCCTGTCTGCTTTCCTTGGGCAGAAAGGTCTTCCCTCTCCTTCCCCCTTCCTCCCCTACCCATCCCCTAGCTCTGACATCACTAACCAAATCTACTTGTGAGTTTTGTGGAAGCAGGGACAATTGTCCTGTTTATCTCTGAGTTCTTTTTTATTTTTTGGTTATGGGACTTGAACTCTGGACCTGGGTGCTGTCCCTGAGCTCTTCAGCTCAACGCTACTACCTTATCCCTTGAGACACAGCCCCACTTCCCATCTTCTAGTGGTTAACTGGAGATAAGGGTATCAATGTATGTGAATTAATGTACCTTCTATCTGGCAAATGTAATGTAACCCTTCTATTAATTATAATAAAAATATATGAAAAAAAAGAAAAGACATAAAAAATAATGCTAATCAAAATAAACTCCAAGATATGGAAACAAACAAACAAAAAAGAGTCTCATGGACCTTAGTGCCTGGGCTGGCTTTGAATCTCGATCCTCAGAACTCAGCCTCCTGAGCAGCTAGGATTACAGGCGTGAGCCACTGAGCCTGACTTCACCTCCGGGTTCTAAGAAGACAGTGTAGAACCTTCCAGAGAAGTAGACACTCAGGAAGTAATGAAATACACACTAATGCTAATCGGGAGGATGGGTCACATCTCAGCTGACCCTTAGGGAATAGAGTGTACTGAGTAAACAAAGAAAGGCAGGAAAGGGCCGGTCTGGGCTACAAAATCACTTCATTGATCTCCCTGCCTTTCTACTTTTCTCCCAAAGCTCATGATCTATACAGTGTTACAAAACCAGTTCACCAGTTCTCACTGGCTTAATTATGGAACAGTGATTTGTGTACACATTGAGCTCTTCTCGGAAGAATAAGAAACTCATGGCAAATACAGTGACTCATTTATAGGTTCCTTATAAAGGGATTATTAGAGGGGAGAACAGTTTCAGAAAAGATTTGCTTTCCCAAAACTAGCTCTGTCTCTTCATGACTTTGGCCAGGTTCTTAAACTATCACCGGCCTTTATTTCTTTATCTCTAAAGTAAGAAGAAACTAGAAGAAAAAAAAAAGGAGTTTGCCTTATACTTCTAGTTAGAAGTAAAGCTACAGTGTTTCTATAATAAGTTGTTAATTACAAAATAAATGTTTATTTATACTGCCTTCTGTGTGTGTGACATTAAGGGTACACAGAAAAATGAAAGTGGTACAGTAGTTGCCTCACGAACTGTCAAATCTAACAGGAGCATATGTAAGCATGTAAATGTACATGTAAATATGTAAGTAAGGAATGAGGCAGGGAATTCCCTTGGAGGTGACATTCTGAGGAGACAACATTTTGGCAAAGAATTGAAGGACAAACAGATGCACTCAGTAGGGGAAGAGATATACTGTGGGCCAATCCTGGGGTTGGGTGATAGCCCACACTCTGGGCTCTGTAAGTGCTAATGTTTCTTCTCAGTCACTGACTGGGAACAGGCTGAGTTCAAATCCTGTTTCTGCTCCCTGCCTATGACATATTCTCTAGCTAATTGATTTAATTCTCTGAGCTTTTGTTTTTCTCAGTTGTAAAATGGGGGATACGGGAATGCTGCCCTTTTAGAGATGATTAGATGAGTTACATTTTGAACTTCTTGGGTACTTTTAAAGTCCTTTCCAACTGGATCACCCACTGTTTTAGGGAAAATCCAAAGCATTCGCATCAGCACTCTCAGGAAGAAGGAAATCATCTCCGAAAGAACACACATTTGAGTGAAGGACTGGGAGAGGCCATGGGTAATTAGGAGAGCTTGTCCAACCAGGAATCAGCAAACAACAGTCCATTCTGTGATGTCAATGGTGGTTATGAGATAGCTCTAGACGGCTCCCCATGGCATGCCGGGGTCATCTACACTGGGACGTTGAGATCTACAAGGGTGTTGAAATTCCTGGAAGGAAACGATGACTCCAAAGGAACGCAATACACAAAACTTCACAAGATTACAGAAAAACAAACAAAAAACCCAGATCTCTAGCAGTTATCTCTGCTTTTTTTAAAAAAAAATAAAGATGTTTTATTTTGTGTGTATTTAGCTGTTTATTTATGCTGTGTCTTTAAAGCATCCTCTGTACTCATGTGCTCTGGCTCTCCCTGCCCCAGAACAAGAAGATTCAGAAAGAGTTATTCAATAGTAGTAAGTTCCTACACACTTACAAGAAGAGATTTCTGGGGATAGGCCCTTGATAAGAGTTGGGGGGGAGGTAGATATAGCTGTGGGAGGCAGACCTGTAACTCACCCACCAACCACCTCACCACCACCACCACCACAAGCAAAACAGCTCCCCAGGACCCTTCTTGCTTGTTTTAAAGTGTGCCTGTTTCCCAAGAAGAAATAGTAACTTCTTCTGGCAAGAATCCCTGAAAACAGGGCCTCTCCCCCACACCCCTTTCTCAGCTGGCCTCACACATGCTAATGCAAATCAGTCCTGACCCAGCCAGGGGTCTGTGGAATGGCTGCCAGGAGGTTTGGAACAAACATGCAAAGAATGTTATTTCATTTCTGGCATCCTGGGGAAAGAGGGACTAAGAAAGGGAAGTTAGGCAGTGAAGGAGGGAGAGAGGAAGAGAGACAGATGATTAATATGAATTCATACAGTAATGAGAGCAAAGGAAATAAATGTGAAGGATAGGAAGAAGTTCACAAGAATAAAGGCCCTTCTGCATGGCACAAATATTTTTTAACTACATATGTGCATTTTGAAGTAGCATTTTTTTATTTCCTTTTTTTATGCAAGATAAGACTTTGCCTCCAAGGTTAAACACTGTTTTACAGAGGTCATCTAGCTACAAACTAGTAGAGTCGGTATCTTCAACCCAGATCTCCAAGGTTCAAATCTTGAATGTAAAAATGGAAATGGGTGGGATTGGGTGAAACAGAAAGGAGAATGATGGAGGAGTGGCATTGATAAGGATATGTTATACTCATTTATCAATATCCTACATAATTGTAAAAAATCAAAAAGTGAAAACACAAATAAGAAAGCTCAAATCTTAAAATGTATCTTGTCATTGAGACTGCGCAATTAAATATCCTTTGATAGATTTCCAAAGAAAACCTGGAGCCCAACACCACACCCTATGGTCCTCCCTTCCATCTATTACCTGTTCTGATTCTAGATCCCTATCACTAGATAGATAGGTAGCTAGATAGATACCATGATATATTACTATAACATATTCCTACCTAGTCTGACTATCGTTAGGCTTTCTTTCTCTTAGGATATCTTTTAGAAATCTGTATGTGACTCTCCAATAACTACTCAGGGTCTGAATGAGAACATAAGAGTAAGGATGCCACTTGAGGTTGGAACTATCAAGGTTCCATTTGAATAATACCTTTGTGGGAGCTACCTGTCTGTGGCTTAGGTTTATAATCATAGCCACTCAAGGAAGCTGAGATCTGAGGATCACAGTTCAAAGCCAGCCCCCGTAGAAAAGTCAAAGAAACTCTTATCTCCAATTAACAAGTGAAAAGCTAAAGTAGTGCTGTGAATCAAATGGTAGAGCACCAGCCTCGACCAAAAAAAACTAAAGTACAGTAGAGGCCCAAACTCAAATGCCAATAGTGCCCTGCCCTTCCCCCCCCAAAAAAAGAGATTTCAAATTCCAACTAGATCACTGCCTAAGAGAGAAATGCAAAAGACTATACAAACTTAAGCTCTGAAGCTAGACAGTCAGACATCTTGTATCAGAACCATGGTTCTGCCTTTTACCAGTGAGGTAACTTTAGGAAAGTCATTTTTAGACTTTAATAATTGACTTATCTATATAAAAAACAAGATTTTATTGTACCCAGTGCAGAGGTTGCCTAAAGTAGTAGACTTAAAGCTCTTAGCCCAATGCTAGCATGGAGCAGACAAGGCTGAGAGACAGTTTGTGATGACAGTAAGTGGCATAGAGGGACCATATCACTACTTTCTACTAGGCTAGTCTTGCAATAGTTGTTCACATGAAAAACTGACTGTAATCATTAAAGCTGTACTGCCTAGCATTAATCTGATTTAGTACCCACTAAGTGCCAGGATTCACTGGTACATAGCACATGGTTTCTGAAATTTTTCCTATTTTTTGAAGTCTTGGGTCTCTGTGATCCTAAGAACTATGTTAGGGATGGGCTCAATGAATAACCAAAGGAAAAAAGAGCAAGAGACAGCCATTTCTTATTATATGTTTTGTTTAGAAAATATGGCCCCAAATTGGCCACATCTTATATCCAAAGGATTCTTAAGAACTTCTTACAGACAGAAGAGAAGTTTGATTAACTGCAGGACAATTAGACAAGCATTTTTGGTAATATCAGATGAATACCAATTAAAGATTCTATCTATGTATTGCAATCCTCCTTCTTCAGTCTCCCTAGAAGTGGGATTACAAGTATGTGTGATCATACCCTATTTAATGAAAGATCTTATCATAGTTGATATATATTTGACATCATATTGAGCATGCTATGCCTGAGAGCTCTGTATATGTTGACTTTTCTACCTTTGTTTCACAATAAAACTCTCACAAAGGAACTAGCAGTACCCCCCTTTACAGATATAAAATCTATAAACTAAGAAAAATAAGTACCATATGCACCTAGAAGGATAACATGACCCCATGGTCTTAGCCTCTGGGATACTCAGGACAATGGCAAGCCACAAAGATGCTTAGATCTAAAACAAGAGAACAGCAGGTAGACAACTTTATGGAGTTAGGAGCCCTGGTCCAGCCCAGCTCTCTTACTAACAACATAGTTTTCTCTATAAATAAAAACACTGGATCAGTGATGTTTGTGGCCTCAGTAACTACAGTTCTGTGATTCAAATAAGAAAGCACATTGGAGCTGCTGGTAAATGGAGGGGTCTCTCCTGATGGCGGGGGGAAGGAGAATAGAAAATAAAGAACAATGCCAGAAGTCTGGATTCTGTCTTGCCTCTGGCTCTCTACACATCATTAATGGTGATCCGCTGCAGTCCGCTAACACCTTCTCAGTGATGACCTCAAGTTTGCTTACAGCAAAAGCCTCCTCCACAGATGGAGGTGAGAGACTGGGAAAGGAAGCCTTCCGTGTGCAGCGTGAAACCCACAGCCAATGTCATGAGAGCAGGGTGGGGAAAGAATCAAGGAGCATGGTCTCATTTCTAAAGCCCTCTAAGGGGTGGAGCAGGAAGGGACTTCTCCACAGAGCCTCTCACTGCAATGAGGAGGAAACTAAGGTGAAGAAAGACACAGCTCTTTACCTTGGCTCCTAGGGCAAAACAAAACAAAGCAACAACAGCATCAACAAAAGAGTTCAGAGCCTAGGTGGAGCTTACGACTCCATTGAACAAACTTACCCTGAGGTGGAGCTAACTCTGAAAATTATCCCTAAAAAGTGATGCCATAATAGAAAGTGACAGTCACAGTTTCCGGGGAAGAACTGTGGATTGGGCATCTTGGCTGTGCTTGGCTAGAAAGCTTATAGGGGTCTCTCAAGCTTCATTATCTGTAAACTGAGAGAACAGACCTAGGGTTAATAAAGACTTACCAGTTAATGGTTATGGTTGGCTTGAATTTCATCAATTTAAAATTGGGTGACGTATACTCAATACCTAGAATTCCGCCTTTAGACTTGCCAGTATGAGGTCAGCCTTTTCACACCACAGTAGAGTAGTAGAGTCTAAGCATTCTCACCTCCATTTTTAGTTCACTACAGCCCACACAGTTCCCTGTTTCAGAGCCACACTGACCAACCCACGTCACTGTTCAGTTTCTCCTTTGAAAGTCCAGCTGAGTTCTTCTTTCCATTGACTCTCTGCCAACCCAGCAGGGGGAATCTCACTGTCCCCTGAGATTGCATGCCAACTGAGCACGTGTGACAGACTGTTTCATAATGTCAAGCTGAAATTGCCTTCTTTTGTATGGTTGTACCACTGTCCTGTTTTGGAGGGTCACAATGAATACACCTCAGCCCTCTAGGCTGAGATCTGAAGATCTCTGTTCAAAGCCACCTAGGGCACAAGAGTCCGTGAGACTCTTATCTCCAATTAACCACCAGAAAACTGTTAAGTGGCACTCTGGCTCAAGTGACAGGGTGCTAATCTTGAGCTGAAGAGCTCAGGGACAGCGCCCAAACCCAGAGTTCAAGCCCCATGACTGACCAAAAAAAAAAAAAAAGGTAACTACTTTGTTAAGTGGCAAAAAAATTCAATATATACCCTAAAAAATGAAGAAAAGTAAGGAAAGGGGTAGATTTGGAGGGTCAGGTAAAAATGTTGGAAGGGCTGACATTGATCAAGATGCACTGTGTTCATGAGTTACTTTGTTAAATGCGAACTCCTTTTGTACAACTACTTAAAGATAAGAATATTCAAGATATGAACAAACAGTCCATATTTTCATATATTCCATAGGAGTGACATTTCTAGGGTCTTTGGTGATCTGCTCCCTCTTTCCATTACAAATCATCACCCTTCTGGAATCATGAAGCCTATTCATATCATTCTCTCTCAAAGCCTTTTCACAATACCTTGGGGGGGGAAGAGAAGGAGAGAAAGAGAGAGAGACAGACAGAGAGAGAGAGAGAGAGAGAGAGAGAGAGAGAGAGAGAGAGAGAGAGAGAGAGAGAGAGAGAGAGAGAGAGAGACAGAGACAGAGAGAGACAGAGACAGAGAGATAGACGAAGAGAGAGAGGGGGTGGAATCCAAATTGGGGCTTGAACTCAGGGAATAAGGGCTATCCCACTCTATCAATTGAGTGTCTGCTTTACTTCTAGCTGTTTTTGCTGGTTAATTGAGATAAGAATCTCACAGACTTCATGCCCAGGTTGGCTTTGAACCAAGATGCTCAGATCTCAGTCTTCCTGAGTAGCTATGATTACAGGTGTGAACCACCAGTTCCTGGCCTCCACAGCAATTCTAATTCTAATTCTAGGTCCTTTGCTATCTGTAGCCCTACCTTTATAATTTCCCTGGCTCTCCCTACCTTAGCTATACTCTCTGTTATATAGGATCTCTTGCTAGCCAGCTGGTCTGCAATTTGGCCTCTAATAGAAACCCTGTTGAGCTTCCTAATAGTTACTTCTGGTAACCAGTATAAAAAAAAATTGGTGGCTTTGAACAAAAGAAATACATGACTTCACAGTTCTGGATATCAAGGTGCTAACAGGACCATGCTCTCTCTGACAGCTCTCAGGAACAATCTTTCCTTGTCTTTTCCACCTCTGGATTGCACCAGGGTTGTAACAGCATGATTGAAATTACCACCTCCACCCTCCATGTCTTCTCTCTGCGTGTTCCTGGTTTCTTCTCTGCTTGGAATGACATCAGTCATTGGATTTAGGGACTAATCTAATCCAGTATGATATCATCTTGATCTGTAGAATAATTATATCTGCTAAGCCTATTTCCAAATGCAGTCATGTTCTGAGGATTTGGTATAGATAAATTTGGAAGAGACCTAGTTCAGCCCATGACAGTCCTTCCTTTCACTTCCTCGGAAAGACTTGGCAGCAGAGCCCCCCTGGCCCCCCTGGCTGGGGTGCTGTCTCTGCTGTGGTACTCTCACAGCACCTGGGATTTCCCCCAAAGAATATGGAGAAAGGCATGATGCCATTACTTGGTTCCTTCTCTGTCTCACTGCACTGACCGTGAACTTCAAGAGTGCAGAAACTAGCGCAGGCAGTTCTGCATCTCAAGTGCCTACCTTAGGGTGAGGCACTTTGTAGGTGGCCAACAGATATGAACTTTTTCTCCAGCACTCTGAAATGCAGTTAGCTACAAAGAGAGAGAGAGAGAGAGAGAGAGAGAGAGAGAGAGAGAGAGAGAGAGAGAGAGAGAGAGAGAGAGAGAGAGAGAAGCTGCTACCCAGATAGTGACATAACTGAATGTGACGTATGTTGTGTCCACTTTAACCTGGCCCATTCCTCACTTAGAACAGACTTGTGGAATCTCCAGTTAAGGGGTTTCTACCTTCCCTTTTGATCTATTCTTGATCTGTGACCAGTGGCTTCCCCAATACTCAACCCAACCCAGCCTGTTGTTTATACTATAGTTAGAATTGTTACCACAAAGCACAGATTAAAATACATCTTGAGCCTCCTCAGTGTCTTTTCTGGCTCCCTATTACCTGCAGGAAAACCTCCAACTCTTCTGCGTGGCATTCAAGGTCTTGCTCTGCAGCACAGCCTCAATTCTTCCCCACCCCTGCCATGAGGTTACATGAGTAGTCTCTGCCCTGTCCTCAATCCCTGGCTGATGTCCCATTCCTGGATGAAATCCTGATGCAGTCTGAGGAAAGAAATAGACTGCCTGAGAGTCCCCAGCAGGTTTGAGGAGCCTCACTGTCTGTCGGCTGAAAAACAGCATTATTTTTCCTCTATGAGTCTCTCTTGGCTTGGTTTTCATGGCTGTATTTGCTTCTGGCTTGAGGATAGCTCTTCCCCTCTCTAGGGCCTCAACTGTTTCTTCTGCAGTGGTCAGTATGATCTGATATTATATGGAGCTGAATCACTAGACTGCACCCCTCACCCTTACTCTATGACTCGTAGGCCTGGGCACTATAGCCAAGCCAGGTTCACATCCCACTCCAGTTTAGGGACATCATAAGTACCTGGGACTTGCTGTTTCTTGGAGCCTTTGACCTCACTCAGCTGCCTATTCAGCAAAGCCTAACAATAGGCAAAAACCTAGACATCTAAACTGAAATGGGATGTAGCAGGGGGTAGAATGAAAGGGGGAAAAAACAAGAGGATGGGAAATAAGAGATTCTAGGATGGCATAAGACAGACAACAAACAATGGTAAGAGAGGAAAGCACAGGGAGAGAAATCAGAAGAGAGGAACACACACAAAATGAACAAGAAAATGAACAAATAAGGAAAACAAACCAGAAATAGGAAGTCAGATGTGGAGTTGGAAGTAGCATTTATGAATAAGAAAGAAACAAGAAAAGAAGAGAAGGAAATGAAGGAAAATGGACAAAACAGAAAGAAGAGATTAAAAATAGCAGAGGATAGGCCAGGAGTTTGGCCTAGTGGTAGAGTGCTTGCCTAGCATGCACGAAGACCTGGGTTGGATTCCTTGGTACCGTGCTGTGGCTCAAGTGGTAGAGCTCTAGCCTTGAGAAAGCCCAAGGCCAGTGTTCAGGCCCTGAGTTCAAGGCCCAGGACTGTCAAAAACATAGCAGAGGATAACCAGGAAGGGAGGGAGAGAAGACAAAAGGGAAGGAGGAGTGTGGAGAGAGAAAAGAAGGGAGGGAAGAAGGAAGAAAAGCAAGAGAGCGGTGAGTATTGAAGAGAAAGAAGAGAGGGAGGGAAAGAATGGGGAATGAGTGAGGATAGAAGGATTACAAAGAAAAATAGTAAGAAGATTTCACACTTGGAAAGCAAAAGCTAGGAAACAGCAGGATAGCAGCTCTCTTAGATCTCTCTTGGCTTCTTTTCTTGGTGTGTCCTAGACTGACCATAGTGGCAGTCTTACCTTATACTGGTTCAGAGACTAAAAACTGAGGCCTGCTTAGCAAAGCAAGCTTCTTCTCTTCATACGGATTAGGACTCCACTGAACAGATTGGGTCATTGGAACCAACAGAAAGAGAGCATCTACCCGAGATTTGAATGAAACTCTTTCATCTGGACACGGACCCTTGCTTGCCTTCCCAACTACCAGGGACCTATCTCTTCCATCTGTTGATATGTATAGCCTCTGAACTATGGAAAGTATGCTTGCAGTGTCTTTTTCTAGAAATGGACCTCCAGGATATGGAAACAAGAACTATATAATGTATGATTGTTGTTCTTAATGTACTATGGTATATTCTCATCTCTATTGTTGTCCCTTGGTTATTCTCATATTGTTACAGTATCTTACCTTGTTATTGGGTATATTGTATATACATTTATTTGTTTATTTGAAATAGGAAAGGGAAGAGGGGAAAACAAGATAAGGGGAGGGGGAGGGGAAGGGAAATGGGGACAAAAACATGAGAAGGGGTATCAAGGTATGTGAAGTAATGCACCTTCTATCTGGCAAATATAACTGTAACCCTTCTATTAATTACAAGAAAAAAATGGACAATGAGACCTCCAAAGGGAAAGTCAGGTTCCTAAGGCCCCATAGGGATTTAGGGCAATGGGCACAATGATTCTTTTTTTTTTTTTTTTGCCAGTCCTGGGCTTGAGCTCAGGGCCTGAGCACTGTCCTTGGACTTTCTCAAGGCTAGAGCTCTACCACTTGAGCCTCAGCACCATTTCTGGCTTTTTTCTATGTATGTGGTACTGAGGAATCGAACCCGGGTCTTCATGCATGCTAGGCAAGCACTCTACCACTAGGCCAAACTCCCAGCCAGGGCACAATGATTCTTAATACCTATACAACCTTACATTGTCTGAACAAGTACTTCTGAAAGTCAGCCCTGGAGGGGTCCTGATAACTGTCCTGATGATGTTCTGTGATGATTCTTGATATAAGCAGAGGAAGGAGGTAGGTCAGGAAAAATGAGAAATAATGGGATTTTTATGTAATTTATAATAATAACATCCATGATAGGGCCCTGACTATTTCTGTGATGCACTGCCCAGGCTGTACCCAGGAATGGGTGGTGTCCAGTGGATAGTGAGGCATCTGCTGACACTCCATCCAAGGTTCATTAGGACTTTGTAATGTTATCTTTGAGCCAGTAGCCTCAGTTCCTTCACAGAAACATGGGAGTCTGGAGAATGAGAAACCACTCTGCCAAGGAGAGCTGACATCAAAGGTATTTTAAGTGTGTGTCTGTGGGGAGGAGCAGGTATACTCAAATAAGATAGAGACTGAACTTTCAGCCTTGCACTGTGGGAATTAGAGAGCAAGGACAAAATTTTAGAGCTTAGGAACAGGCATGTAGCTTTTGGTAGAAGTGATAAAGTGTTTCCCATGTATTTTTCAACCCATCTAGGCAAAGATCTTGTGTAGAAGACCACGGCTTGCATTTTCTCCTCTCTACAATTTTTCCATATCTAAGAGAGGATGGAAGGAAGGAAGGAAAGAAGGAAGGAAGGAAGGAAGGAAGGAAGGAAGGAAGGAGAGAGGGAGGGAGGGAGGGAGGGAAGAAGGGAGGGAAGAAGGAAGGTGAGAGGCAGGAAGAGAGGGAATAAGGGACTGAGGAAGGGAAAAGGAGGAGGAAGGAAGGAAGGGGGAAAGGAAGAAGAGGAAGAAGGAAGAATGGAAAGAGAGGGAAGAAGGAAGGGAGGGAGGAAAGAAGGAAAGAAAAAAGGAAGGAAGGGGGAAGAAGGAAGGGAAGAAGGAAGAAGGAAGGAATAAAGACAAAGATTTAGAAATCTAGAGATAGGTGTAAAAGTATGATATTGTACAGCAGTGTAGCTCCTGGCTCAAGTAAATTCTCAATAAAAATAGGACTGCTACTACTATCCAGGCAGTGATAGCAGCACTGGAAATTATGGGCTTAGTTTGCATTCCCCTTGCCTACATCCTCTTGCCATGTGTGAGTCTTAAAACCTAGTGAGTTCAGCCTTTCCTAACAGAGAGAACATGAAGGCCAGAGAAGGAGGAGGAACTGACATAGAGTAGTACAGAGGGCAGTGAGAACTGACATCTGATATTTGACCTTAAAGTCATAGGGTGTGTGTGTGTGTGTGTGTGTGTGTTGTGTGTGTGTGTGTGCGCGCGTGCGTGTGTGTGTGTTGTGTGTGTGTGTGTGCGTGCGTGTGTGTGTGTGTTGTGTGTGTGATGCCCTCCCCTCTCCAGTCTTGTTTTTTTCCCTTGTTTTTTGTTTATTTGTAGAGTTTTCCTCTATTCTCTGAACTCTAAAAGCCTCCTACGAAGAAGTATCTCCTGCATGATGTTTCCATCATGCAGGCTGGCACTGGCACCGGGCTGAAGTAGTCTGGCTCTTGGCATTCACTGCAGACAGAGGTGAGAGTGGGCCTGAGGCAAGCCTCTAGAGGTGTAGGAATGAGTGCCCCATCCCTAGGAATCAGGCCTGGCTGCTCCTGGCATGCTCACTGGTGACCCTTTGGCAGCCATCCACGAGTAGTGAAAGGCCAGGCAGCCAAGACAAGACAGAGACTAATTATCTTGGGCAATAGGAAATTGGAGAACAACTTACAAGAAGGATCTCTAGGCCTTTAGCCAGACAAAGACAGGGACCCCAGATGCCCAAGTCTGGCTCCAGACATTGGTTCTGAGTAGAGATTTTCACTCAGGATCATCCTTGGACAGCAATATCCCAAGGGAACAGTAGCTGGCCTCCCTGTTAGACCTTCTGGAGACCCTCTCCCTCTGCTGCTCTTGTTTGTTTTCATTCAAAGCAAAACAAATGAAACAAACAAGGAAATTCAATTTAAATAGGGCACGGGTGCTAATGTTTCTGTTTTGTTACAGCAGGGTGAACTTAGGACAGAAAATCAGCCTTGATTCCTGAGGCACTGTATGAAATTACACAGACAGAGAGTCTGCGAGAACCATTTTTTCCTTCTAGGTAAGATGAAGAGGAAGAGTAGTGATGGGGGAGAGAGTCAGAGAGAGAGAGAGAGAGAGAGAGAGAGAGAGAGAGAGAGAGAGAGAGAGAGAGAGAGAGAGAGAGAGAGAAACAGGGAGACACAGAGAAAGACATGGAGTGATAGAGAAATTCAACAAAAAAATAGAACAGAGAAAACAAATAGAAAAACAAAGGAGTAATAGGGAGACCGTAAAAGAAAGGCAAGAATCCACATAGCAAACACTTACCCAGAAGGGTTGCAAACAGAGAGAAACAGTCAGGACAAACAAAACAAAAGTAAGAGAAATAGATAAGTTGGAAAGGCTAGACTTTGGTAGGGAAGTAAGAAAAAAAGAGACAGAAGTATGTATAGTCAAAACTCCCAAGCTGTGGAGGATCTAAACAGCCTTCATTTAAAAGATTTTGAAGTTTTAGAACAGAGAGAGGATAGGAATGGTTACCCCAAGGTTCCCATGGCAGAAATGATAATAATAAGATGTAAACAGAGCCTTCATGATGCATAAACCAGACCTCCAATCAGCTGACTCCTTCTGTGGACAGGTGGAATTTGGTGACTGGTTATGTTTTTGAACTAAACTCAGCTCTTTTTGAACTTCTCCCTTTCACCTATCCTTTTCTGTTTTCTTTTTCTCCCTTGAAGGCCATTTTTTTTCAAAGTGAGTAGAATGCCACCTTGCTACATAGAATCACTTCCTGCAGGGTTGGCCTTGGGAGAGACACTGGTAACAAAGCACTGAGCAAAGAGATAGCCACGGGAAGAAGATCACTAACAGTCTCCACTGGCCTATGGGAAGGCATTCTGCTAAACTCTTTTCTTGAAGCTTCTTACAATCCTGGAAGAAAAGAGTGATCACCAACTTTTCTGTTTCCAGAGGAAGGAACTGTCACAGAGAATGGAGAGAACTGAGTTGCCATTAACTTAGTTCACACAAAGCAGAATCAGGATTCATACCCAGCCCAACCTGTCCCCAAAGCCTTGTGCTCTTTTGCACTGCCACATAAGAGGCCTTTTTGGTTTGGGAAGAAAACAAATTTTGGTAAAGAAGGAGCAAGCAGAAACTGAGAAAGCCCAAGAATGGACACAGGGACTGTTTTAAAACTGGAGACTGAGTAGGTCAGATATCACGGGAGGGCTGCCACCAGTGGGATGGGAGACTGTTCCAAACAGCACTCTGGCTCCTTGTCAGAACTGTGTAGGTTCCAGGGCCATTAATAAGATCCATTCCAAAAAAATAAATAAATAAAGAGGATGAAGAGAAGATGAGTTCATGGACAGGAAAAGATATTGCCCCTTCATGAAGTGGGGAGGAGAGTTGGTGCCAGGTAGTGAACAAGAAGAGAGGCCAGGAAAAGTGTTAGTCTCTTGAAACGTTGCAGCTGGTGTGTCAGGTCCTCCACATTAATTGTCTGGGGATCCACAAAACTATTTCATGGCTCTCTATATAATGGAGATGTACCTTAGCCTAGCTAACACCAAGTCCCTACAATTCTACTCAAAGACAGAGGCACTCCTTCTGACTTAGCAGATAACATCCACTGGAGAGGATTAGATCCTTTCCTTTAGATGCTGCCTTTCACATCACTTGGAGAATGGGTAGGGTGGAAGGTGACATTTATTATTACCACAAGGGTAGTATCAGGAACAAGAATAATGGCTAATACTTATCGGTGAATAATTTCACTGGAAGCTCATCACTAAGCAGACAGCTTGTATACCATCTCATCGAATATCAAGGATGATTGGTTGATTGGGTGGAAACATAGATGGATGGATGAAGACACTAATGCAGGACAGACAGATGAGTGAATGAATCTCGGAGTGAATGATATAGTTGTATAGCTAGTAAATAAAGCCCCGAGCTTCTAAGTTACTAAGGTAGCATATACTTTCATAACTGAGGATATCTGATCTTTAGACTTCTATAAGATAGCTTGTGACCGGCGCCGGGAGTTTGGCCTAGTGGTTAAAGTGCTTGCCTAGCATGCATGAAGACCCGGGTTCGATTCCTCGGTACCACATACACAGAAAAAAGCCGGAAGTGATGCTGAGGCTCAAGTGGTAGAGCTCTAGCCTTGAGAAAGTCCAAGGACAGTGCTCAGGCCCTGAGCTCAAGCCCAGGACTGGCAAAAAAAAAAAGATAGCTTGTGATGACTCTCCACATAGAACCATGCAACTTGATTCCCTTTTCTGAGACTTCTAAATGAATCTCACCTCTAAATGAATCTCTTCTTGCATTTTCAGAAGTTTAAATGCAATGACTCTAACATACTCAAAAAGGACATAAGTATATGTTCACAGATACCAGATATATTCATATCATCTGCACCGAAGCAAGAAAAGTACAGTAGGTTGGGCAGAGATTCCCATTCCAGCCATTGATATGTTACTCCCTGATTCTAAGTAAGATGCTTCCTCTCTAGACTGCAAATTCTTAATCAACAGAAGAAATGGCTTCAAATTTCTGGCTCTCTTAGGACCTTTTTGGATTGAGATTATGGGATTTTTTTTGCCAGTCCTGGGGTTCAAACTCAGAGCTTGGGTACTGTCCTTAGACCCTTTTTTTCTCATGGCTAATGCTCTGCCACTTGAGCCACAGTGCCACTGCTGGCTTTTTTCATGTAGGTACCAAGGACTCAAACCCAGGGATTCATGCATGCTAGGCGAGTACTTTACCACTAGGCTATGTTCCTAGCCCCATACTTATGGGATTTTATGACTCTTCATCACATCTAAAGTATACACATCTAAACCTTTGCATCTCAAGTCATTTTTGCTGGCCTACATCGAAGTACTCCTGCCTGTCTTCCTAAGATTCAAACCTTTTCTGTCTGTTCCAAACTCCCCGCATACCCATCATCATCTTACTTGTAGAGACCATCGGGCTCCAGGCACTTGAAGATGACTGAGTAGATATTGACTTCAGGAACCTCTCCATGGCTTCGACCAGCTGCAACGCAAGATGTGCCCAGGCCAGAGAGTAAGTCATCAGCAAAACTCAGGAATTCTCCTAGAGGGAGACAAAGAAAAGTGAGCTCCCCAGCCCAGGTCTTGGTGAGCTGACATTCATTCCCAAACCCGTCAAATGTCTGGATACTATCAGGAGAATCAGTAGAAAAGCTACATGTGTATGATCATATGAAATGATGTTTATCAAGATGAACTCCAAGAAATGGAAACAGAGGTTTTTGTTATTTTGTCTTTTCTTCCTTTCCCCTCTGTTATTTTTTTGCTGTCTGTACCTTTTGTCTTGTAAGTTTATCTATTTTGAGGAGGGTAAATGTGAGTACAGAAATGGTGGGAAAAGGGTCAACAAATACAACAGTGATACTTACTAGACACTGTGTTGAAAATAAACTACACAACTTGTGAGGAAGGGAGTCTGGAGGGGAAAAACTGGGAGAAAATTAGGGTGACACTGTTCAAAGACAAGTGTACTCATTATCTGACATCACCTTTACAATAAAAATAAATTGTAGTTTTTTTAAATCCCAAGATATAAAAATGATAACCAGCTTGAGGAGGAAAGTCTCTAAGATTTTTATCTCCAATTAATCATCAAAACACCAGAAGTAGAGCTGTGGCCTAAGTGGTAGAGCTCTAGCCTTGAGGGAAAAACAAAAAAAATGTACAAAACTGAAACAAAAAACCCCTCAGGGACAGCTCCCAGTCCCTAATGACTTTTTCTTCAAATTTATGCCAGAATTTTTTCACCTGCAAAATAGAAATACTGATACCAACCTTTATACAATTATAGCCAAGTTAAAATAAATGATTGTACAATAAAAATGGATGACAAACTAGTAACTAGTCCTGTCTTGTCACTGCTATTCTCCTAACTCCTTAAGCAAGATCTTTCCTGGAATTGAATTTTATTTCTTCGTATACTAAAAAAGTCTTGGCCTAGGATAAAAGAAGTTTCATGTTTCATGGCAACTCTTCTACACATTTGCCAGTTTCATGGTTCTGTTAGATGGACAAGGATCTAGCCCAGTAAAGAGGAAGAGTTCTACGTGTGATCAGCAGTGAGGGTCATGGAAACAGGAGACGACAGTGGATAATATCTCTCTAATCCCCCAAACACCTTGCTTTCTAAAACACTAATTTAGTCCCATTGGATTTTAGGAAAGAGTTAACATTTACTAGAAAGAGAACTCCACAAAGAGGACTAGAAAATAAAGAAGAATGATAGTATCTTATTTGGGTGTTAACTAAATAATAACTAAGCTCCAGTCTCAGCTCTCATAAGTATCTGCTATATGGATTCGATCAGCGGACTCTCCATCTGTGCAACTTAGTTTTCTATTATACAAAGGAAAGTTATTAGAACTGTTATTAGGATTCTTTGAAAAGTATATGTACTTGCTCTGCGTGGTGGCTCACACCTGTAATCCTAGCTACTTGGGAGGCTGAGATCTGAGGGTTGAGGTTCAAAGCCAGCCCAGGCACTAATGACCTTGAGACTCTTATCTCCAATTAGTCACTAGAAAACGGGAAGTGGGGCTGTGGCTCAAGGGGCAGGGAAGTAGATTTGAGCTGGAGAGCTCAGGGATAGCACCCAGGCCAAGAGTTCAAGCCCCATGACCCACAAAAAAGTATACGTATTTAAAAGCATATGTATGCAAAAATGAAACATTAAAGACTAACACTGTCATACTATTTATATTTAGTAAGGATTTTAAAGTAACTGAATGTTCAGCAGTACAAAAATACCTATTATCAATTATAGCTCAATGACAACGGGCTATTCTATAGTAACTAAAGATAATGTGTGCACAGATATGAGGTGAAAATATATTCATAATATATTGGTAAGTTAAAACAAAACACAAGTTACAGACCTAGGTGCTGCTAGCTCATTCCTGTAATTCTAAATATTCAGTAGACTGAGATATAGAAGATGATAATTTGAAGACAGGTTTGGCAGAACTCTCCGAAAGATTCTATCTCCAATTAGCCAGCAAAAGGCTGGGCTAGAGGCTTGGTTCAAATAGTAGTCTGTCAACCATGAGCGACAAAGATGGGTGAGACTCCAGGTTTAAATTCTGGTACACACACACACACACACACACACACACACACACACACGCACATAAACAAACAAAGTAAAACTGTTACATTACTACAGAATAATGTAGTATTGTGGAATTACATGCATATATATACATAAGTAATATACATATATAAATATACGTACAAAATTTGGAAACAGAAGGCAGAAATATTTCAAATGCTGAAGAGACATTCTGTTTGGGAAGTGGCATAATTTTTTCTGCCTTATTTCTACTTACCTCTACTTCTAAAATTAATTTCTATAAACAAATATTGCTTTTGTAACAAGAGAAAAAACGATAAAAATTACTTAAAAATAGATAATGCAAATGAGTCAGCCTAAATGGCCACTTTGTCTCCTTTCAGTGCTAAAACTGGATGATTTAGGAGCAAATCTTCATGTAAGGTATTACATATGTAGTATGTATACCACACAGTATTAAGTAATAAGAGACACTATCCATTCTTCCTTCTCACTCATCATGCGTAATTAGAACTCCTCAAACTTGTATATATTCCCCGTAGTAAGCAAGTGAAGGATGTCTGTTAAGTTGCTCTTTTCCTGGGAATTGCCATGAACCAACGTTAAATGAACTACCCAGGAATAGCAATGATGACCAAGTATTTAGAAAAAAAAATGGAATCAAGAATGGCTTACACCTGTAATCCTAGCTCTCAAGAGGCTAAGATGAAAGGATAGTAGTTCAAAGCCAGCCCAGGCAGGAAAGCCTGTGAGATCCTTCAATTAATTACAAAAGGAAAATGTGAGAGTTGTATGGCTCAGGTAGTAGAGCAGAGTGGTAGCCTTGAGCAAAGACACTTTGGGGGAGGGCGGGGACAGTGTCTAGGACTTGAGTTCAAGCTTCACCACCATCACTCAAATACATACACATACACACACACATATACACACAAATGTGTACACATATGCATACATATACACATACAGCACAAAGAGAAAGAAAGAAAAAAGAAAGTAAGTGGGAATCTCAAAAGCCACAAGATACTTCTTTACCAGGGAACTATCATGATACAAAATACTCAGAGCGTCCTATTGGTTCCCTTCAAAGAATAGTTTCATGTTTAAAGGCTCACTGCTGAAAGGAAAAACAAAAGTCTTTCCTTCTTCATCTAACAAGTGAATCTTTGAATTACTGTTGACTGATTGCCTGGGTGGTCCTGAGATTCTGCCAAACAACTAGTCGATAATGTATTTGCTTTGTAATCTTAAACAGTAGACCTGATAGGTAATAGGTTTCTTCTTTCTTTCTTTTTTTTTTCAAAGAGAAGTTACAGTTCACAGACTTGTCATGTAGTTCTCCTGGATGCACATTAATGTCATGAAATTCTAGCCACTGTCAGGAGAACAGACCTGCAATTCACCACCATTTGCATCATTGGTTAAAATCCCTCAAAGTCTTAGCGCTCCTACTGTGGGCCAGTGGCTCGTGGCTGTTGGAGTCTAGAAAAAAAAACAAAAAACAACAAAAAAACCAAGTCTCTAGGAAGAAACCAAGATGTCTAGAACTAGATGTTTTACTAAAAAAGGAAGTAACTGAAGCTCGTATTCCTCACAACTTTTGACACCTAATCTTTCCCATTAACCTCTTGCATGGTGTAATCATAAACCAATTAAATCTCCATTTCAATTGAAATCAAAACAGATGAACTATGGAGCGAAAAATTAAAAAGAAAATAAAATAAGAAAGAGAAAACATGGAATTGTTCTCTGAAAGGGGTGAGGGTCTTGTTTCACTTGGTTTCTCAGGATTCCAAGACTGGCTGCTTATATTTGTTTTCTTTGAGTTTGGTTCTATGTCTGTCTGCCTTTCAATTTATTTCCAGATAGCTATTGAAAGAGTTGGCTCTTTGTGAGGGAATTTGGTATGCTTGTGGCCAGTATTAATAAACTGTCTTGAAGCCAAAAGATGGCTGACATTTATTTTCAAATGAGCCTGGCTTCCCAGTTACTTTCCTGAATTTCAGAATAATTTACACCATGGATAAAACTCTATAAGCCTGTAAGGGAACAGTTCTAAGAATTACAGGTTTCGATGAAGTGAAGATAACCAAGGGTATAACTACACTTAGCAAGCAAGGGCATTGTAAGTATATTTAGTGCCCATTTTTAGTTAGAATGATGTGCATTGTTAGAATGATGAAAAAATAGTAAAGAGAATTGACAGTACATATTTTCCTTTAGGCTATCTAATCCTCATGACAACCTAAATAATTATGTGCTGCCATCCCCCAATAAAGTTTAGGGAGAGAAAGTGTTGAGATTTGAACTTCTATTCTTCTAACCTCAACCATCCCCTTTCTTTGGTACGAAATTACCTCCAAGAGAACATCTCCAAATGAAAGTGGTAGGAAGTGAATTCTCCCAGTGCCATTCAAGTTACAGTTGAATTCACGCCACTCCCATAGCTCCAAGGACTTGAGGAATGAGACAATAAAAGAAATGGCCCCTGACTTTCTATGGCTTGTAATCTGACAACAGGAAGGGCTGTTAAATACAAAAATAACCTCATAAAGTAAATCTTAAGTTTGCTTTACTTGGCTGCTATGCTTCAGAATGTTTAAATGCAATGTAAATAGAGGCAGGTGAATGAAGTAGCACTTCAGTGTCCTTGCTTACCAATGGAGGGGCTCCCAAGAAAGAGCTGGGGCTTCTCTATGCGCTAATGCAAATCACCACAATTCATCTAGATATAGTATGGCTCCATAATTCACCATGATCTGTATGTGGCAGCAGTATAATTCAATAAGGAGCAGTAGAGGGCAATGGTTAAAAGCTTGGGCTCTGAATTTATGCTGCCTATGACGGAATCCTGATATACTCCCTCTTATTGCTTGTTTGGGACAAGTTCCTTAATGTTGCACATTTATTTTTCTATCTGCGAAATGACAATGGTGCAACTCAAGCCTTAAATATCATGCACAAATCCATCAGTTAGAGTCTACAACATGTATTAATTTTCATTAGTATGTTTGCTGCTCTCATCTGCCTCATCACAATAGAGTGGAGATATGGAAGCTTAGGGAGTTTTTATTTTATTTTACTTTTATTGGGGGGGGGGGTCATGGGCTTGAACTCTGGCCTGGGTGCTGCCTTCAGCTCAAGGCTGCTGCCCTATCTCTTGAGCCACAGCCCCACATCCCGTTTTCTAGTGATTAATTGGAGATAAGAGTCTCTGGGCTTTATATTGCCCAGGCTAGCTTTGAACTGCAATCCTCAGATCTCAGCCTCCTGAGTAGCTATGATTACAGGTGTGAGGCACCACACCTGGCTAGTGAGTTTTTATAAGCACCCATTTCTCCATTCACAGTGATAAAAACCAAAGGAAATGGTATGTCTATCACCACACACATCATAAGAAGTAGATGTAGGATAAAATGTTGGTATCTCAATTTGTGTAAGATATTGGATCATTCATATCAGACAGCCTGTGCCATACATCTAGAACTTTCCTAAAGGCCACCTATATTCTGGCTAGTTCAGTGGACATGAATATAACGTGCGTTTATGGGGCATTTACTATGTACCAGGCATTGTGTAAAGTGAATGTTTCCACCTTGCTGTCTTCTGCCTGCTGCTGAATTCCTGAGAAAGATACAAAGCCCAGGAGAATCAGAAGGAGTTCAGTCGGTCTCCAACATATAATATATCCACAAAGTGGTTAGAAAAAAAATGAAATGTATGGAATTCCAATGGTAAGGATACACATCAATAAGGGTATGGCTTGAATTCATTTCTTCTGTACCCAGATGAACTCTTTTTTTTTTTTCCAGTCGTGGGGCCTGAGCTCAGGGCCTGAGCACTGTCCTTGGACTTTTCTCAAGGCTAGAGCTCTACCACTTTAGCCACAACACCACTTCCAGCTTTTTTCTATGTATCTGGTACCAAGGAATTGAACCAACCCGGGTCTTTGTGCATGCTAGGCAAGCACTCTACAACTAGGCCAAACTTCTGGCTCCTGACAAATTCTTCTTTGATTTATTTCCCATATAGTAAATGATTCATATTTTCTTTCATTTTTTTTAAACACTACTTATAGGGCTGGGAATGTGGCTTAGTGGTAGAATGCATGCCTAGAATGTATGAAGCCTTGGGTTTAATTCCTCAGTGTCACATAAACCGAAAAAGCCAGAAATGGCTCTGTGGCTCAAGTGGTAGAGTGTTAGCCTTGAAAAAAAGGTCAGGGACAGTGCCCAGGTCCTGAGTTCAAGTCTCAGGACTGGCGTGCAGCACAAGTGCATGCACACACACACACACACACACACACACTCCTCATGATATTCTAGATTTCACTTGTATTTGTGATATCCTCATTTTTCATCTCTAATTTTATTGTTTTGCTTCTCCTTTTAGTCAAATTCACTAAGGAGTTCTGTATTTTATCTTTTTGGAAAGCAACTTTTTGTTACATGGAATCTTTATATAAATATTATATATAATCTCTGTATATGTTTATTTATATATAAATATATTATCTCTACTTCATTGGTTTATGCCTTATTATTATTACTTCTTTCCAACTGCTGGTTTTAGATGTGGTTAGTTTTTGTTTTTCTAAAACCACAAAAGAAAGAAATTACAGACTATTCTCTTTCACACGCACAGATACAAAAACTCTCAATAAAATACTTGCTAACCCAATTCAACAGCAGGTCAACAAAAATCACACACCATGATAAAGCTGATTTCATTCCAGGTATGCAAGGTTTTCTCAACACATGTAAATCAATAAATGTAATATAATACACAAACAGAATCAAGGATAAGGATCATATGGTCATCTCAATTGATATAGAAATAAAAGTATTTTATGATGCCAGCTCTGTAGAAACTAACAATGGAAAACATACTTCAACATAGAAAAGCAAAATATTGCAAGTGTATAGCCAACATCATACTAAATGAGGGAAAAAACCCTAAATCTATTCTCCAAAACCAGGTATAAGTCAAAGGTGTTCAATGTCGCCATTCTTATTCACTAAGGCAGTGGAATTCCTATCCAAAGAGCAGTAAGGTAAAAGAAAGAAATGAAAGTGATTCAAGTAGGGAATAAAGAAATCACATTATTGTTATTTACAAATTGTATGATCCTATACCTAAAGGACTCAAAGATTCCATCCTGAAACCAATAAGTTTGATAAACACTGTCAGTAGTATAACAGACTACAAAAGTAATATACAA
This sequence comes from Megascapheus bottae, assembly GCF_031878675.1. Classification (NCBI taxonomy): domain Eukaryota; kingdom Metazoa; phylum Chordata; class Mammalia; order Rodentia; family Geomyidae; genus Megascapheus; species Megascapheus bottae. Next base: position 75,544,112 of record NC_143511.1, read on the forward strand.
AACTCAGTAATAAATTGGCTGAAGAGGAAACTTTGAGAAAAATTACTTTCACAATAGCCTTAAAAATATCCGGGGATAAACTTACCAAGAAAGTAAACAATCACTACAATGAAAACTACAAAACCTTGAAGAAATAAATTGAAGAACACAATGGAAGATGGAAAGATCTCTCAGACTCATGGATTGGCAAAATTAATTATCACAAGTGGCCATCCTGCTCAAAGCAAGCTACGTATTTCACAGAACACTCACCAAAATCCCAATATTATTCTTCGCAGAGATAGAAAAGGTAATCACAAAATTCCTATTACAACACCAAAAAGCCCAGAATACCCAGAGCAATGGAGTGATTCCTCTATTGCAGGAATCACTACAAACTTTTATTTATGCCACACAGCCATAGTAACCCAAACAGCATGGTACACAAAATCAGACATGAAGTCCAATGGAACAGATGAAAAGGCATAAAACCACACATCTACAGCCAGCTGATTTTTTATTTTTACAAAGAATCCCAAAATATATGTTGGAGAAAAGATAGCCTCATGCACAAATGATATTAGGAGAATAAAAATACCCATAGGCAGAATCTTGAAACTAGACCCTATCCCTTACCCTACATGAATATCAATTTAAAGATTAAAAAAAAAACTTAATGGACTTGAAACTTTGAAATCAGTGTAGGGAAACCACTGTAACATCTTCACATGCTGATCCTAAGAGCTCCATAAATAAGAATAAGAATTGACATGTGGGATAGCATTAAAATTAAAAGCTCAGCAAAGGAAATAGTCACAGAATGGAAGAGAATCATTTCCAGTTATACATTTGACAAGGGATTATTCACTACAGTAGACAGGGGCCTTCAAAAGCTAAAAACCCAAAGAATCACATAGTCAGTTAATAAATAGACAAGCTGACAGATTATCTCAAAAGAGGTGCAAATGGGCCAGGAACAGTGGCTCAAGCTTGTAATCCTAGCTACTCAGGAGGCCAAGATTTGAGATTCAAAGCCAGCCCAGTCACTTAAGACTCTTATCTCCAATTAATCACCAGAAAACAGACGTGGCCTTGTGGCTCAAGGGGTAAGGTGGTAATCTTGAGCTGAAGAGCTCAGGGACAGCGCCTAGGTCCAGAGTTCAAGCCCCACAACTAACAACAACAACAAAAAAGTGCAAATGGTCAATAAATACAGAAAGAAATGTTCAACATCTTTGGCTATAAGGGAAACTTAAATACAAATGATACTGAGACCTAATTGTACTCCAGAATGACCATCATCAAGAACACAAACAACAAATGTGACTCAGGAGGCTGAGAACTGAGGCACCAATTAACCACTCAAAACCTGGAAGCAGCACTTGGGTCAAGTGGTAGAGTGCTAGCCTTGAGCACAAAGAGGCTCAGGGACAATAACTAGGCCTTGAGTTCAAGTCCCACAACCAACAAAAACAAAAAATTTAAAAAAAGAATAATGAAATTATGTCATGTCACTAATGGGGAAATGCATTTGACTAACATAGAGTATATGCAGGTATGAACTATCATGGCTAATCCACTGAAACAATGAACTTTAAACAAAAGTAAATACTGAAACAGTGTCAGGGGTGGGGGTACTCATGAGAAGTGAAGGGAAGGGCTAAGAAGAAGGCATACAAGGATAAATATAGTCAAAATAATTTTTGTATATGTGTGAAGATGCAAAAATGAAGCTTGTTGAGATTATTTTGGAAAGTTAGGATCAGAGAGTGACAGACAGGTTGAGGCTGATTAAGGTATATCCTATGAACATGTGAAGATGAAACCCCCTTGTACAGATCACTGTGACTACTTTTTAGAGGTAATTTATGGCTTACAACGTTTGAATCGCCAAATGGTGCTATTTTTCCTCATTGAAATACAGATGCCCAGGAATCCCTAATTCTAGGATTTGCAGTTAGCCAGAGCAGAGTCCAGAGCCAAGGTCTGCTCTCCTGCATCAGGGCCTCCCCTGCCCTCTATTAGAAGATGCCTCTCTTCTCTCCACCCAGGTGAACTTGAAGGCCTTCTCAAGAACCCAGATTGCTGCTCTGCCACACAGAAGCAAGCCTGTCTGCAGCCCTAGCATGCTTTCTCTGTTTTCCTTTCCTTGAGAACAGATAGGGAGTTGAGAGTTGCTGTGCAGGAATGTGCCTGTTCCCCACTACAACTCTTCTGGGGCTGTAACTGGAGTGGGCTGAGGACAGAAATCCCCACCCCATCCCACATTTCTTTCTCTACTTCCACTTGAGCTCTGCTTTCCTGGCCTTCAATAGAAAACTGTAATCATGATCCTGCTGTTGCTTCAGAATGAACCAATGAAGTCACAGCAGAATATTCCTGAAGACCCAACCCTCCTGCATGCTTCCCTTCAGTTCCTTCTCTTCTTTCTCATTTGGCACTCCTGCCACCCTGCCCCCTCCCCCGCTTTTTCCCTCTTTCTTCCTCACCCTCTCCCTTCTGATTTGGTTGAGGTCACAATCAAAGTTGGCCACAAGAACAAATTGAAAACAGGTTGGAAAAAAAGCAGCAACGAAATTGCACAGTATAGGAGATGGGAGGAAGAGAGTTATTTAGCCCAGGTGGGGAGAAAGGTCACCAGCTCAGGACGCCACACTTTTCAGAAAAAAAAAGAAAAAGAAAAAAAAATCAAAACAGCAAGTAGACTTCAGGTCTGCTCTGTGACTGACCTCTGTAATCTGTACATTCTCTTTGCAGGGATCTGTCTGCATTCCCATACTTTTTCTTTAGTTGGGTGAAGGGAGTCACTGGTCTGAGTAATTATCAGTGACAAAACACATTTTTAAAGATGTCACACCTATCAGCTGCAGTTGGTTCACTTCTTCCAAAATATTGTATTTTAAATCTGAAGAATAAGAAAATAATAATTGTCATATTTTTATTATTTTTTTTGCCAGTCCTGGCTGTGACTTGAGCTCTGGGCCTGAGCACTATCCCTGATCTTCTTTTTCTCAAGGTTAGCATTCTACTACTTGAGCCACAGTGTCACTTCTGGCATTTTTCTGAATATTTTATTGGAAATACAGTCTCACAAAGTCTGGGCTGGCTTCAAACCATGATCCTCAAATCTTAGCCTTGTGAATAGCTAAGATTATAGGAGTGACCCACCTGTGCCTGGCTAATCATCATTTTTGCTGTGAAGGTAGTAGGTAGTAGTAGGAGGAGGGTGAGATTGGGGAGTGGACAAGGCCCACTATTTTATACACTTTGTACCTTACCTCAGGATGGATTATTAAACTTAGTGCTTGCTTCTTTATAAGGAAGGGGGGAGGGAGGAAGAGGGAAAGAAGGAGGGAGGGAAGGGAAGGTAGAAGAGAAAGAGAAAAAGGAAAGAAGAAAGGGAGAAAGGAAGGGAAAAAGAAAAAGAAATATAGAGAGGAAGGAAGGAAGGAGGAAGGAAGGGAGGGAGAGAAGTAAGGAGGGAGGGAGGGGAAGGGAAGGAAGAAGGGAATGGAAGAGAAGGGAAAAGAAGGAATAAAAGAGAAGAGAAAGGAAGGGACGGGAGAAAGGGGAAGAAAAGGAAGAAAAGAAGGAAGGAAGGAAGAGGGAAAAGAAGGAAAGGGGTCTTTCTTGGGAAAGTTAGGCTTGCTCTTGCTTAGTATGTGACCTTTCAGTCATAAATAGGACTCTCAGGTCATGGAGAAGATACCACCTTTAAAAGAGGCATGTGACATGAGCAAGAAAGAATCCATCAAGAATTTCCATGTGCCAGGCACTGTGCCCTAGGACTTCTGGCTCATCATCATGTTCACCCCCTAGTGGCTATCTAGTGGTTTGACCTGCTGAACAGCCATGCTCCTTTCTGTCAGTAGCATTCCAGTTTTCCACGGGGAATGAGTTCTTCCTCCTCCAATTTAAAACCTCTCTCATTCTTCTAGACCAGCATATGATCAATAATCATGACATCCCATGTTAGATGCCCAAAAGAAAATGAATCAAGTCAGATCACTCAGGCTAACTCCTAGAACAGACATGAAAGTATGACTTCAACCCCAGTCATGTCTCAAGCTTAATATATGTTACATTACATCTGTATTGAGTTTTTTCTCCCCATTTCTGCCAAAAAATAGTTTCCATTTGTTTCTATTACCTACAACCAGGAGTCCTACCAGATACAAACCCTTGATGTTAAATTTTGTGACTCCGGTTTTACAATTGGAAAAAAAAAGTGCAATAATCAGAAGCACCAAGAATTTTGCTCTACAAATAATAAAGTTAAAATTCATAGTCAGATCTGTCAGAGTCCCAAATCTCAAGACTTTCCTGCCATATCACCACAACTAGGATGAGGGATACAGAGGTTCTATTACCCTACAAGAATTTATGGTGTATTGTCAGTAACTTGCTGTCTTTATCTTTCCAATCACCTGCCACTCCCTGACCTCCCACCCCACTGATTGTGGTCCTTTCTTTTGGTTTTTTTTTTGCCAGTCCTGGATTGAGCTCAGGGATTGAGCACTGTCCTTGGGCTTTCTCAAGGCTAGAGCTTTATCACTTGAGCTACAGCACCACTTCTGGCTTTTTTCTATGTGTGTGGTACCAAAGAATCGAACCTGGGTCTTCATACATGCTAGGCCAACACTCTGTGGTCCTTTCTTTATTCATTCCAGCCATACTGGCATTCTTCCTGTTCCACTAATATGCCAAATGTGCTGCGTGGTAGGGCCTGTGCACTTGTGGGTTTCCATGTCTGGAAGGCTCATTTCCTCTTCTTACCCAGATCACTTACCCAATATCACTTTTTCTGAAAGGTCTTCTACCATTCATCCAAGATTAAGGAACATCCACCATCAACTTCTACCTCCTTTCTCTGCTACAGCCAACAAAATGGATGGTTGTCTCTCATCTACTGACAAATCATTTTATTATCTGCACCCTAACCGTACTTTACGCCTAGTAAGGAAGGCACTCTGTCCATTCAGAATACTATCCATGTGCATCAGGTTCTTTATAAATACTTACGTAGTGAGTAAACTTACCTATACTATGCTATAAATTGAATAGATGGCTTGGAGCAGAGCATACTCACATTGTCTCAAAAACAGAGTTTATGTCAGTGACTAGAGGACTCAATAGATCTTTTAAAAGTACATGGAACATCTCCCAGAAATGTCTGACTAGAAGTTAAGAGAGTTACGTGTTTAATCCCCAGTACTTGAACTTCATTAGTGGAGACCTCTTTACTGGAGTGCTAATTTTCTCATACACTTTTATTTGTGCTGGAGAGCTCGCCCAGACTTATACCAGGCTGTGGGGCAAAAGGTCTAAGGCTATGTTCAATTAAGATTACTGTAGACCAAGTTAGCTTTCTATTCCAGCTGTGGTGGAAACATCCCTGTGCAAAGAGGTTATGGCAAGGCCTCGGAGTCATCTGTGACAATGACCTGATCTCAGCCTCTCAGGAGTCTGCAGACAGAACAACTCTTCTGTCTTCCTCACAGAGGTCTGAGACCAAGTGTCCTAGACCCACTGTTGGAACAGTTCACAGTCACTGGACACTTGCTAGGTGCCAGGGAAAGGATTACAACTGTGGGTTACAGCTCTGAACCGCACTAATTATGCCCATTCTCTGTGGTGTTCACAGCTTAGCAAAGAAGAATCACAAGAGTTGCTTTTACGTGAGACCCACCAAAGAGTCCTGTAACTTATTATTGATATAGAATTTAATAATATCAACTCCAGCATTAATATGTGCTTGGCTAATAGAGACTATCCTTTTTCTACAGTTGAATTAATTAGAGCCATAAAAGCTCTCGTCATTCCTTAAGTCTTGAGGACAAATGATGCTAATGCATTTGGCTGGAGTGGGGATTGCTACCATGTGTGAGAGGAGCCTATTTTGGGGACCAGATTGGGAAAAGAGGAGAAATGGCCAAGGAAAGCTTCCACCCACCCTCATCTTTCTGTAAGGACTATAGTGTGCATGGCCTGTCCGGCAATCCTTAATAGATGGCTTTCTTTCTTTTCAAATCACATTCCCAAATGTAACACTTATTGGGAAGAGGAAAGAATCAACTGTACTAAATGTGCTTTTCATCAGATTCTCAGTGCCTCCGACACTTCCAACTTTCTCTGGGTTGAACACTTCATTCTGCATCTCCCTCTCTTTGTAAAAGAAGGGGAAAACCAATACGGTTGTTGTTGCTGGGTCCTTAGAGACCCTCTGCCCACAAATGTGGGAAGACAGCACAAGCAGGGTTCTGCTAAGAGGGATTAGAATTCGACTTCTCATTTTTTATGAAGAAGAAAAGAAGAATCTAAGATTTGAGGCAAATTGTTGATCACACAGCCATAGCATAGCCCAATTAAGACTTAAATTAATCTAATTCCAAAGCCCAGTGTTTTATTACCACAAAATGCACTTTCTTCTTGCTCTGCTTCCATGAGCCTCAGTTTGCTTGTCTCTGATAGGAGGATATCCATATCTACTCTTGATTTATGAGGCAGTATCTACTGTATAGGCTTATGAAGAATAAACTGAATCTATGAAAGCATCTAAAGAACATGATGCCTATGTAAGGTATATAGATAAGGGAAATCCACAAGATGGTCAAAAAAATGTTCAGATGAGTACTTCTGGAGTTAGGAGGAAGGGGAGTATCAATATTTACCAATGTCCAAGAATACCAAGTTGTAACAAAAATGTGATGGTGAATCTGCAAATATATTTACAGTGATCCTTAAATCGCTATTAGTTGTCTTCCCCTGCCTCTGTGGCCTAGGTAGGTTCATAGGAAGGACCTGCCTGACTTTTTCACCATCCGACATGAGTGCCTGGACTTAGGAAGAATGAGTAAGTTGATGGACAATCATGGCTTTCTACTAGCTGGAAGAAGACCCATGGGGTGGGAAGTGGGAGATGCTAGAATATGCCTGTCTAGGCAAACCTTCTACCATTCACACTGACTTCCTGTTAATTCTACAACTCTTCTTTCCTTTGACAAGGATTGCCTTCCTCTTTCTAGAGTGTACTCCTGGTGCCTCATCATATTTACGCTTATTATATCTGAGTTGAAGGAGGTAGGACAAGAGGGACATGAGAATTCCCATTTTGCGGAAGGGAAAACTGAAGCTCAGGAAATGAATACTGAAGAGCTACTAACTCATCTACTAACTCATAATTCTGTGTTTTATTAGCGACATCATGTGTTCTTGTCATCTCATGTCACATGGATCCTGTGAATTGATCCATGATGGACGCATCATTACACTCACCCCTGAGTACTAACCAGGAACCACCTTTACTAAGTCCTCCACATGTGACCATCCAATTAGACAATTACACTACATTCCTTCTTCTCTTTGAAGAGGGAAAGTAGAGGCAGCATTTTGTTCAGCCTGGGTTTGAATGCTGGCTTTGCTAAACGGTGATAAGCATGTCAGCGAGCCTAAGTGTGACTTAATCTCACTAAATCTCATTTTCTACAATTGTGAAATGGCTGTGGGAATACCTACCCATCTCATCACAAGCAATTTACACACTCTATGCCAAACACTCAATGAATGCTGGCTTTCCTGTTGCTATTACTACCAAGAAACTTCCCAGTTCGTGAAACATTTTGCATGAGGGAGGAATAAAAGGATGCAAATTCAGCAGTCCAAAGAAATGAGTTATCCTTGTGTATTTAGCTATTCCTTAATTTCTCTTCTTTTCTCCTTCCCTCCCTCTCTTCTTTCTTTTCCTTCCTTCCTTCCTTCCTTCCTTCCTTCCTTCCTTCCTTTCTCCCTCCCTCCCTTCCTTCCTTCCTTTCTTCCTTCCTTCCTTGCCTCCCTCCCTTTTAGCAACACTAGGTTTTGAACTCAGAGCTTTGTGCTTGCTAAGCTGTCAATTTGTCACTTAACCACACCCCTAGTCCTGTCTTTGCTTTGTTATTTTTCAGACAAGATCTTGTGTTTCTTGTTCTGAGGCCAGTACTTTCCCCTTCTTACTCTTTTCCAAACCATAACTATACAAACAACACCCACAGGGATGAAAATTTGCTGTATATCAAAAACTCCTTCCCCCTTTCTAAATATCAAACTAAGGCCTATGATTAACAGATAGCTGGGATATCTTCAGTACATAAATGGGCTCTGCTTTTCTTCAGCTTCCCCAGAGTGTGAGAAAAAGCTATCTCTAAATACATAAATGCACCAGGACTTCCAAAGAGAGCCCAGTGACCCCACCAAAGAATCAGGAAGTTCCAGGGCCCCATTTCCTTCTCCAAACTTGCTTCCCTGCAGGCATGCAAGCATGTATGTACATGTGAACACACACACAGCTCCCCCTCCCTATCCCATCCCTGGAGAAACCCGAAGTGTGGAGAAAAGGCATGTGCATAAATGAGTCAGGTCTTCTGGGTTGTGCAAGCAACGCCATTTCACAGGGCTGAGGTGAGTCATTGCAAAGAGGTGGGACCTGGAAGGTGGCAGATAGGGATGAATTTCGTGTGTGTGTGTGTGTGTGTGTGTGTGTGTGTGTGTGTGTGTGTATAAGAAAGACAGAGAAATGGGATAGGACAGACAGAGACAGAGACAAGGCAAGAGGTTGTGATAGAGGCAGAATATCTTCCACTGGAGATGGATGTATGGATGCCTTTGAGAGTTTGCCTGGGGCAAATGATAAGGGAGATAGTGGAGGTTACGTTAGTAATTGATCACCATTTTTCATCCAACTTCATCTACCTAGTCTTTCTACCCACAGACAGATTCTTTTTCACCCTCCATGAAAATGACTCCCTCAGTACCCATTTACATTTAAATTTTCCTTTCAATAGAAGAGAACTAATTCTACCATCAAAGTTATAAAAGGATTTTTAAGTTGGAAAAACTGGGTCTTCAGTTTTTCCCTACTATTAAGTGTAAGATTTTGGTTATTCCAAATGAGTGAACACACCATATAAGTTTCAAATGTGTACACAGCCCAATAGATATACATACTCACATATATGTATGTTAAATATGCATATATTATATAGATATCTATACTACATATACAAATGCATTACCCACATACCCAATATGTAGGGATCATAATTCATAATTATAGATATGAAAGTATATGTGCATTTGTATGTGTGTATATATAAGTAATCCATCAAATCTTGAGAGCTCAGGATTTGCAAAGCATCTTTCCTCATTTGATCATTACAGTACTCCCTGCAGTGGTAGGGAACATTACCATTCCTACTCTTCTAATGTATAGGTACCTATAGTTTTGATAAAGGCTCTGAGCATTCAAGTGTCTCTAAGCTGACACCCGTCACATCACAGCACCTTCCCCGCACTTACTCTGAGTGACTTTATGAGCCTAAGTAGTAATAAGCCTATTTCTGGTCTTGCAAGGGTCCAAAGCTCTGGGAAGACTTTCAGGGCTTCATTTATAGATGGGAAGGCCCAAGCTTAGAAAGTCATTGCTAGCATATGAGGGATTCTTTGCAAAGTATAAAAGGGAAAGAAAAGCAGAGCTCTCCTTAAGATCCACGATTTGCATGTCTCTGAGACTGTCCTGATGTTCTGATATCTTAGAACACAACATCATATCAATAATGAACATATATCTGTAAGAGATTTTAGATGTAGGGTGATGTAAATTGCAAATCTTATACAACTGTACCTGACAGTATTATTAATATATTATCAGTAATATATTACTAGTTCATGTAAGTATTCATTGTGTTAGTATATTTTTCAAATATTTCATCTCATGACAGCCCTGTGAAACAGTTGCTTTTCCAAAAGTACAGATGACTCTCCAAGGTCACATGGCAAATTGCAGAGCGAGGACATGAGTTTCTTTGTGAGGCACGAAAGTCAGGGGTACTTTCCCCCTCTCCATAAGTGATCTTTATGTTCTCATTAAATGTATATATGTTGAGAGTAATATATACGCTGCCATCATAGGGAGCATCAAAACCCAGAAAGAAGAAATGATTTGCCTCAAATCAAATCAGATTACTGCTTCCTGATTAACAATAGCATACCCATCCTTCAGATGATTTGAAGAGCGTTGATTGATAACAACATCCACAATATGTCTTTTGTTTTCCTTCCCTCCTTCCTTCTTTTTGAGGGGGCAGCAACAGTTGAGCTTTGAGGGCTTTAAACTTCCCAGTTAGAAGTTCTAACACATGAACCACACCCTTATTATTTTTAATTATGTTTCTATTAAGGTCTTGCTTTTTGGGATCACCATCTTCCCATCTGTATTTCCCAAATGATAGGTACATGCCATTGTGTTTAAGTTTATGAAGATAGGGGCTCATCAACTTTTTTTCTGATGCTGACCTCAAACTGCAAACCACTTCCCCACCAGTTATGTCTTCAGAGTAGCTAGGATTACAGAAATGAGCCACCATGCTTGGCCAGACTTTTTTTTTTTTTGGTAAAGCAAAGAAAAACAGAAGTCTGCTACAACAGAAAAGCATTGTCTTTGGATTCCAAAAGAACTGGGCTTCCTGCCTTTAAATTCTCATTTGTAAGACAGAAATAAGCATTTTGACTCTAGGATTTGGTGTAATGCAAAATGTCTCTCCCAGTGTTTTCCCTTCATGCATAAAGTCTGCCCGCCAAGACAAGAAATGCCTACTTACATTGGACTAGAACTTTATGTGGAGTATATAACACATGCATATCCATAGCCACTAATTTCTAAACAGTAGAGGATACTCAGCCAATCCAAGAGCTCCTGATTATAGACTTTTCTCTGTCTCTGTCTCTGTCTCTCTCTTCCTTCCCTCTCTGGACTGTGCCCCTACTTAGTGCTCCTTCAGCATGTACCAAGGCATATGCTACTGTTATGCACTCAGCTTGGGCAGTTAGTCACAGAGTTTACCCCTTCAGATATTTCAGGCTTCTGTATACATATCATCTTTGCAAAGAATTGTTCGCACATCTCCTTAAATAAGAAGATACTGCTAGCCTCTAATCTGATACCTTTTTTCACTCTCCTTTCAAGTACACAGTCACTGAAATTATGTTACATATCTGTTATATTATCATCCTCCTCATTCCTCAGCAGAAAACAAACACATCCTCAAGTCTTATCCTCAGCTTCTAGAACACAGTAGCATCTTGCACACAGCTAGTACTTAGTATCTAGTGAGTGAATGACTTAAATCCCACAGTCTGTCAAGATGGGGACTCTGGCTCCATTAACATGAGAACAAACTAGGGCCTAGGCTAGTGAGGAAACATCTCAGAAGGCTTTCATCTGGTAGGTGTAGAAGTAGTACTGATGACTGAGCTGTTAGACTCAAATCCAAACTCCTTTCCCTTCAATTGGTTAGTGATCCCAGTCAATGCTTCCCTCACCTCTAAGCAGACACTGGGAAAAGCTGTTATTTGGGATTGTGTTTCTTAGATTAGAAGCCATCGGAAATGAAAGCTATGAGCAGTAGTTTCTTTGTGGGTTCCCCACAACACAGGCATTTCTAAAGACAAACAAAGGTCCTGGTCCCAAGCTGGAAATAGGCAGCAAAGTTCACATATGGGAGACCAAGCCCTGACAACCTGAAAGAAGAAGGGATTGATATCAAGTTGGGTAGACAGGAGGAGAGGATTGCTCTGGCCATCTCCAAGGCTCAGGAGAATGAGGCAAACGAAAACCAGTTGACCTTTCAGAGTAATTTCCTCTCTATAAAGAGGTGATGACCTCATTCCCTCTAGATTTCCATTTGCCTACTGGCTATAGCCAAGTCTTGCAGGAAAGGAAATAGCTCACTGACTCTTCAGTTCTCTGGAGAGAAAAGGAAATTGGGCTTGGACTTGGGTTATACTCTGACTTACTTTTTAAGTTGTGACTCACCTGCCCTCTGCGGACTTTAGTTCTCTATCTATTTAGAGATTTGGGGGAAAATTAGAGCAATTCTGGGGATTGGTTTAGAGGAGACAGTGTCGACAAGTTCTATTCCATAGAATGTATAAGCAGTCTGAACCCTTGCTTCGTGTAGGTGGTCTGACTACAGAAGACTTCTGATCATCTCAGCAACACTATTTTGTAATGAAAGATAGGAGGTTGTCAGACTGGAGACTCGATAAATGGGACTACCTAAAAATAAAAAGTTTCTGCACAGATAGAAGCATAGCTACTAAAGTACAAAGACAGCCAACCATCTGGGAAATGATATTTACCAATAATACATCAGAAAAATGCTTAATATCCAGTATCTACATGGAACTCAAGAAACTAATCCCCCCCAAACCCAACAAACCATTCACTAAATGGGCAAGAGAACTAAAGAAAGACTTATTAAAAGAAGAGTTTAAAATGGCAGAAAAGCATATGACCATCTATGGTCATAAAGGAAATGCAAATAAAAACAAACCTAATATGCCACCTTACCCCAACAAGAATGGCCAAGATTCTGAACTCAGACAATGACAGATGCTGGTGGGGTCATGGGGAAAAAGGAACTCTACTGAATTGCTGGTGGGAATGTAAACAAGTTCAGCCACTCTGAAAAGGAGTGTAGAGATTTCTTAAAGAACTGAAAATAGACCTTCCCTATGATCCTGCCATACCACTCCTGGGCATCTATCCTGAGCATCATAACCCAGGATATGATAAGGACACCTGCTCAGCTATGTTCATCTCTGTACTATTCACAATAGCCAAGCAATGGAAGCAATCCAGATGCCCTATTGCAGATGAATGGATACAAAAAAATGTGGTACATATATACAATGGAATTCTACATAGCCAACAGACAAGATAAATAATGGCATTCCCAGGAAAGTGGATAAATCTAGAGGGAATCATGTTAGTGAGATAAGTAAAAATCAAAGGAATAGCCTTAATATGTGGCTATTAGATCCAAACAGTACAAGAACGAGGACTCAATATTTGCATACCCAATGCTATGGACATGGTATTGGAAATATAAACACAACTACATAGACATAAAAATCTATGACTTTTCAACATCATGAAAATGACAATCTTGCCAGGGGCTATCTACAAATTCAATGCAACACCCATCAATATCCCAATGTCATTCTTTAAAGAAATAGAAGAGGCAATCGAAAATTTCATATGGAATAATAAAAGACCCTGTATAGCAAAAACACTTCTTAGCAGAAAGAACAGTGCAGGAGGAATTTCAATACCAAACTTTAGACTCTATTACAGAGCTATAATTATCAAAACAGCTTGGTACTGGCACAAGAACAGGCCTGAAGACCACTGGAATAGAACTGAGGACCCAGATATTAAACCACAGACCTATGGCCACCTAATCTTTGACAAGGGAGCCAAAAAAATAGAATGGAAGAAAGACAGCCTCATCAACAAGTGGTGATGGCAGAACTGTTTAAGCACCTGCAGAAAACTAAAGTTGGATCCTTCTTTGTCACCCTGCACTAGAATTAACTCCAAATGGATCAAAGACCTGGAGGTAAAAGCCGACACACTGAAAACTTTACAAGAAGAAATAGGAGATACACGAGGTCTCCTTGGCACAGGTTGAAACTTTCTCAACAAGGACCAAGAAACACAACAAATCAGAGAAAGGCTGGATAAGTGGGACTGCATTAAACTGCACAGCTTTTGTATGGCAAAGGACATAGCTAGTAAATTAATTAGGAAGCCTACAGAATCGGAGAAGATCTTCACCAACCAAACAACGGACAATGGCCTCATATCTAAAATATATCAACAGCTCAACAAATTGAATCACTCCAAAACTAATCTCCAAAGAAACAAAGATGGTCCAAAGACTTAAAGAGAGTCTTCTCTGAAGAAGAAATACAAATGCCCTATAGACACATATAGGATACAGAAACAAAAGCCATATAATGAGTGATTGTTGTCCTTAATGTACTATGTTATCTCTCATCTCTTTTGCTGTCCCTTGGTAATCTCTGTTACAGTATCTCACTTTGTTATCTGATATATTGGATATATTTGTATTTGGTTATTGGAAATTGGATAGGGAAGGGGGGAAAACAAGATGAGGGGTGGGGGAAGGGGAGAGGGAAATGGGGACCAAGACATGAGACAGGGTATCAATGTATGTGAATTAATGCACCTTCTATCTGGCGAATATAATGTAACCCTTCTATTAATTACAATAAAATATATGAAAAAAATCTATGACTCTATAGACATGTTTTATTACATAGATTAATATGTATCAATGACATATAAACCCTTAGCCTAATTTTAATTATGTTCTAAAATCTAAGTGCCAGTGATTGTATATAGAGATTCTCTTCTTGAATACGTTTGTTAAACACATCATTTGAAATATGATGTAAAAATCAATGTCAATAAATTCTTTTTAAAAAAAGGAGGTTCCATACAGTGAGACCAAAGAGGATACTTTTAAGAGAGAAACACAAAGGCTCAATACCTATGTGCCTCCTCATATTCATCTAAATAATATACAGATAGAAACAAACTCCAAAATATGGAGACAAGATCTCTTTATTTTAATTTTTTGATAACTCTGCTTCTTTATTTTCTATATGGTATATTCAAGTGTATATCTTCAGGAGGAGCAGGAGGAGGGCACAGAACTTGAGGGGAAAAGGGTGAAAAAGTGCCACCGTGGCGCTCACTGGACAATGATGACAGTGATCTATACAACCGGTGAAGCATAGAGGAAGGCAACAGAAGACACGGTACGAAAGGAAATGCACTCATCACCTGACTCGGGTCATTGTAATCTCTCTGTACTCTACCTTTATAATAACAATAAAGTAAATAAAGAAAAAAATTAAGACTAATAATAAAGTTAAAATATTTAATAATGCTTGGCTTTTTCCTTTTAATCTCACACACATTATGACTGCTCAGATATGTTTTCTCCAGTCTTCAAACTTTATCATATGTCAGAATTACCTGGGGTTTTCTTGTGAAGTTAAACACAGATTGAAAGACACACCTTATCCCCCATCCCCGACTCCCCAACCACACACGTACCCATTCCAGATCTAGTAATTCAGTAAGTCATCAGTGTGCTAGACTTAAAAAATTTTTTAAATCAAGATCTCAGTTAATATTTTTGCTGCTGGGCTGAGTATCATGCTTTGGGAATAACTGATTTCGACAACTGCATAATAATTCCCCTCACAGGTACTTGCATGTCCTTATGATTTCTTGAGCAAGAGAAACAGAAAGCTTGAGGCCTGGAGTCACATACAAAGTAACTTCTAAAAGAATGTGTCTTGCATTGAATATCATCCTTCAGGTGTGTTTTGCAGAAACAAAGGATGAAATATAACACTGCAGATGCTGATTATTTCAGATACAGAAAGCTTAGGAGATAGACAAAAAGAGTGATAACAAGATGCAATTGCCATTTTCATGTTCTGACTAGAGGCAACATGTTTGTGAGATCAGACAGATACTATTGTCATGATCAATGTGTCCTTGTCATCTCTTTACACAGTCTTTCTATAGCCTTCACCTCTCTCAACAGTCATGTGTTGGTGATCATTATGATTAAAAATAGGATGAAGAAGAGGGAGAGGAAGGTGGAGAAGAGGAGCAAGCAGGAGAGAAGTGGAAGGGAGAGATGATTCCTATCATATAGGTCTGGAAGAGGAATGTAAAATGACTTTTCCCTGCTGTGCAGGAAGTAAATTCCTGAGCTAATTCTCAAATCCATATTTATCTGTCACCAAATTCTATCATTTCCTTTCTGAGTCATCATGCTTGTTTTCAGTGAGTTGGCACAGGTGTTAGCTATGGGTAAGAAAACTAAAAATCAACAAATTCTAGAATAATTTCATTTTTCAAATAAGCTAAGGCTTCATATGTGTTCAAACCCCACAGAATCTTCATTTTAAAATAGCCAGGAAACCCCAACTAAAGTTAAAAAAAGATAGCAAATTATAGTATACGGTTTCACAACTGTCCCAAAAGCTATTAACTTATTCCTTGAGATGAGAATTTGGGGTGGACTTTAGTGTCAGAGTATTTGTCTGGCATTCAAGGCCCTATGTTTTGTTCCAAGCACAAAAGGTATGGTAGGATATAAAGTTTTAAGGAGCGTGAGTTTTTGATTACCAAGCCAATTAAGTAATTCAGGGGCTTGTCTATTTCTCTATGAAGCTAAAACATTTGGCCACAAGGAGAGCTACTTTGGATTCCTGAGATGGAATAACAATCCTGAGCAGGTTATTAAACATCTTCAAGTTTCCATTTCAATAATTTTAAATGTTTTTATTGTTTTTATAAAGGTGATATACATGGGGTTACCGTGATGTAAATCAGGTAAGAGTGCATTTCTTTTTAGACAATGTCTCCATTTCCCTTACTTTGTCCCAGTTTCCCTTTCCTATCCCTATTCACAAGCTGTAGAGTTTATTTTCAACATTGTGTCCAGTGAGTATCATAGCTGCATTCTTATTCTTTGTGTTCCATTTCTGTGTCTCCCTTATATTCTCAAAGACATATAAACAAGACAAAAAGAAAACAGGGCCAGGAGTTTGGCCTAGTGATAGAGTGCTTGCCTATCATGCACAAAGATCTGGGTTCAATTCCTTGGTACCACATACATAGAAAAAGCTGGAAGTGGTGCTGAGGCTCAAGTGGTAGAGAACTAATCTTGAGACAGTCCAAGCATAGTGCTCAAGCCCTGAGCTCAAGACTAAGACTGGCAAAAAAAGAAAGAAAAAATAAATATAAGCAGCAACCAAGAAGCAAGATTTCTTGTTTCTATTTTCTGGAGTTCATTTTGATAAATATTATTTTGTATGATCATATGCACACAAGCATTGTACCTTTGTGTTCCTCTAAGAATATCCTCCACTGGTCTCACGTTTTTTTGTTTTTTGTTTTGTTTTGTTTTGTTTGTTGTTGTTGTTTTGCCAGTCCTGGGCTTGAGCTCAGGGTCTGAGCACTGTCCTTGAGCTTTCTAAAGGTTAGAGCTCTACCACTTGAGTCTCAGCACCACTTCTGGCTTTTTTCTAGGTATGTGGTACCGAGGAATTGAACCTGGGTCTTTGTGCATGCTAGGCAAGCACTCTGCCACTAGGCCAAACTCTCAGCCTAGTCTCATGTTTTAACACTGAAGTTCTTGACACTTTCCCTTGCAGAAGTATGACAACTTGCAATAAGGTATAGAAATATCCTAATGGATACTTTAAACCACAAGGAGCTCTTATGATTTTTGACAATAATGGGTACAAATGTAGAAAAGAAGAGGTTCAAATGGTGAAGCTGCAAGGTTTAGCTTGGGAAAGCATGGGTACTTCCTATTTAGCCAGGCTGTTTAACATTAGCTTCAAAAAGCTATTCCAAAGCTACTATTTGCTAACCCAAGAAGTTCATGGTCCTTCCTTCACAAATTATTACTTTTCTGTTTCAAGAGTCTTCCATAATGAGAATTAGCTCTTCTCAAGGCAGGCTCAAAATCAACCCATGAGGAAAAGATGCATGGAATGTGTTTCATGGCTAGTGGTCACTGGCTTTTTGGCAAGAAGAGAAAAAGGAGGGAAAAGTCAAAATGTTCATTAAAGAAAACACAGCGGCAATGCTTCGATGTTTACGATTTGGACTGTGTCCTAAAACTATTACGGATATTTCACTGGCAATATTTGCAAGGTAGTATTTGTAAAGAAAAGGAAGAGAAGTGTAATTCATATCAGGAGAAAGAAGGCCCACCAATATGTGAGTAGCTGTTCCATAAATGTGTAGGAAAAATGATCTGTTTTTTTCTATTTTGGTGCAGAACAGGAAAAATGTTTAGTTTTTTTCTGTTTTGTTACAGACTTGCCTATTAGGTGCTATGTGAAAATCACTAGGTTGGCTGGGAGGCAAGCAACTTACCGAAACACAGTACATTACTATGTTGAGCCATGGACCATAAGCAGCAGAAGTAAAATGTTTCCATGGGAGAATGTGGTCAGCGTCGCCGTCTGTGTTGCAGTGCCAGAAGCACCTTTACCTCGTAGCCTCTCACTGATTTCTGGGAGACATTATGGCATCATGGAGAGAGGTGTATTTAGAAATAGTTCACTTGATTTTTAGTCGATTTTTCTGGCTCTCTGTCCTGACTGACCCATAAGCTCTCAGTATCCTTATCTGTCAAGCAAGCAGGGAAATCCCTGTCCACTTTGGCTTTTGTGAACTGGAAGGAAAAAATAACACTGAGAGAATCACTTTATAAACTCTACCTAGGAAATATTGAAGACCTCTTAATAACTCTTTCCCAAATCTGCCAAGAGTTAGCTCTGCTTTAAAACATCCATATGGAAGAGTACACTCACTTCTTTATATCTCAATTTTCTTTACATCAAAAGAGTAATGTAAAGAAATAACTGCAAAATTAGTAAGTTCTTTCCATCACTATATGAAAGTCTAAATATTCTGTTAACAAGAAGGCACTGGGTATGATTCAGCAGATGCTCTTTTCTTTGCTTGCTTAATGACACCAAAAATTAAAAGGCTACTAAAATGAATGGCACTTTTATGTGATTAAAAATACAGTACTTGTGTTGCAGTCATTTAGTCAATGATTAGTCAATTACCTAGTCTTGCCTTTTCTCTTCCCGAGGTTTTATATCCCTGCAGTGGATGTACTGATGAGAATTCTCTTAGTTATCGCCATAAATTAAATTTGGTGGAAAGTTCATCATTTAAAAGATCCTATATCAGGCTGTTACCTTGAAAGGTAAGGAAGAGATCACTACTATCTAAATTCATCTTCTACTGAAAGGAAAATGATAGAAGACAAGAGCTCCATGATCTGCCCATGGCTTTCCCTATGACTTTCTGTGGACTATAATTTTCTCATCCTCTCTGTCTTACAGATCTCCAGAGCCTTAAGGATGAATTACCATCGCTCACTCAGGAGAATTCTGTCTTTGGAGGTAGTGAGCTTTGGTGCTTTGCACATAGGTCATCAGGAAGACATCTGCAGACTGGATGGTCATAGAAAACACTGACCCAAAAGCTGAAGCCCAAGATGTCGACTACCATGGTGAATTCCATAGAAGAACCCCAAGCACAGGGTTCTCCTGAATGAGGGAAGGCGTTCATTCTCAGGGCTCTGGGAAGGAAAAACACCCACATATTATAACCAAGAGTACTTTTAAGCCAGGTGAGGTAGCTCACGCCTGTAATCCTCGCTACTCAGGAGGCTGAGATCTGAGCATCAAGGTTCAAAGCCAGCCCAGGCACTAAAGACCATAAGATTATATCTCCAGTTAACCTCTAGAAAACAGGAAGTGAGCTTGGCTCAAGGGTAGAGTGGTTGGCTTGAGCTGGAGAGTTCAGGGACAATGCCCAAGCCCAGGGGTAGGGTGGTAGCCTTGAGCTGAAGAGCTCAGGGACAGAGCCCAGGTCCAGAGTTCAAGCCCCATGACTCACAAGAAAAAAAGAGTACTTTCATTAAGATGTCCCATGAACTATTCTGTAGCCAGTTTTCTTCAGGAGTAATATTTATGCTATTTTCTTGTATGGCCTGACTATCTAATGCAGTCATGAACATCCTTACATTTAAACCTTTTATGAGCAAGTTTTATTGGGAGAAATTAAGTCGTTTGATGCATGTTGCTAATTAGACTTCAAGAAAGTTTTACCAATTTACTTGAGCAGCAACAAGTTGTAACTTTCATTCATGTTATTATATTGTTTTTAATAAATAAAAAGGTAATAAATGATTAGTGCCTTGTAAAATCCTCTAAGAACCATGATCTATAAGAAAGCCTAATTAATCCCATCACTTCAGTTAAGTATGCTGCTTTATAACCAAGTTAGTCCACATTAATATGGCTAAAACTTTTAGCCAAAGATCACTATAATGGTTTCAGGAGAGAGGTGTAATCTTTTAAAGCAACCTAAATGTGCTCAGACATCTCTCAAAAAAGAACAACTAACCACTGAATATGTGGGGAA
This sequence comes from Megascapheus bottae, assembly GCF_031878675.1. Classification (NCBI taxonomy): domain Eukaryota; kingdom Metazoa; phylum Chordata; class Mammalia; order Rodentia; family Geomyidae; genus Megascapheus; species Megascapheus bottae. Next base: position 75,563,976 of record NC_143511.1, read on the forward strand.
AAAATTCCCACATCTTCAGGGTCAGGGTATAGAGATCAAAACTAACTTGATGTCAGGTGCCAATAGTTCATGCCTGTAATCCTAGCCACTGAGGAGGTTGAGATCTGAAGACGCTAGTTCAAATCCAGCCCAGATAAGAAAGTCCAAGATACTCTCATTTCCAATTAACCACCAAAATCTGGGAGTAACTCAAGTTTAAGAGTGCTCTCCTTGAGCAAAAAAAGCTTAGGGACAGTGCCAAGGCCCAGAGTTCAAGGACTGGCACAAAACAAAACAGACAAACAAAAATCTCCCAAATTAAACTGACTCCCAAAATTAATCTGTAATCAAATCCACCCAACCAACAAAAACTAGCAAGGAGGTGGGGGGGAAGTATTATATATTGTTGGTGAGAATTTTGATTAGTACCATCACAAAAGAACAGTATGGACACTCCTCAAAAAAACTAAAATTGAAACTACCATACAATCCATCATTACCACTTCTGGGTATATCAGCAAAGGAAATGAACTCAGCATATCTCAGAGATGCCTGCATACCTATGCTATGTCAACACTAGTCACAAAAGTCAAGCTATGAAAACACTAGTCACAAAAGTCAAGCTATGAAAACAGTTTAGGTGTCCTCTTCCAAGAACAGAAAAAGAAAACACAGTATACATACACACAACAGAGTATTATTCAACCATAAAGAGCAAAATCATACCACCTGGCCCAAGAGTGTGGCCTAGTGGCAGATTGCTTGCCTAGCATGTAAGAAGCCCTGGGTTCAATTCCTTGGCACCACATTCACTGAAAAAGCTGGAGCACTGCTGTGGTTCAAGTGGCACAGCACTAGTTTTGAGCAAAAAGTGTTTAAGGACCCAGGCCCTGAGTTTAAGCCCAGAATGGGCAAAAAAAATACCACCTGTAGGAAAATGGATGGTCATTATGATAGACAAAATAAGCTAGATGCAGAGAAAAGTATCCCATGTTTACTGTCATATGTATTTTGAAAAATGACCTACAAGTAGCAGAAGAGCTGTCAGGAAAGAAGATAAGAAATATGAGGAGTAGCAAGGGTAAGAGAGAGTAGTTCAGAGGGTAGATAGTAGCAACGGATGATATACATATATCACAATGAAATCATGAATGTAACTAATATATATTAATAAGAATTTTTTAAAACAATGTAGAAAAATATTAACAAGTCCAAGTTGTGTGTTGTAGGTCACAGAGATAACATTTTGGAATCACAGGAGAATATCATTAAGTTGTGTTCATCAGGATTGTTCTAAGACTAGTTTGGAATAACCTTGATGTCCCTCGTTTCAGTAATCGAGTCCTTAAAAGAAAGTCACAGGTAACTGTGTGGTATATAAATATAGAAGTTTTTGATTTATTGTAAATTGGATACAAGTTAGTAGAAAAGTACCTTAAAGACTGTAAGCTTTTATGCACAAAGAAGATTTAAAGGAAATAAGAGGAACTCTTCAGATTCATAGGTTTAAAGATTATATTACAAAGAAAGTTTGACACTCTTATTGATCATAATTTTAAGACAAATTGTCCCTAAAGAAAAATGGTTAGAATAAGCTATAAAACAGAGTAACCACTAGGTACTAGTAATTTGTGCCTACAATCCTAGCTTCTAAGGAGGCTGAGATCTGACGATCACAGTTCAAATCTAACCCAAGCAGAAAAGTTTGTTACAGCTTCCACAACTTCCAGATCTCAGGTTCAAGCTTCAGGACTAGCACCAAAGGAAAAAAAATTCCACCAGGTACATAATTCACTGCTAAGTTGCAGCCATGTTGCTTAAATTGAGCCAGGGATCCCTTTCAAATTAAGCTCCCTCAGGACAATATTTTTCTCCTTTTCAGTGACCTCTTTTTTTTTTTTTTTGCCAGTACTGGGGCTTGAACTCAGGGCCTGGGCACTGTTCTTGGGCTTTCTCAAGGTTGGAGCTCTACTTTAGCCACAGCACCACTTCTGGCGGTTTTTTTTGTTGTTGTTGTTGTTGTTTTCTGTGTATGTGGTACCAGGGAATCAAACCCAGGGCTTTGTGCATGCTAGCAAACACTCTACACTCCCAGCCCCACCAGCGGTCTCTCTTAAAAATGCATTCTCTTCCACAGATGGTCCGCATGATGATGGAATTTTTTCTTCCTCTCGTGGGAATTTGGAGCTGATAGAAACTCCTCAGTATCTTGCTGGCCCCAGAACCCTCTGTTGACACCAAGACAATGCGTGCGTGGTTTCTCTTGCTGTCTTCTGAATGCCCAGTAGATGGGTACTAATCAGGATGAAGACTTCAGACTTTGGTCACCATCTCTCATAAAGCTATCATGAGCCGGGAGAGATGACAGAAGCCTGCAAGCCTTCCTCTATTAACCAGTATACTTCTAACAGCAAAGATAGGACATGAGTTTGCAAAGTTCAAATTCCCTTGCAAGGCAATCTTGGAAAGAGGCTGTCAAAAGGAGCTCATTTTCAGACTAAGGGGATTGCGCTCCAAACTCTCCAAGGACACTGGATGGCTAGAATGCTGACGTTTTGTGATGAATCAACCCTGAAACGTTCATGAAGGCAGTCATACTGAGAAACAAGTGGTATCTGGGGAGAAGGGGAGATAACTGAGTAAAAAACGGAATGTCCGCAGATACTTAAGGGAGGAGACAGGAACAACTTCAAAACCCTAATGTTTCATCAAGTGACTCACCATGTGATAGCAATTTCTACCCAAGTGTCCTTAAAAGATGTTTAGCATCAAAAAAATTCTCCATTGCTAAAGGACATATGTGTCTTAGACATGAGAGTGGTGGTTTTTTATTTCATTTTCTTCTATTTTTATGGGGGATTTATTATATAGACACCACTTAAACAAAGGAGAATAGGTGACTTGATTGCTCTTTTCACTCTGATATCATGTTTTTGAAAGTTCTGTCACATTTCTGACAGCCATATATTTTTGGTTATGAGTTGTTTGGGTGACTGCCTCTTGGGGATATCAGAAAAAAACTGAAATTTACACTGGAGCACAGTAAGGGCACAGTCTTCACACTTTTGTCACCAAAGGTCATGCTTTGGATTAATCACTGGGGGACCAGGCCTGTAGACCACAGGAACAAACACAAAATCAATTTTTTAGGAGCCAAATCAATGGGAAACATGACAGAGATGAAACTGAGTGACTTTTGGGGGGGAGGGGAGAGGCTGTTTTAAGAACATAAAAAGTCATGAGGCATAAAAAGACCTCAAAGGGATTCCCTCATTTTCTCAGCTGTGGAAACATTCTGCCCAGCTTGTTTTGGGAATTGACCCAGGAGACCCTAGGTGAGTGTCAATGGTGAGCTCTGGCCTAGCTACCTGGTCTCCTGTCTGTCTTAGAAAATAGGAATGTGCCCTGCTCCTCCACAGCCCCTGGAATAGCTCCTGCCAGCTTCCCAGCGATGTTCTTGGACTGAACTGGAAGCTCCTGGATCAGAGTTAGGCCAAGTGCCCAGATGTGCCAACTCACAGCCAGGGATTCCAGACCTGGCATGGGGGGCCGCCTGCCCGGGGCCATGGGCTATCCTCAAGAAAACAGGGTTGGAGAGAGCTTAGTTTTAGCCCCTGGCTAAGGCAGGGTGCCAGTGGGTTTCTGCAATTACACTTGGTCCTGAAAATGGTTCTACACGTGTCCTAAAGGTTTACGTGATGGAAGTGTTGCTTTCAAAGTTGGAGAATGACATGTGGACTTCAATTTTCACGTACACACACTCTTCTATGTTCAGTAGACTATCCCAATTCCTTATTTTTCTCAAATATTTTTCAAAGCAGTAAAAACCACTTTTCATAAGACCTCATTGGATACACATGGTAGGAAAACCATCAGATTGTAGTACCGTCCCCCATCCCCACCCCGGCTCCACCCAACAGACACCCGCTATCCCATTGTGCAACTTATTCCCCCAGGCCTATCCACAGATCCCTTAAGCTCTAGGGAAACTTGCATGGCTTAAGGAGTTTTATAAACGAATCCAACCTTTTAAAATATCTAGTTTTTAAATTACCAATTCTTAGCAGAATTGGTAATTCTTAGTAAGCAAATACATATTTTCTCAATATGGGATGCAAAACAATCCATCGCCTTCTCTAAGCAGTAGAGAGGAAAGAAAGAGATAGTTAAGGTACATTTAGAGCAACAAAATAGATCATGTTGCCAAGTGGACTTGGAAAAACCATGTACACCTTTTTAAGTCTTTGTTGCTTTATGATCTTATAAAGTAAAAGTACCAGTCATGTGAGGGTTGATAAGTATTTTCCCATGAAATCTCTTATTGTATGTGAAAATTACTTGAGGTACAGGCCCAACTTGAATTAACAGTGGATCAGTGTTTATGATTTTCTGATTATAGATTTATAGAAACCAACAGGAGTGGGAATAGCAGAGATGGGTGACATTCTGGGTATTCTGCTCTAATCATAATGATGAAAGATATGAGGTCTAGAATAATGGTGTAAAAGGGCAGCAAAGGTTGAATACTCAGAGCCTACTAGAAAGAACACTAAAACTGAATATACTCAGTCAATACACATTCCTTTTTAGATGTTGAAATGTGTACAATCTGCAAAGCATTCTCCTTACCAGGATCCCAAATGACTCTCCAAGAAAAGATTAAGACAAGAGTTTCAAGGATATTGTCCCACTTGAGTAGTGGAGAAACTGCATCATAGACATATGGGCAGACTTGCCCCAAGATCACACATGTCAGTAGCAGAACATGGGTATCTCAGTAAGTTAGGGGTCTTGATTGGCCCACCATTTTCTGTTCTAGTTGTTAGAGATCAAAATAGATGTGTATACTGACCTGGAAGCATGAACGTATAATGACTTTCGAAAGAAGTACGGGGAAGAGGAAACTGATACTGAAGTGTATATCACCATCTCAAAATACAGCTGTTTGCATGTCACGGGGGAAAGTGGGCATTTGGAGATGGGGTGCCATCTTATATAAGACACATGGACAAAAGCTTGTTCAATTGGCCTCATAATCAGGTGACATAATGGTATTACACTAAGATTTATGTGCACATACATATCAATATGAATAATTTTCAACTCTCCAGTGAGAGAATAATGAAGGCTCAGAAAGCCAAAGGAACCTAGGACCTAGGTCATATAACCAATACACAAACACAGCCAGAGTTGAGCTCATCACCAGCATTCATCTCACTCTTTGTACTTCACCTCGGCTTCTATGAGAGCAACTACAGGCATGCCAGCTGAGAAGGATAGGAATAATATTGTTGCATTTATGTTTTATTTATGTGTTATCCTGATATTTATCTAGACGCTTTCATCTGGGAGATGTGAAGTATTTCATAAGCAAGTCCTTATTTTCTCTCTCCCCTTCTACTCCTCCATCTGAGTCCTTGGGAACCAAAGAGGTTGCTAAGGACAGCCAAGGTCACAAGAGTGGACAGGTGTATAAGAGGATTGGTGGCTCACTACGTGTGTGGACACAGCTGTGTTTGGTAATAACAGTGATAATCTTACATTTGCGAATCCTTCTGTTATTTACCTCTTTCATGTCCAACTTGCATTCAGTGCTCAGGCCTGCCCAGGGAAATAGGCTAAAATAAAACAATCCCCCCCCCCCCCCCACAAAGCCATTGGCTTAAAGAGGTCAAGTAACTTGTCTACATCATATGGTTGTCATGGATGGAATCACCAGCCCAACCTAGATCTGCTGATTCATGTAAAAACAGGGTTCTGTTGTAACCGAAGGCTAGGCTTTGGAACCAACCCAGGACCACGTAGAAGACCCTCAGGGCTGCATACCTCCAGCAGTGGAGTTCCTCTTTGTGATCCTGTTCTCTCAACTGTAGAATGAGCAAACCATTCATTCCTCCTAGAGTGAGCTGTTAAGAATTCACAGGGCCACTGTCCAAAAAGTGTTAAGAACCTGCCATCATGCCTGGCATAACATGCTCAAGGAAAAGCAGCTACAACTAACATCCCAAGTCAAGTATCTGGGAGGCAGGCTTAGAGTTCAGATACACCTGGGAGAGGAGTAGGTCTGGGTAGAATCTTACCTGAGCTGCCCACCCAAGCTGAAGTCCATGCCCTATTCTCTCCCATGTAGGCACTGGCCCGCTGTGTGGGGTGCATTCTCAGGCAGCCTGCTGGCAACACATGAGGGAGGCAGTTGGTCCTGCCTCACCCCCCCACCACCCCGAGCTCAGCCCACCTGTCTCCACTCCTTGCCGCTGGCAGCCCACTTTGCCTCAGAGAAAAAGCAGTAAACCTGTGTCCTCAGGTGCTCCCCTCCTAGCTCCCCAATCCCAGGGTTGAGCCAAAAAAAAAAAACCAAAGCATTCTGTTTGTTTTCTAAGCTTGAGCCAGGAGCAATTCCCGTAAGGCACCGCCTGGCTTAATGGGGCTATGTCTGAGTGTTGCCTCTACACCAGGTTCTGGCAGAGTCAGGAGGCTGCTCTCTTGCCTGGCTCCACTAGAGGCTGTGGCATTTGCTTAACGTGATTCAAAGTCAGGGCCAAGGGGACAGAGATGGTAAGAGTCTTGGTCCTGGATCTGTCTGCCCTGACTCAATGCAGGATCCTCCACATGTAACCTTCTCAGCTCTGAACCCACAGTACCCCATTCCCAACCTTCACCAAAAGGCAGCTGTATTTAAATCGGTTATTCATCGCTCTAGGTATAAAAGAGTATCACCAACAGAAGCTTCTTAAAAAAAAAAAAAAAGCGTTGCCTGGGCCACACTCATTCTCAAAGAAGATGGTTCAGGAGTGCAGCACTGTTAGAAATGCTTGATGACATGGCCAGTTCAGTGATTTGGTTCTATGACCCTGAATGAATGGGGAGACCCTTATATAATACAACTACAAAAGAGAGGGAGGAGTAAGAGCAGAGGATTTTAGGGGTTTTAAAACACCACATTGCTTCACTGAACAGTTGGGAAAACGGAAGCATGGGGAAAAGAAATGAGTTGCTGGTAGCCTGGATCTAGAGCGTGGATCTCCTGAATCACATTGAAAACAGCCAATGGAGAGATAATGAAAGGATTCGAAGGAAGAAGATAAGTTAGTAGTGAAGGAGGTGAGGGGGGGAGGAGGAGCAGGAGGAGGAAGAGGAGGAAAAGTTAAGGAGGAAGAGGAAGAAGAGAAGGACAAAGAGGAAAAGAAGAAAGGGAGGAGGAAGAGAAGAAGGAGGAGAAGAAAAGGAGGAGGAAGAGGAAGAAGAGAAGTAAAGGAGAAGGAAGAAGAGAAATAAGAAAGGAATGGCAGGAGAAAGTAAAAGAGAAGGAGACAAGAGGAAAGTAAGAAGTTAAATGAGCAGAGGAAAGAGAGAAAGAGCACTGGAAGCCATGTTGGGCACAGCAGCTCACTCCCCGTGAGTCAGGCAGGGCAGCTCTGAGCCACATTTGGCTGTACAGTCCGTATTCAGCAGAGGCAACCAGGCTGGAGCTCCTGTCCCAGCTGGGGCCCCAGGCCTGAGGCTGGAGTCTGCGTGGGGGCAGTGTGACTCACAGCTGCTGCTTCCTCACCCTGCTTCCAGCCTCTTGCTCAACCCTGCCATGGGGTGGGAGGGATGCTCTTTTGCAAGGCAATGCCTGCAGAGAACACCCTGTAACCTTTACAAAAGGATTGTGGCTAAGAGCTGTGGACCCCATCCTGCATGTTAAACAGTTGCCATATCCTCCAAGTTGGCTAGCCTCTTCTGCCTCCAGGCCTTTGTCAGATGCCATCTTCCATGGGAGTCCCTTCCACAAGATGCTGGTCCAGCTTGGCATTTGGAGCCTCCCACATCTGGTCCTGTAGGCCTTCTGTACTTGTCATTCTGTGCCACCTCTAAGACCCAAATCTGACTAGAATTCCCCATCCCTTCATCTCTGCTTATCTTGTGTTCATGTCCCTGGTTAACAGAACTCATAGGCAGCTTTCCTTGCCCCCTCTATCTCCCTTTCCCCTTTCTCTTCTCCCTTTTTCCCTCCTTTCTCCCCTGTCCTCCTTCCTTCCACTTTCCTCTTTCCCCCCTTCATACCTGTCCTTGTCTCTCTGTCTTTCTCTCTTAAGCACACACACACACACACACACACACACACGCACCTAAAACACACATATATATTCCACATGAAATTATCCGGTCTTAAACACCTAACCTCGTGATCCTCAGATCACGAAAGTCAGAATCATTCTCTTTTTCTATTGTAGACTGTCTTAAGACTTGACTTTCTAGATCCTTTCTATAACACTCCGCAAGTCTACAACTCTAGAACTTTTTATATAAGACCACAGAGTTGGAAGTTCCAAAGGGAACAGATTTATATCCAGATAATGTCTGTGGCTGCAGACTTTGACAGAACTAGGGTTCAGTTAGGTTTTTATCACCTGTTTTCCCTCTGCTTTCAGCTACAGCATCCTTGCATGTAATACAGTGATGTAATGACTTTAAAATATCTTGTACTGTCCTGGTCTTGAGTGATCTATAGAAACAAGGCTTTTCTTACTCAATGAAAGCTCAGTTACTTTCTGACAGTGGGATATTAAGGTTGTAGATATGCAGCTCTCATCTTTTTCCTGATAAAGAAACTTCCCTACTTAAGGCCTCACTCCCCATACCTAATTGTATGGGCAGGAATTTCCACACATGAGAAATAAAGACTCTTTCTAATATAGGGTATATTAGAACTCAGACCTTTCTGACCTTCCAGGTGCCTGGTCTTGCTTATGAGGCTTTGCTGCCTGGTAGAAAGAGAAACAGTTTTAGTCCCCAGATGTCAGTCTTAGAGCGCAATGGAAATGAAAATACCTACCCTGCCTTTCACAGAAAGCCAGGAAACAGAGTAAGTCAAACACATGCATCCCTTTTCCTTCTCCTGCTATCACTCACAATACCCTTTTGGACTCTTTCATCTAAGCCCCTGCAAGAAGAGAGTGGTGTTTTCTGCCCTCCATAAGCTAAGTCCCCATCCAGGGGTTCTAGACGATTGAAAATTCCCTACCTGGTTCCTTTTGGACTTGGTTTTCTCTGTCATACCACCACTAACACTACTGCCACCACCACCACCATCACCAGTGTCTGGTGGATTCTCTCTGAAATGCCCCCAACTTTGCTATTATCATCTCAGTTTACTCCACAGAGTTTAGTACTATAGTTCAATGTGGGTAGAAAGCAGACAATGAGGGATAAGGCCAGAGAGTGAGGAATCAAGATCCACTCATCATAGATTCTCAGAAAATGGGAAGCACTGGGGAAAATTAGAAAGTAGAGCAAAAGAAGTTGTCCAGAAAGTTTGTAGTTGTTAACAAACTTAATTGGGTAGTTGTTACTACCCACAATTATGTGGGCAGTATAATTTGAAATAGCCTTCCACATTGAGTTATGATACACACACATATATACACATATCTGCATGTATACATATGTATATAAGCATACACACATATGAAATATATCTCACACATATGATACATAATATTATATATTATATATACATATATATAAACATTACATTTTTGAGAATGAAAAAGCACCCATTAAAACTTTGTCTCTTTCTGTCAGGAACCCACAAAGACTGACACCGGCCACTGGTCCATCTAGGCACCAAATGTTCTAAGATTGTTCCATTGGGGAATGTGCAATGAATGGTGTAAACATGTGTAAAATGTTATTCTCTTAGATAACTTCCCAACCATGCCTCTGATTTATCATCTGTGAGCATATTACTAGGAAAAACTCTGTCTCATTCATCTCATCTATTTTCCTTGGGAAAAATGGTAAGCAGGACTTTTTTAAACTCACTCAAAACCATTTACCTCCAATTTACTTCTAATACCCCTTCTAGTAGAAGGGGTAAAGATCTAACTAAGATCAAGTTCCTGGATTCTAGCCCCAGCACTACCAAAAATTAAACAAACAAACCCAAATCTCAGGAAACCTCAGCAGTACAGGTAAGAGAAATGAGTGTACAAGCACCTGTCTCCTTGAATTTACCTTCTTTGGTGACTTCTGGGACACTTCAAAATCTAAAGAACACTGTTTCAGAAACTGTGAATCCAACTCAAACTTCAACTTTGAGAACCAGAGAGAGAAGGAGACTTGCTAGTGCTCATAATCCGAGCCATTGTAGGACTGAAATTTGAACCCTTTATCCACACTAACAGCACTGCTTCTCCAACTAGGTGACTCTACTGCATTTAGTGAGTATCAAACCCAATTCAGGGGTCAAGGGAAAGATAAAGATTCCAATGCCTCATGTCCTGAAACCGGGAATCTCATGGGACCAGGATGGTGGCAGCCAAGTGGTCCAAACTCCAGCAGTGAATACATTCTACTTCCCCAGGAAAGTCAAAGGCTGGTGGAGGGAGTCCCATGGCTTTTTATTGGAGATTAAGGAAGTTATTATGAATAATCATGAATAAAATGGGGAAAATACCACCAGCAGAGTCTAGCAGAACTTAGTGTGACAGGAGCTAGTACATAAAAAATAAATTCAGGCAAAGAATCAGAGACCAGAGAATGGGGCAAGTTAAGACAGAGTTGGAGGCTCTGGCTAAGTGTCTTAAGCTAAGCTGTCTGAGCTACCTTGGGGCAAAATCTCCTCTTGAAGACCAGATCCCCCTTCCTCATTTTGTTCTTTAATATTCTGTTGGTCCCAGCCATAGTCTGTGGATCTGCAGACATGCCAAGAAAGAGGCCAGAAAGTCTGCCTTGGACTCTAAAACAAGACAGATCAATAACTTGTCTGACCTCACTTCATTTTAGTTCCCAAATTAAAAATAAATAAAAAGATGCAACTTTAGATGTTTGTAGAACTCACCTCGAAGTAGCCCTGGGTGAGGGAGGAAAGCTGAGAGATGGGGGAGAGAGCAGCCAGTGCCTGTTTTCTTCAGTTTTTTTTTCTCCTTCTGAGACTCAGTTTCTTCCCATCTGCTATTATCCTCAGCCAGCATTCCTTTTGCAGGAACTCTGTGCCTACTACAGGGTTAGTCTTTAAGACAGAATAGAAGAATGCATGTGGAGCAAAGGTTCTGCTCTCAAAATGAGCCTAATAGTCGAATTTTGAAGTACAGTAAGAAATGATAATGCTGGCTGTGGCATCAGGAAGGCTTGAGTTCAATTTTTATCCCAAGTTTTACTTCTATTTCTCTATGCCAGAGAGTGTTGGGAGCCAGAATGGAATCAAACTGTACCTTGACTTGCATCAGACAATGGGCGGTGTGTCTGTCTCTCTTCTATTTCTTCCTAGTCCTTGCCCCCTATTTCAGGAACCCCAATCTGCGAACCCTGGTTTGCTGCCGGTTGGCCCCGGCAAGAGAGGGAGGAGGGGAAAATAGCATCTACTTAGCATGACCTTAAATACATGGTCAATATTCACCCTCTTTACTCCCTCTTAGAAAATTTAGAGAAGTTAAATTTAGAGTGGGTCTGTTTCATGCCCTCTGATCATGGGTGAAGGTTGAAGTGTTAGAAAACTCTTAGGGAAGAATAGGATGTCAGCATTAAGGCCTTCTATTAGCTACAGTGAATATATTGAAAACTATAGTTGCTGAATGAACGGTGAATGAACTATCTGTAGTCCAAGAAGTTCAGTAGACTTGTGATTGACTCATCTTATATTTTATAATTTAACACATACTAGTGCATCACCTTATCATTGTAACCACCTAGTAGTTTTGATGTACTTTTTAGGTAATACAGGAAAGTATGATATTACATCTAGAATGTTGAAAATACTAACACAGAGACAGCATTGTGGTAGGAAAAAAAAATCTTTTACCCAAATCCTTACCTATGACACTGCACTCTTTTTCTTTAATCAGTCATGGAACTTGAACTCAGGGCCTGAATGTTGTGCCTGAGGTTTTGGCTCCAGGCTAGCATTCTACCCCTGTGAGTCACAGCTTCACTTGTGGTTTCCTGATAATTTCTTAGTGACAAGAGTCCCAAAGATCATCCTGCACCATCCTCATGTCCTCAGATCTCTGCCTCCTGAGTAGCTAGGATTACAGGCAGGAGCCCGCTGCTCCTAGCAACCTTTCATTTTTGAATAGTAAATTTTGTTGTGCTTTAAGGAGCAGAGAGAAAATACTCTGTGGCCTGGTATCCAAAGTCTGGTCCCATTATTACCACAAATTTACTGTGAGGAAGAGCCAGTCCTTTCCCTGGTTAAAATCCTTCTATCGCGTTACGTAGTATTTACCAAACTGCAGAATATATCAGAATTAAATTAAATAATAAAAAAGACTTCCTGACTTTCTGATAACTCTACAAATTTATTAGTAGAGGATGGCATAGGGGTAACATGAATCCATTTTCCCTTTTAGATTAAAAAGAAAAATCGATAGACTGGGAAAGTAGCTTACACTAGTAATCCAAACTATTTGGAAGGCAGAGAATCCAGATTCAAGGTCATCCCAAGGAAAGAAAAGGAAAGGGTAGCATGACTCCACATCCGCCTGCCTACAAACTGGGCTTAATGATGCATGTCTGTGATGCCAGTTAACAGAGGCCATAGGCAGGAGAAAAATGGTCCAGATTTGCTTGGATAAAAACATAAGACTTTATATACAAAGCAACTTAAAGAAGAAACAGAACTGAAGACATGGATCAAGTATAAAGGGACCTGCCTAGGAAGTATGAGGACCCAAGTTCAAAGCTCAGCACTGCCAAAGGAGAGGGAGTAGGGAGAAAGCCACAGTTAATAGACAAGGAGCACTTCCGACAATAATAACTCATTATAGATTCATAAAGCTAGAGAAAACACTTAAAATGTTTTGCCATACAGAAAGGACAGATGTTTAAGGAGAGAGATATGCTTACCCTGGTTTAAATGCTATACCATTTATATGCATACCTGAACATGACATGACATGCAACCCATTAATATGTACAAATTTTGTATTTTCTGTTTCAGCTCAAAGAAGACAGAGTGAAGCAAGCTCATAATCTTCCAGGGGTAACAGTATCTGTTGAGAACTGCATAAAGTTTTGTTTTCTCATTGCATTGATTTTTTAGACTTATCTTCTATTTAAAGCATAGGATCATGGTTTTCCATTTACTGGTAATGACATCAGCTTCCATTTTTTTAAATCATTGATTTTTAACCAAAAATAAAAAAAGAAAGTGAGAGAGAGAGAGAGAGAGAGAGAGAGAGAGAGAGAGAGAATCCCATTTCTAGAACACATTAAGTTAATAATATCCCAGATATGGCAGAAGTGTGCAGGTGGTTCTTGAAGGGGATATAAGAAAAACTACATAATGGTTTTCCAGGGTCCTGTGAGGGAGGGAACTGTGATTACTTATGTTCTCCAAACTGAACCTACTAGCCAGAACATTCTGATGTAGATCAAATAAATTTTGCTTTACAGAATGGAGTTTCTGCTGAAGCAAATATCCACATAAAGTGATACCCAGCTATCAGGAGCTGCTCTTCCTTGCTACTTTCTGTGTGAGACAGAAAAGCAAGTCTCCTGAAGTCCTGGAAAGACAAAAGTGCCCTTTAAGTGGAAAGGCCAGAGAAAACAGTCCACAGCTGCCCAGAGGCCACCCCAGCAAGAGGCCCTGTTATTGCTTAGAGGCTCTGAGCTTCCCCAGACTGAGCCTCTCCACTCCCTGGCCAAGAAGAGAGACAAGGCCAGCTGCAAGGGCCAGCCTACTTGTAAGCAGCTGCAATCTCTAAGCCAATGCGAATCAGGGGCCCGAATGCAGGCCCCTTCTCCTGTACCCCACAGCTTGAAATAGAGCAGAGCAAGGGGGTAAATCCAGGACAATCCCGAACTGCAGGGAATGGGTTTTCCCACTTAGTGTATTTCTCCCCACCCTCTGTCCCCCTCCAGGCCAATAGAGCTCTCAGAAGACCTCTGTGGGTGCTGACCTCTGGGAAAGTTATTGGGTCAGAGAAGGGAAATGAAAGCAGGAAGAGGAGGAGGATGGAGGAGAGGAGGAGGAGGAGAAGGAGAAGGAGAAGGAGGAGGAGGAGGAGAAGGAGAAGGAGGAGGAGAAGGAGGAGGAGGAGGAGAAGGAGAAGGAGGAGGAGAAGGAGGAGGAGGAGGAGGAGGAGGAGGAGGAGGAGGAGGAGGAGGAGGAGGAAGGGGGCAGGAGAAGCACAACAGGGGAAAGGAAGGGGAAGGGAAGGGGAAGAGAAGGAGGAAGGGGAGAGGAGGAGGGAGAAGCTGAAAAGGAGGGGCAGGAGAAAGTGGAAAAGGGGGGCCTAGGGAAAAAGGGGAGGGAGAGAGGTGAAGGAGAAGAGGAGGGAAAGAAAAAAATGAGAGCAAAGGAAGAAGAGAAAGGGAAAGAGAGGGGGAGGAGGAAGAGGAGGAGGAGAAAGTAGAAAGAGAATGATGGTCCTAGATCTACAGGGGGAAAAGGAAAGAACAGAAGATCCTTTTTCCCCTATGTTTAATATTCACTGATCATATGACTGAATGAAACAGAAAAGAAAAAACTCCCAGCCCCATGTCTGATCACTGAATATAGGAGCTATGTAAAGAGAAGAGGCCTCCAGGTGCAGGAGTGTGAGAAGAAATTGGTTATAATCCAGGATAGTGAACGTAGGTTTAGGACTGCTGGTTCTGTGATGCATGTGTCTGGTGAGTCTATTGACCCATTATTTGAATGCCCCATGAATTCACTGCATAACAGCAGGGGACTGGGCAAAACACAATCTCTGTGCAACACACTGAAACATCTGTTCAGTTGCATTGCATTCAGTACCTGACATGTGGGGTATCCCTGTACAAGGCACTGAGGATTATGGAAGAAAATTGGTCTAGATACTGTATACTTCACATTCTGGTAAGACAAGTGAGATGAATAAATGCAATTAAGTCCAAAAAGGGCTCTGGGCAGATCAAGTCCCTTTGTACCAAAGTCAGAAATTTTTGAAGGCTGGGCATGGTCATTCTCACTTACAATCCCAGTTACTCAGGAAGAAGAGACAGGAGGATCAGAGTAGGTGCCTAGCATGAGTAGAAAAAGCACAAGATCCTACCTCATAAACAAACTAAAATCAAAAAGAGCACTTTTCTAGTAAGCCCAAGCCTAAGACTTTCCTGATAGAGTTGAGGAAATATCTTCATGTCCCTCCTCCATGACACGTGTTAGCAAAAGTGAGAGTCATCATTTGTAAGCTCTTTAGATATACAAACACACCCAGAGCCTTCTAACATGGAAGCTTTAGCCAGCTCTTTAAGGCATCTGCTTGTCTATTATTGTTTTCGATGGTGAGTTTTAAAAAAGTACTTTATTGTTATTATAAAAGTGATGTGAAAGGGGGTTACAGTTACATAATGTCTCTCCTTCCCTTACTCTTTCCCAGTTTTTCCCTCCTGTCCCCAGCCACAAGTTGTATAGTTCATTTTCAATACACTGTCTAATGAATATCATTGCTGCATTTATGTACCTTTCGTCCCTGCAATTTTGTGCTTACACTCCCTAAAACATACACAAACAAGACAAAAAGAAAAGAAACACAAACAGCAACAAAGAAAAAAAAACCTCCTGTTTTCATTTTCCATAAACATTTTAATATGATCAGATACACATAGGTATTGTGCCTTTGTGTTCCTCTCCTGAGTAACCTCTTTTGGTCTCACTGTGTATGAATGCCTAGAGACTTGTATAATTTTATCATGTCCTAATATATTTTAGAGCTAGTTTCTGCATATGAGAGAGAACAGGTATGGTTTGTCTTTTTGAGCTTGGCTTACCTCACTCAACATGATTTGTTCTAGAGCCATCCATTTAGCTACAAATAATAATATTATTCTTTCTAATGGCTGTGTAAAATTTCATTGTGTATAGGTACCACATTTTTTTCTGATTTACTCATCTATTGTAGGACGTCTGTACAACTTGGCTATTGTGAACAGTGCATCAGTGAACATGGATATGCAAGTGTCTGTCATTTTCTGGCTTGTGATGTTCTCGGTAGAAGCCTAGGAGTGGTATGGATGGGTCCTAGGGAAGTGTTTTGTGTGTATGTATGTGTTTATATTTGTGTGTGTGTGTGTGTGTGTGTGTGTGTGTGTTATATTGCTCTTGAACAAAAAGCTATGATGATATAAAAGAGGGAGAAGAAGTTGATGACTGAACTAGTCACACATATTCCTTCCACCTTTGTCTTTCTAGGACATTTCTGTCACAGTTCTATAGTTGAAGATCTAGTGTACTGTCCTGAGTGTTTTATTTTTGTTTTTGTTTTTGTTGTTAGCGCAGGGCTAGTGCCTTCCTGCCTGAGTCTGAAGCTCAGCTTCCTGGTTTGGGGAAAGTAATTGGAGATTAGAGTGTACTGGGACTTTCTTTCCTGGGCCAGCTTTGAACTATGGTACTTAGATCTCAGCTTCTTGATAGGCAGGACTACAATCATAAGTTTTATACTTCAATCAGTCCATTTGTTTCAAACTAGACTGGAGGCATCATAAGGCAAGGAACATGCTTTCACTTGTAGATGTGTGTTTCTAACCTCTAAACTAGGAAGCATCTAATAAGCATTTGTGGAACAGTAGCATGGAACAACATTATTTTAGAGGTTTAATATTCAAGTATCAATATTTCCGTGAAGAGGAAGGATGGAGGGAAGAAAGTGCTTCAGAGAGAGGGAAAGAAATGTAAAGTGCACACAGATCATGACCTGTGGCTGACAGGCAGAGGAGCAAGGAAAAGCACGTGGGAGCCAAGGATAGCATGTGCAAGATTTTATGATCAATGTGGATATGGAGGTGACTCTTGATGAACCCAGGGCAGTGTGCAAAAATGAAGCTGAGCGAGGGTGAGATGGAAATAAGGCTGGAGAAATCATACATGTTGAAAACCAATGTTCTTTTGAGGTAACAACGTCCTGTTTCAAATTCATCCTGTGAGCACAAATCCTTCATTTAGTCCTGCCCACTCCCCCCACTTTGTCTGTGTCCCATAAGCATGCATTGCAATGCTTTCGATAACCTTATAACGCCTGGCTCCCTCTTCTGCTAGAATAATTGCTAGGACCCATTCATTTTTGTCTCTTCAATGTCTTTTATGGAGGCATGGCTAGAAGTTTCAGAAGTGTGTACAGATTGGAACAGAACTGAGGCAAAATGAAACATACGAAGGTAAGGCCAGTTGTCATTCTCTCTCTCCAGGACCAGTTATCATCTTCCTTTTTCTTCTTAAAATTAAGCTGGATCATCAAGTTCCAAGTTGGAAGCAAAAAAATCATTCCCAATTTATGAGACAAAGGAGACTACCAAAGAGAAAAACAGAAACCGAGACTATGAGAAAGACACAGGCAAAATGAGCCTGCATAAAACAAGTCCCCTTTATTAAAAAAAAAATATGGAGGGATCTGTTGGTGTCTCCAATAAGCCCCAGGAGAAAAGAGAAAGATCCCATCCCTATGGGTATCAAGCTGCATCCGTTACATACCACCACTAATTTGATTTTTACAGCATAAACTGACCTGCCAAACTTTTATTGTTGAGACTAGCTGAAAAGGTAGCTGCAGAGAGGAAGAAGGAACAAAGGCAGGCTCTCTTTTCCTTCAGGTTCAGTCCTAAGTGTCTCCTTTTCTTTTTCTTGGCTTCCACCCAATTCTCAAAATGGTGACTCTTGATATTTCATGAGGGGGTCCCTACTGGCCAGAAATGTTAAAAAAAAAATCTGAGGTCATTTCTCCTTCCTGAGTGGCCTTTTTCTCATCAGGCAAGCAGGAAGTAGAAACCAGCACCAACGTGGCTGCCCTGGGCTATAAAGCTAGTTGACAGAGGTTGGCTAATGGGTTAACCAAAGAACATTAAAGATGACGGGGAAATGCCAACCAAAGTTCAACTCAGCATTTCCTCAATAGCTCCTTGAGAAAAAGGTGAACTACAGGCAAATATCTTTAGATTGTATTCTGTAAGCACCCCTTCTGGAATGCACCATGCCATACCAAATCCCTGAAGTCACGGAATGAAGAGGCCTGCTTAGAGCTAGCACTGGTCATAAACCTACTGATCTAGAGACATTCTCTGTGTTGCACGGCTCACAATAGTACCATCACAAAGGGCTCATCTTCTTCTGTGCTGACTTGGAAATCACTTCAAGACTTGTTAAAGAATGTTTCTTCAGAGTAAAAATAGGTCCAGAAGCATAGTCCAAGTGGAAGATCATTTAAGAAATGCTTCTTAGAAGATTCAGAGCTTTCCTTATGACCTTGAAGAATAAAGCCTAAGGAGGCACTGATGAAGCAAACAAGAGATGGAGCCTTCACAAGATTTTTCTGTTCATCTAACAATGCATTCAAGAAAGTTTCTTTTCGGTGCCTGCTCTAAGACAGGAAGCATTGTTGGGGTGGAAGACACAGATATAACCAAGAGGCATGAGACCTGCCCTCAGATAACTTACATTCTAAACAATAAGGACAAATGGAAGCAGACAATAACAGAGCAATCCTCTGCTCAAAACAGTCACGAATTGGAGGCTTGAAGTTTAAGAAGTCTTCTCAAAGAAACACAGACTACCTGACTACCACTGTCTGACTACCAAAAACATTTGGTAAGCTGGGCACAGTGACTCATGTCTGTAATTCTACTTACCATGATAACTGAGTATCATGGTATAGCCAACATGGGCAGAGAAGTTCATAAGACTCTATTCTCCAAAAAGCCAGAAGTGTAGCTATGGGTTAAGTGAAAGAGATCTAGTTTTGAGCTTTGAGCATGCAAGTCCTGAGTTCAAGCGTCCAGAATGGCAAAAAAATAAAAGTAAATTAAATTAAAATAAAACACCTCACTATACCAGCTCCATCTCAGGCTTTTACACTTGTATTTTTCTCTGTCTGGACCATTCTTCCTCCAGCTCACTCATCTTGCACTACTCTTTGATCTAATGTTGGCTTTTTCTGACCACTTGACCTAAATTAGCCAACCCCCTTTTCTTTTTTAAATAAAATTTTTTTCTAAAGCTGATATGCAGAGGGGTTAGTTACATAATATGAGTATAGTCCATTTTTAACAGTGACACCCCCTCCATTTTCTCCCAGTTTTTACTTTCCCAACAACTCTACCCACAGTCATTTCAGCATGGTGTCTAGTGAGTATTATTGCTGAATTGCCTCCTTTTCTGTGCTGGTTTTTTTTTGTTGTTGTTGGTGGTGGTGGTAATAGTGATGGTGTTATTTATTTGGATTTTTTGTATGGACTTCTCTCTCTCTTTAGATTGCGTATCTTATTTTTTCATTTATGGAATCATTGTTCATTACCTGATAAAGCATACAGCTTGTTGTTCTTTTGTTTATTAACAATTTTCCTCTCTGTCTGTCTCTCTCTCTCTCTCTCTCTCTCTCTCTCTCTCTCTCTCTCTCTCTCTCTCTCTCTCTCATCATGACTCTTTCTTACTGGAGACACTGATCAGAGCTGGTAAGTGACACACCTAGAGTTATTCAATGCTACATCCACATGCCTTAGAATGTTGGTTCCACAAAGGGAAAGATTCCTCTTTCTTTGGTTTGCTCATGCATCCTCAGCATCCTAATGTCTGATATGTGTATGCATTCAATAAGTATTTCTTGAATAAAAGAAAACTAATGAATTGGGGTTGTTTTGCTTTTTAATAGATAGATTTATTTCTATTATCTTTAAATAATCATATCAAGGGGTTTTAATTCAGAATGCCAATTCACAAATATAATGCATCTTGATCAATGTCACTTAACTCCATCATTGTCCCCACCATCTGTCCTAGCTCTACTCGTCTCATACCTATGCTGATTATGACTGCATTTACCCACCGTTCCCCTCTCCATTCAACCACCTAGCTTTGGTTAAGCCCCACTCTTCACACAACTTGCTTCAGTTTTCAGGTATTCATTTAAAAAAATTGTTAGTTAATTGAAGGAATTCTGATTGTGAATAGAAAGCACTGGAGGAGGTGGTGCTGTGGCTCAAGTGGTAGAGTGCTAGCCTTGAGATGAAGAGGCTCAGGGACAGCACCCATACTTCAAGCATGAGAAACTTGAAAGAAGAAAGGACACAACAAAAGATCTACCTCCCATTACGCCATCTGTAAGATACATAGATTATAGAAATGATGCAAGATTAACATTATGTCCTGTTTATACATGAGTAAACTAAACTGCAGGATGCTGGGTATCAGTTACTCACATCTCTAATCCTAGTTACTCAGGAGGCTAAAATCTGAGAATCATAGTTCAAAGCCAGCCCAGATAGGAAAGTCCAGGCAGGAGACTCTTATCTCCAATTAACCACCGGAAAACTGCAAGTGGCGCTGTAGGTGAACTAGTAGAGCATTAGCCTTGAGCTAAAGAACTCAGAGACAGTACCCAGGCCCAGAGTTCAAGCCCCATGGCCAACAAACAAGAAGAAAAAGAAAAGAGAAACTAACCTGAAAGAGTCAAAAATGACTTTACCCATACCCAGATAGTATGTAGAAAATAAGGAAGCAATCCCAGATTATAAAAGCCAGGTCACTTTAGGTAAAATGACTTCAACCTCATTAACCTTGAGTGCTATGAGGTGGCTCTTCAGGTTCCTGCTTTTCACTTTAGTGCCCAGCTTTCGTGGGCAGTTCAGACGACATGGAACTGATTGGCCCCAGTCATGGGACTGAGGAATAATGGCATGAACTGGCAACATCAGGGCTGGGGATGACTCAGCAGACCAAAGCTAGGGAAAAGAGCCCATCTCTACCCACTCCAAACACCTCATTCATTCTCTGATGTCAGGCGCCTTGCAACCCCTGGGCTGGGCCAGTTAATAGCTCACCCAATAAACGGGTGTGTAACAAAGTCTACAGCAAAGGCATCGTCATTTGGTTAAGGTTGATCTCTGTGCTGGCTGCATGATTAATTAAAACTGGCTGTGGTTCTCTGCCTGGGGTCATTCAGAAATCCTTCACTCCTTGGCTGGAAGTGGGCAGACTCACAGTTTATACTCTCCCCTTTCTTCCTCCCTTGTGTATCCTCCTTTCCTTTCTTTGTTATTTCATCTATTCATTTTTTTTCATAGAGTCCTATATTCACTTACTCATCTATTCATGAATTCATTCACCTATTTGGTTTCCATGTAATGATATTAACTTCAAACCTGTATTTACTTGTCTTATAAACACACACAAAAATACACTCATTTTTTAATCAAATCTGAGATTAAGAGAGATCTGTGACCAAGATGAAATCACCTAATTTCTCTAAGCAGATGCTTGGCACTAGCTTTCTGAGTCTAGTAGAACCAAAGGCCTTCTCTAACCGAGAGTCCTACAAATTTAAGTTGTATGAAAGACAACTCCCTACAAGAGTTCACAATCTAGAAAACATAATTCAGAAAACATTTTCCATACTCATATACATGTGGATGTAGGCATAATTTAGGTGGAAATAGAGGAAAATGGAGAGGTGGCACTGATGAAAATGCATTGTACTCATAAATTGACCTGTTGAATTGGAACCCATTTGTGCAACTCCTTCAAGATAATAAAAAAAATTAAATTAAGAAACAAATAATAAAAAGGAAGGTTATGACATAGTCATTGCCCTTGGTACATATAATACAATTTGTGATACTCTTTTTTGTTTTTAAAAGGTTGGCCTCAATCCAGAAGTTGATTTCACAACTCACTAATGGGTTATGACTAGAAATTTGAAAAGTATCTAAAACTGATCTAGAAGGTCTGCAGAAAAACCACTGGTTTCAAGCATGTGTAATATAAGCTAGATATTTAGAGTTCATTTAGACTTTCCAGTCACATCATCTGAATTAATCTGCCTTCCAATGATACCAGCTGTCTCTCCTATATTATTCTTGATTGACATTACTGTCTTGAATTTTCTACTTTCCTGTCCTGATTTCCTATTTCCTGTATTACTTCTCTAAACTGCAGCCAGTGATTCTTCTAAAATATACATGTGATGAAGTCTTTAGCATTCCTCATTTATCTACAGTCAACAAAAATAACTAAATGTATCTAGTTCTTCATCTAGTGTCTGGCCTTAATCTGGCCTCTTGGGTCATTTGTCAGTAATTTCACTCTTGTATCTTATATTGCATCAATATTTAGTCACTCATTAGTCCTTGAGTATTCAATGCTCTTTAACATCTCTGGGCTTTAGATGATATTTTTTTCTGCCCAGAATTTCCATTCTACCTAATATTGAATAATTCAATAATAATTTCAATCACTTATTTTCTAAGTAGCTCCCTTAGCCACCTACTTATTTTTGGTACTATTCTGAACATTTTACTTGACAGTCTCTCTTGTATGGAGCTTATGAGTTCATGGATCAAGTTCTTGAACATTTCCCCATCCCCAAGATTTCTTAAAATTTTTGGCATCTTAGGTAGTTAGAAAATACTTTGAGTATACAATATGACCTAGACAAATAAGATTTGATGTGCTAATATTTGTGGCAACTACAAAATACTTCATTAAGTATAATTCCAATCTCTGAATGTTATCCTTATCTCTGCACTAAGGTTAAGATTCCTACAGGGAGATGCTACCAATGACTAGACATGGCTGGATACAGTGATGGATTGATTGTAGGAAATCTTTATAGTATTTGAATAAAGCTCCTCCGTCAATGGCTGACTCACCTTGTGGATTAGCTGGACTGTGTAACAGTTTGAGCTACATCTTCACACCTTCTTATCTATCCTCCTCCACTGAGTCTCAGAGTCTCAGACTCCTAGAGAGCTCAAATAGGATTGAGAGTATAGCTCAATGGTATAGTGCTTGCTTAGTCTAAACGGGGCCTGAGTTGGGACCTGAAGAATGAATAGGAAGAGGAAGATGAAGGAGGAGGAAGAGAAGGTAGTTAAGAAAATGGGGGAGGAGAAGGAGAAGGAAAAGAAGCAGAAAAGGAGGGGGAGGAGGAAGAGGAGAAAGAGAAGAGTAAGAAGAAGAAGAGTAAAAGGAAAGAAAGAGGAAGAGGAAGAAGAAGGGGAGGAGGAGGAGGAGAAGAGGGAGAAGAGGAGGAAGCTGTTGCCATAGGACCCAACATATTACCCTCAAGAACATAAAAAATGGACAGAGGTTCTGACAGGTCATGTGACTTGCAAACAAGTAATGAGACTGAGGTTCACTTGAGTTCTGGTAAATGTTTAACAACTGACTTTCTGGGAGGAAGAGCTGATTTGTAGTGCTGGCTGATTTCCAGGGTGTAAATACTTCCGCCCTGGCCAAGCTCACACTACCAATGTGTCTTTGCTGAACATGGAGCTAGGAAGAGAAGTAGAGAGTTATTCTTGGGAGTCAGAAAAGCTGGTTCTAGTGCAGCCCTGTGAGATTTCAAGGTTAAGTTTGTATGTAGCATTTTTTTTTGCCAGTCCTGGGCGTGAGCTCAGGGCCTGAGCACTGTCCTTGGATTTTCTCAAGGCTAGAGCTCTACCACTTGAGCCTGAGCACCATTTCTGGCTTTTTTATATGTATATGGTACCGAGGAATTGAACCCAGGTCTTCGTGCATGCTAGGCAAGCATTTTACCACTAGGCCAAACTCCGGGCCCCTGTGTGTAATATTTTTGACAGTCCTCAACCATTCTGCTTCAATCTCTACTATTCTTGTGGTGGGGGTTGGGAGGTGGGGTGGGAGAGGGACTTGCCACTGGACTGGAAACTATACATACATGTAGCTTCTCCTGAAGTTTAAGAGGTGTATGGGGGTCCTCATGTAGGCTCTCCTATAAGAGAGAGCAGTCTCAGAAGATTCATAACACCAAAGTAGCTTGGGAAGACGCTGCCTTCCAGATAGGCTATGGAAGACAGAATTGGAGAGAAAGTAGAAGGTGGTTAGGACCAGTAAGCAGTGATTTAAATAAGAGACATAACACTCTAAAGACAGGTGGCGTAAGGACTGCTTCACAAGGGAAATTAAGAAAGGAGACAGGAAGGAAGGACTATGTCTAATGGTTACTGAAACTTTATCTTTTGCCATGCTTATGTGAAGCATTTTCTCATTTTAAACCCATTCACCGAAATGTCAAGGTAAGAATTATTATGCCTGTGTGACAGATATGAAAACCTAGCCTCAGGGAGACTATATCTTCAATAATAATAGTGAGAGAGGTTAGGAAAATAGTACCTGATATGAAGTAAGCCCTTACTGTCCACATAAGTGATATGCCCATTTTACCTATGTGATTACTGCAATTAGCAAATGGCAGAGCTGAATAGTATCACTCTATATTCATTCTTCTCTAAATGTCATAAGCAATTCAGACTAAGCCCCCAAATATGAGGCACAAATCACTTTTATTTCTCTCCTTCTTTGATCAGGACAGAGAGTAGAGAGTAAAAGAGACACAATCAAAAAAAAAAAACAAAAACAAAACAACAAAAAAAAACCTAGGTGCCGGCAGATTATGCCTCTAATCCTAGATACTCAGGAAGCTGAGATCTGAGGATTGTGGTTTGAAGCCAGCCCGGGCAGGAAAGTCCATGAAACTCCAAACTCCAGTCAACTATTCATAGAAAGAGGTGGCACTGTGGCTCAAGTGGAAGAGTGTTAGCCTTGAGCACAAAGAAGCTCAGGGACAATGCTCAGGCCCTGAGCTCAGGCCTAGGACCTGCACAAAACAAACATACAAAAAAAAACAACACCAAACAAACCAACTAAAAGCAAAAACAACCACAGAAGAGCAAGGCAAAGCCTTGACTCTGAGATCAAACTGAAAAGAATGCTACTGGGCCAAGCCTAGTGCAGCGAGCAGTACCTGGGGAACATGAAAGGCTTAGAGCTCTGGGCCTTCGTAACTGACTCTGTGACCTTGAACAGGATTACTTTCCTCTGCACCTGAGTTCTCTTCTCTGTAAAGCTTTGCCACATGGACCACATGGAAAAGTTACAGGTGGACTGTTGCATAGATGAGGTTCAGCAAAATGAGGGTGGCTGGATTAAGTCAGAGAAGGAACTGGAAACTGTAGGGATTCCGAGCTGGATGGCATCATGGGTGATATACTGTTCCCCTCCTAGAAGAACCTACACTTCTAAGACATGGAAACACTCACTCACCCTTGGGTGAATCTGTCTGTGCACATAGCTCCTGGACTACTGGCCAGAGAGGGTGAGTGCCCCCTCTATCCATGAGAAGAAAACCGGGGAGAAGGGTTCTTCATAAATATTGGCTCCTTCTCAGTTTTCCCTATAGTTGTAGGGAGCAAAAGATTATAACAGGAGTGACATCTAAGAGACCTGGTGAGAATCTCCGTGCCCTCACTAGCTTGCTGTGCAACCCACAGCAAAGCCAGTGGATGTCTCTGAGCCTTGGTTTGCTAATGTGGAAACAACCGATATAGTGCCTGCCTCACCAGAGTGTTGGATATATTTGTAAAGTGCTTAGTAAGGTTCCAGACATGAAAATAAGTATTTAATAAATGTGTGCTCTCAGGATTATCCATCAAAGCAGTGAATGATAAAGTAATGCATGTTATTGGAGAGCTCAGCTTTCCTACCTATAAGGACTACACAACCTGAAACATTCCTTCCCTCCCTGGCATCTCCTGATTTCCCTCAGAACACTTTTAGTGATACAAAAAGAAAGATGTGTTCCAGATCATATGACGAGAGATGAAAGTTGGGTTCTCCTCAGCCTAGATACAAAGTTTGTGTTCACCAGGTTGGTGGCATTTCTTCTCTTCTGTACCTGCTGTATCTGCTACCTTGAGAGACTTGAGAAGCTGAGAACAGAGTCAAGAGCTATATCATGTTAGGAGAAAGGAAATTACTGGAAACTGAGGAAATCAAGGAGGACCACGCTTCACAACCTTTTTAATCTCCTTCCTTTCCAGGGGAGATTCCTGCTACCTATCTCAGAGTCTCTTTAGTTTGAGTGTCACTCCCCCTTCTTTTTGGCTTTTTGCTCAATATTTAGAAAGTCAAAGGAAGTACTCTATTATCAGGTAGTAAAGGGGGCGGAGGGCAGTGAAAGTCCTGAAGTTAAGACTCCTCCTACCTCTGCTCTCCTGGCAGATGGCTTTACATAGACTTGGTTTCTTATCCATATTAGGAACCTGATCTAGCTCATGAGTGCTCCACTTAGAATGAACATGTATTAAGCTTCAATGACCATTCCCCCTTTCCTTATCAATATAAAGGAATCAAATTCTACATACATACTTAACCTTTACCCACCCCTAAGTTTTTCTTCTATATCTCTATTCACCAGCAAACCATATGCTCTGGGGCATGGACTCTGAGTCTCTTATTTTTTCTATTGCAGTATTCCTGTACGGGTCTGGGCCACACCATTTGCTGGGGAAAGTTTGCTGATCTGAATCTACTTCACTGAAAATCCTGTCATTCCAAGAAGCCACTTTTATTTGGTTAGTTATATAACAAGAAAGCATTGCTTGAGTTCTGCATGATTCTGACCTGTCCTTTCTCAGTTTTCCTCTGTGTGTGTATGTGTGTGTGTGCATGTGTGTGTGTGTGTGTGTGTGTGTGTGTGTATGTTGCTTGGGGAGATTCAGATGTGACACATTCATAACTTATAGATGAGGATTAAATGAAATGGAGGAGGTTGAAGCCGGTCTTTCTGGAGATGAACTGGAAGCTTCAGGCACTCAAATGTTGGATGCTACTGATGTTCCAGCTGAGATAGAAGCCCAAATCCTGCCCTAGGCTACAGCTCACTCTCTCTGGGGCCCCATCAAGCCCTACAGTGACCACCAGGTCTGTATGACCTCCCCCAAGGTCACCACCTGAAACCAGCTTACTGTTTGTTTTAGCGACTAAGGCAGAGAGAAGGGGCTGAGGTGAGCATGATATCAGGGCTCTTCTGGATTTCTTATTGCTCTCCTTTAGTCCCCATCTCTCGTTCCATCTTTCAAAAAGATCCCTTTTATATCTTTGCCATCTCTGGCCTCTCTCCTTCCTCTTAAGGGAAATGTTCACTGACTCCTGAGTGCTTTGGAGACATGTGGGTTTGTGTCCACAGAGTGTGAGTGTCGTGGGAATGCCATTTAATGTGCTATATGTGCACATCTGTGCCTGGTGGATCAACATGGCATATGGTACATATGTATCCATAATACGTATGCTTATGAATATCTCTGATATGGCTCTGGAAGCAGGGGGTGGGGAGACTGGTAGGCAGGAGCCTGTTATGTGTGAAGTCAGATTTTTGTGTGTGTATGCATGTGTGCGTGCGTTTGTGTACCTACTGAGATGCATCTGTGAATTTCTTGTGTGTGTGACTATGCCTCTTTTTAAACTCCCCCTTCCTATATTGTACATACTCTGAATTTCCCTCTGACCTAAGATGCTTCCCCATGCATGTCTGTCTGTGTTTTGTGTTTGTATTCTGTCCTGGCTGCTGTTTCCTTGGACATCTATGTATAATGGGTCACACTCATGTTTTGGTTCTACATTTTGTATATTAAAAACAACAACAACAACTCCTCTTGTTTTTATGCTGTGTCTGTGTGGGATGTGTTGTATTTGTTGTTTGTATACAGTGTGCGTATTCTGTGCCTCTGCTTTTGTGAAATGTGTGTCTAGTTTTCCCTACCAGCTTTTCTTCCCCTTTAGGTGCCTCAGCCTCCCTCCCTTCCCTCTCCTCCCTAGGCTGTGACCGCTCTCAGCTGACACCTCGGCTGCTCTGGCAACCCAAGAACAGCCTGGAGAAAGGTCAGCTGGCTGCCTTCTCCAGGGGCCTGCCCAGATCCTTCACCCCAGTGTTGTGGTGTGGTAGCACCCTCTGTTGGCCCATATTAAAAATGGCTTCTTCTTCTTCTTCCTAACTCCTGGGATTCCCAGCCTTCTTAATTCAGGAACTTGGGAGAGGAATGAGTAGGGTCCCCACAGAATTCAATATTCAAAGCGAAGCACTTTTGAGAATGAGAGTGCTTTCAAGCACCCTGAGGTGCTGAGTTATTCTAGTAGACACAGCCAGCTTATTCTGGACATTTACCCAACAGAATTCCAGGCCCAGAAAGACCCAGAAAAGGATCAGTTGTGCAAGAAGAAAACTAAAGTAGGCAGTGGATTTAACATAAGAAGGTCAAAAGTACCCTTGTGAAAGAAAAACGAATAGTCATGAAAACACCTAGAATAAGCCCAGATAAATGTGTCTCACAGCCTGGACAAGAGAAAGGGTCTATGTATACATAGGAATGCCTGCCCGCACACGCGCGCACGCACACACACACACACATACACCACAAAGACACAGGCCATGGAAGTGTCTGACCCTCTACAATCAGGTGGGATAGAATTCTAAATTTTTACTTGGACCAAGTAAGGTCCCAAGTAGCATCTGAGTCTAGTAGCTTGGTCTATAATCCCAGCTCCATGAGAGATGTGAAGATGGGAGACCATCCTTAAGGCAAGAGAATTCCTTCAGGAAGAACTAGTGAGTAACACATTAGGCTTCTCAAGCCTGCTTATAACTGTTCCCACCCCATCTCCCACTCCACTGCAATCCCATTGTATTCTAAGCCCTGGGGATGAGCTTACTGCAGCTATGCAGAAAGAAAGATGCCTGTATCAGAGATAAGATGAATAAACAGCTCACTGTCTGCTGGAATGCTAGAGAAAGACAAGGGACTATTTATCTTCTGATCTGGAGAACTGGCTTTTTGTTTTGTTTTGGTTTGTTTTTCCTTTTCCACAAGTCAAAGACTAATGTAAAAATGTTTACTTGTTTTTAAGGACTTAAGGGATAGATAGCCATTCCACTATGGGGGAAGTCCCATTTCCTCTGCATTATTGCATCACATTATTATGCCAGTCTAGCATTCAAGAGAAGGTGTACGTGTCATCCCTCCATCTAATTTCCTCAATATCCACTTCAGTTCAACTGTGCTTGTCTTTTCCTCTCTATACCAAGTACATGATTTGCAGATCTCAACTTAGAGAACTTTGTACTTGGACCCAGAATACCTTCTCTCTCTCTTTCATCCAAATCCTATCCATTCTTCAGGGTACTCATCTTCATTTCTCCTGTTTGGGAAGATATAACATACTTAACTCTAACTGAGCCAGCCCCGATAGAGTCACTTCCTTTTAGTTTGTCATGCATGTCCTTGGTTTTCCAAACTGAAAGGAACGTCTATATGATTATAAAAATACTCAAGCCTCCTAGAACCTATCGTAAGAAAAATACCAAAAGATGGTCAGGGCCACTTCCTACAGAAGAATGTTGAACAAGGAGCTGGATTGATAGCAGGATCCACATCACTTCAACCTCTGTGGGTCTCTGCTGACTTATCTATGCCAGAAGCAAACAAAAAAGCCAAGCAGGAAATATGTCTAGTAATTCCCTACCTTTACACACAATAGGCACTCAATATATATTTGTTAAATTAATATGGAGATGGTTTTGAGGTCATAGTCTTAGAAAGCACCCCTTAATGGATCTCTAATATTGTGTCAGGAACAGATTGTGTGTGGGGTGTAGAGGAGAAAGCTTAGGTGGACTGGCTTCTGAGGAAGGTCCCATAAATTAATTCCTTCATCCTTTTCCCCCAAAGCCTGTGAGACTCTATGCTCCTCACCCCACCCCATTATTGGCCCTTATGGCCAAAGCTAAGCACAGATGCATTCATTCATAGTGAAGGAGTAAGGGAACCTGAAAGAATATGTAACAGCGTCTTCCATTTACATGCAATCGGATGAGGAAGAAAAAAGCCCAACATACTGGAGAAGTGGAAAAAGAGAGAAAAGAACCTTTATACATGACTCCTTTTTCTTCCCATTGACCTTCTCAACCTGGGAAGCAATTTAAAGCAGAACTGGAAATTATAATGAAGCCAAGAAGGCCATTGGGTTCCCATCCTGTATCTACATTTGGGTCCCTTTGGTTCCATTCTCCTTTACAGGGGATTCATTCTATGTCCAAGAAGCTGATGTGTCTAGATGCCAGTGCTGACAATGAACACAAAAAGGGAACTAATCTTACACACAGCAATTAGCCTGCGTCAGACAAGCTGCCTGCAGTGTTTCGCATGGACCACTCTGTGAGTGGGGATTAACCTCCCTCTTTTACAGGCAAGGAAACTCAAGGATATTGAGTCATTTGACCTAATTACAGATCTGTTAAGAAATGAAGCTGGAATTCCAAGTCAGGATAGTCTACCATGCAGCGTGTGGTATTTTACCTAGCCTCAAATGGAGTTAAATAAGGAGCCGCTTCTGATCAGACTTAGAAATGGCAAGGCAATTTAGGTACCCCACAGGGGATGAGGATAGAAGGAGATGACCCTGCTGCTTGGTTAGGGCCTTAGGGAGAGCGTGAGAGGATGTCAGGCTGGGCCAGGCGTGCAGGAAGTGCTGCAGGACAGGATTACTATGCACTGGCAAGGATGGCACATCCAGCTCATGTGTTGGTTCTCTGGTGTGCCTGTGCCTGCCCTGTACTGAACATTTTGGACATTCTCCTTTTCTCACCCTTCTTCCCAAGTCCTAAACAAAAGAGGAAGCGACTAGGGCTCAGGGGATCAAGAGTTCCCTGGCTGGATGCCATAATCACATAAAGCAAGCCCCACCTTGTATCTGTTACCAGTTCGCCTTTGAAACGCTCGGAAAGATCATCTCTATACCACATACTTCAGAAGTCCTTTCATCCTTTCAACAATCATTGTTTCTTCTCTTGGCCGCACATGAGGAACACAGAAACAGTGACACCAACCATAACAACAAACAGGTAGAGAGCTGGGCGTGCCAGGAAACCCTGGAAGTGTTGTATATGGATTTTTTTACTTCATGCTCACAACCATCTTCGTGTGAGAGATGTGGTCTCCGTTTCCATTGTACAGGTGGAGGCCACTGAGGGTCACACTAATTCTCCAAAAGTCATATGCAGGAAGTAAGGGAGCTGGGATTTGTCATCAGAACCCAAAGCAGAACCTAGAAATGCTCTCTGGTAATGAATGCATATTGTAGAAAAAGTGGAAGACATGAGGGTCAGCTGGTTTGATCCTGTGCATGTGCAATGGGCATTTGATCTGTGTGACAACAGGAACTCTCGGCTAAAAGGGAAAAGCAAGGAGGCCTAGTACTAGAGCTGTGGAAAGCAATGAGTTCATGCCAGATGCTGAATGAGTTACATTGGTTGTCGCATCTAAATTCTTGTTTGGCCTTGTGGGTGGGACACTAATATCCTGACTTTACTCATGGGCTATGTGGATGAAGACAAGGTTGAATCACTCATAAATCATCAATACAATAACGTGGGTACTTACAGGTAAAATTCTGAAAAGAGAATTGCATGTTGAAATAAAGGCTCTTAAATAGGCAAGCAAGGAAATTTTAGAAGGTGGATTACAATTTGCAGTGGCTATACTTTTTAAAAAGTGGCAAACCTGGGCCGGGAGTTTGGCCTAGTGGTAGAGTGCTTGCCCAGCATGCACAAAGACCTGGGTTCAATTCCTCAGTACCACCTACATAGAAAAAATCCAGAAGTGATGCTGAGGCTCAAGTGGTAGAGCTCTGGCCTTGAGAAAGTCCAAGGACAGGGCTCAGACCCTGAGCTCAAGCCCAGGACTGGCAAAAAAAAAAGGCAAACGGTGAAAATGCAACAGTGGTCCTCACGAAACACTATGTTGCAAATGAACTATACAACTGTGGGTAGGATGGGAGGGAAAACCTGAGAGAGAGAGAGAGAGAGAGAGAGAGAGAGAGAGAGAGAGAGAGAGAGAGAGAGAGAGAGAGAGAGAGAGAGAGAGAGAGAGAGAGAGAGAGAAAGGGTAACACTGTTGAAAAAGAAATGTACTCTTTACCTGACTAATGTACCCCTTTTGTACATCAACTATGTAAAAATAATTTTAAAATGGTGCTCATGGCAGGGCCAAAGAGTGTGAAAAGATTAGTTTAGAAATTGTCGGATGAGGTCCCTACCTCATGTGCCATCTTCAAGGTCCTAGGATTGATACCCAGAACAATAAAATAGGGGAGAGGTGGGGGAGTGAAGAAGAAAGAAGAAAGAAAGAAAGAAAGAAAGAAAGAAAGAAGAAAGAAAGAAAGAAAGAAAGAAGGAAGAGAGGAAGGGAGGAAGGGAGGAAGGGAGGAGGAAGGGAAAGAGAAAAAGGAAGAAGAAAGGGAAAAAGAAAATAAGTGAAATGAGAGATGAGGTAAAACAAAATTATAATGATAATTTTTTTTATTTTATTTTTTTTTGCCAGTCCTGGGCTTCAGCTCAGGGCCTGAGCACTGTCCTTGGACTTTCTCAAGGTTAGAGCTCTACCACTTGAGCCTCAGCACCACTTCTGGCTTTTTTCTATGTATGTGGTACCGAGGAATTGAACCCGGGTCTTCGTGCATGCTAGGCAAGCACTTTAACCACTAGGCCAAACTCCTGGCCTATAATGATAATTTTTAAAAGGAAAGAAACTTTATGACATAAAACAAAGCTGTAAGAGTTTTGGATAACCTTACCAGCATTGTAGAACTTTATTCTACAATGAACAAGAATGATGATGGATTTGAGGATATTTCCTTCAACTTCACAATGAACAGCGAATGCGAGAGGAAACCTCATGAGAAACTGTTATGATATTCAGCCGAGCAATGAGATCAGGGTCTAAGGCTGAGGGGCAGTGCACCCTGAGATGCAGAATGAATTTCAGATACACTGTGTTGATTTCCACCTTATTGGTTGGGAAATTGAACCTTAGAAAGGTGGTTCCAATCATTGTTATCACTGAGACTCAGACTCCAGTTGGCCATGGTGGTTTCATTGTGATATTTCCAATCATGGATATAATATACCATGATCAAATTCACCTCTTTTCTCACTTTCCCCTCATTCCTCCTCCCCACATTCTAAAACCAATTTCAACAGGTTCTATGGCTCTTTTTTTTATAGATACATATAAAGTACTTCAGCCATATCTTTATAACCTTGAAATGTAGCCTTTTCCTACCACATTCTATTCCTTCCTTACTGGGGTGTGGCTCAAGTAGTGAAGCCCTTGTCTAACAATCAAGAGGCCCTGAGTTCAATCCTCAGTACCACTAAAAAATTAAAAACAAAAGATATATTCCTTCTGTGGTATATAATGAGGTGTTACATACAATTTTTAAGACATGACATGGGTTCCAATGAGCTCCACAATGGATCATCCCTATTATTAATATTTTAGATCATTAGGGTACATTTTCCATGAATAATGAATTAACACAGATATTGAATTGGTAATCAAAGCCATGTACTTTATTCAGAATTCCTTGTTTTATTCTCATGCCCTTGATTTTTTTTCAATTCTAAGAGACTACTTAGGGATCATGTCTCCTCAAGCACATTTCTTTTCTAGATAATTTACAATGGTATAGACTATCATGTGACTCCCCATTCTTGATTATTATATTATATTATTACTATTCATTCTTAAGTAATTGTACAAAGTGATTTGAACTCAACATGACAGTTTATGAATGCAATGGTGTTTGGCATCTAGAACAATGTCACTCCTTCCACCAGTAGGCTCATTTTTGTTACAAGAATTGGTAAGTTTTATTGGAGATCTCTCATTCCCTTCTCTAATTAAATACCCTGATATATGTTGAATTCTCAGAATCACCACCAAATATGACTTCTACGAAAGTCGTTTTGAAATGATAAAATCAGAGGTTCAGAAAACGTTTTAAAATATATATGACTAAGATCATGTTAATAGGAAGTAGCAGACCAAGGACTTGAACACAGACTTGCTCCAAAGCCTTTCTACTCTACTGTGACAATCCCAGCACAAGGCACTTGCTTCTTCCCCAAACTCTACCCCTCTGCATACCCCAGCACATTTTATTTTTAAAAGTTGGGTTTTCCAATGGAAAAACTACTGATTGAGGAAACATAGTATGTAATACAATCTTGGATAAAGTTATTTTTGTTCACAATGTTTTCTCCTCTCTGGAAGAATTAGAGAAGGTTCAGATCAGCAGAAAGGCAATCTGGAAATTTCATGCCTTAATAAGTTCCAAATATTTTTTGTATTATTATTTACTTATTTTCTTAGGAAGTAAATTCTACAGATGGCCAAGAAGTGGCCACATGCACATGTTTTTATTCATGCTCAAGAAGTACCAAAGCACCTGGAAAAATCACAGTCTCCCATTATTGATAGGCTACTGTGTTGATAACCCCACCATCTGGTTTCACTGCCCTGACATTCCCAGAGGGTGATACCATGTCCTTATTTTAGAATAGGGCAACTGGTCCTAGAAAGAGGTGACTTTCTCAATGGGTTGAGACAAGATTCAAATATAGCTTCCCTTTGCCACGAAAGGTTTTCTCATTCTACTGCAATCTATCACATCCTCATCTTCCCTTCTCTTTTCCTCATTGACTGATTTTAGAAGATACTATAAGGGTAGAATGTAAGGAGAAAATAAAGTTTTTAATCATATCAGTTTTTTGGGGGGACTGGTATTGAAATATGGAAGTTGTCTTTAGAAAGCATGGAAGAAAGGTGGATGAAGTGAATGTCAGGCCTTGACTATCAGACCAACTGATACTATGTATAAAGTAAACGAGTTAGTAGTAAATGTGGACCCCTTGGAAAAGAAAACAAAATAAAGTTCTGGAAGAGGGACAGAGAGTAAAGTATTTGGAAGTAAGAATATGTTTCTAGTACAGACTAGACAGCCCAGAGAAACAATTTGGCCTTCTTGTCCTGCACCTGATAAACTGTATCTTAGATTTAGGACCTATAGTCCAGGAAGCATCAACTAGGACTCAATGAAATCAGGGGTGCAAAAGTGAGCAAAAGATCGTTAGTGACAAATCATGCAGTTATTTTGAATACTCTGTAAGACCAAAGTGTGTTTTAACATTTCTCTTTGCTTGATGGCAGCTGAATTAATAGCATAAGACAGCAGAAGAATCAACTTAGCCTTCTCTCTCTCTCTCTGTCCTTGGCTACCATTTTCACATGAAAACCATAAAAGGTCCCAGAAATGGGAGGTGCACTTAATGGGTTTTTTTGGCACCAAGAAATTAATCTTTTTTAAACCAAGGGGAATTTTTTTTTCCTAAAGATCTTTGGCAAACAGGAGCTAAATTGCTTCCAGGCCTCATGAAAGGTATTTTGTGCAAACGAGGTGTGATTTACACTTCCTTTAATTAGTCTGAAGCCTGGAAAAAGAGAGAAATAATAGAAAACAAGAGCTATGTAGAAAACAAGTCCAAACAGCCCTAAAATAACAGTTTTGTAAAAGCATCAGTCGAGGGTGTTAGAAGGAGACCAACAACAAAAAAAAAAATCCTTCTAATTCTGGGAGTGGAGCAATTACAAGTGAATTGAAGTTTTGTTGGGCTCTTTTCCCTCGGGATGGGGGTGGGGAGAAAGTTTGGCAGAAAGGAGCTTTACTGTTCTCAGAGTGAGTTTCAAGTTCTGATTGACCTCCCTTCCGTTAGGCCTCAGTCTTTTCAGAGGGCATTTGGGGTCTAGGGAGCCAGAGAGTGTGGAGGAAAAAAAGTGGGGGGGTTGAGGTTTCTGTGATCATGGGCATTTTACTATCAAGTCTACCTCACAGCAGGATGGGTCAGTGCATTTTTGGAAGGGGCATGGCCTCTGGAATCACAAAGTGACCCTGGGAAGTTCAATCGTCCTATCTATTGACTATTCTCTTCACTACTTGAATTTTTCTATTCCCTGAATTTTTCTATCCCATTCTCTAGGTGTTCCTTTAGTTACTCCAGCTTTGGCTCTTTTGCAGACTTAGATACATCTACCTGGAAATTTGTTGTAGCCTTTACTCAAGACTTTGCCTCAAATCTACTCCTAATCATGGTCAATTGACTTTATAAAAGACAAGGATTGTTTCAGCCTACAGGCAATCACCCCCAACATTTAATCCTTAGGAAGACCTCTTCTCTTTGTTCTAGTCCTTGTATATAACTGCTTTGCCATATGTCTAATTGGATATTTCTAACTCATATTCAATGCTTCGAAATAAGCACTGTGCATGGCCATTTTTTTTCTTTTTCTTTTTAATTTTTACCAGGACTTTGGTGCTATCCTTGAGCTTTTGTGCTGAAGGCTAGAGATCTAAACTTGAGCCACAGCTCTACTTCTTTAAATTGAAGATTATATATATATATATATATATATATGTGTGTGTGTGTGTATATATATATATGTATGTATGTATGTGTATATATATACATATATATATATATATAGTTGTAGATATGAGTCTCATGGACTTTCCTGCCCAGGCTGGCTTCAAACCACAATCCTCAGGTCTCAGCTTCCAGAGCAGCCAGGACTACAGGGATGCTTAGCTACATATTCTATCTTAGTCAACAGCATTTCCTAATGCGTTCGTCTCAATGAGAAAACACAGTCATCTGTGCAACTATCACCTTTGATCCCCACTTTTATCTCAACTCTATATTTGATCCAACACTAGGTCATGATTTTACCTTTTAGTAACTTAAGGGATGATCTGAGCTTTCTTTGCCTCATTTTTGAGCAAAACAGAAAAGCTGAGCAAGATGTTCTCTGCACATGTTTTGTTCCGATCTTGTGTGGTACTTACGATATATAGCAATCTCTTCAGCCTTTCACATGTTGGTCCAAGGAGTCCTTTAAGTTTTAAGTTTATGTGGATAGTACTATTCAAAAATGACACATCAGAGATAGCTTTTAACTTTACATTCACTAATTCTATACCTCCTGACTATGTATGTCTCTCTCTTGCTCACTGCTTAGGTGGGTAAAACATAAACTTAAACTACTCTTAAGGAAAAGGAAATGGCATGGACTGGGAGTTTGGCCTAGTGGTAGAGTGCTTGCCTAACATGCACGAAGACCCGGGTTCAATTCCTTGGTACCACATACTTAGAAAAAAGCCGAAAGTGGTGCTGAGGCTCAAGTGGTAGAGCTCTAGCCTTGAGAAAGTCCAAGGACAGTGCTCAGGCCCTGAGTTTAAGCCCAGGACTGGCAAAAAAAATAAAGAAAAGGCATGACTAGGCCATGAAACAGTTTCTGTGTATGTGTGTTGTGTATGTTCATGGTGGCACACACACAAAAACACACATGGTCAGAGATCAAATGTAAAGTTTTGCACATGCTGACATATGTTCTACCAGTAATCTCTGTTCCATCCCTTTTAGAATAATTTCATTGACCATAAGGAAAGTTTAAGGGCTTATTGCTCCATTTTGTGTCTAGAATATGTTGACAATTGCATTGTCCACACGTGAAGAGTGATGAACAAGAGAAGGTGGGCTCAAGTTACAGCTCTGCTTCTAATTTACTGCAGGACCTACAATCAGTCCCTTTCTAGGATTTGATCCTCCGGCTCCACACTGAAGAAAAAGTTGAAGGACATAATTACCCTGGGCTCTGACAGGTCTAAGGTTTCAGGACTGAATCATAACCTACACAGGAGGATAGGAATTTTTGGAGAAATATTTTGCAGCAAGTAATGATAATTGATGTTTATTGATTATCCATTGTGTGTTACACACACACACACACACACACACACACACACACACACACACACACACACGTACTGATAGTGGTAGGGCTTGAATTCCAGGCCTGGTTCCTCTCCCTGAGTGCTTTTGCCCAAGGCTGGTGCTCTATCATTTGAGTCACAGCTCCACTTCCAGCTTCCTGCAGTTAAGTGGAGATAAGATTTTCATGTGCTTTTCCTGCCTTGGATTGCTTTGAGCCACATTTCTCAGATCTCAGCCTCCTGAACTGCTAGGATAACAGGCATGAACCACTGGTACCTAGCCCTATCCAGTCATTTTTGTTGCTGCTGTGGGAGTCTTTTATTTTTTTTCCTGTGCATTTGTTTATTTATCCATCCATTCATGCTACAAACACCACTAAAGTATCCTCTCTGTATAGGAAACTATGTAAACACAAGTAAGGATGAGTAAAGATCTATCAGGAACCATTTGGTTTGGCTCATAATTTGATTTGCAAGTTTCTAACTGTGACCTTTCTTTCCAAAGCACCACCCTGATATGTTTATGATCCTCATCAAAAGCCTTCAAAGGCTCCCCTCAGCCTACAGGATTAAGTCCAAATAGCTTAGCTTTCTTTTTTTTTTTCTAATCCCTCTGTGATCTGGCCCCCATCTTGTATCCTGTCAACCTTATTCATCCAAAGCATTTATTACATGCTAACCATGCGCCAGACACTGTACTAGAGTCTAAGAAAGCAATGTTGAGTGACACAGACTTCATTTCTGCTCCCCTGGCTCAAATTACCACAGTGACACAGAATCTGGGATTCCCATGAACTTTCAACGGTCCAATCCCATGGGGCACAGGGTCCCCCATTTCAGAAGATGCTTTCAGTCCAGTAAAGCAGCACAGTATCACAATTCAGTTCTCCTCACTACATAACCAGGTGATTTTTTTTTTTTTGGTCAGTCATGGGGCTTGAAATCTAGGCCTGGATGCTGTCACTGAACTTTGGTTGCTCAAGACTAGCACTCTACTACTTTAAGCCAGATAGTCATTTTTGTTTTTCTGGTGGTTAATTGAAGATCAAAGTCTCATGGACTCTTCTGGTCTAGATTTGAACCATGACTCAGAGATCTCAACATCCTAAGTAGCTAGGATTACAGGTGTGAGCCACTGGGGCTCTAGCTTTAACCAGATGATTTTTTTCCTCCTCCCCTTTCCACCCCCCGCATGCCTGGGGCTTGAAATCAGGGCCTAGGCACTGTCCTTGAGCTTTCTCGAGGCTAGTGCTGTACTATTTGAACCACAGTACCACTTCAAAAGGACCTATATAAATACATGGGCTGAACTATGGTATGAACTGTTTCAGTCTGCCATACCTCTGGGTGATGATAGCCTACCTGGTCCCAGCTTTCTCTAAAGTGTGTATGCTGTTTTCCTCCATCTCTTAACATTTTCCCTCAGAGACAGCTTGACAGGCCTGGCCTGCGGTACTCAAGAGGGAACACGATTTTCCAAATGACAGAGAAAGCTGCTTCATTGACGTCAGAACTAAAGAAAGCTAGACATCTCAAGCCTCTGTGATTCCACACCCATGTACAAATCTTGAGTCAGAAATGGCCAGCAAGAGAGAGTCTCAAAGAAGGATATAGCCTCTGGTGTTGGCTGTCTCCTCTTCAGGAGAGAAACCTTGGCCTGCCCCTCTACAATAAGGCCTCAGACTGAAAAAAATAATCAGTCACTCCCTCTAACCCAAACTGTCCCAAATATCACACTTCCTATTATGTCTTCTAACCGGATTTAACCCACTCACATCTCAAGATTAGCTCTGTGATCTCACAAAGAAGCAATGGCTCTATTAGGGGGAGGGAAAATCTGATCCTCTCCAAACAAAGTAAAAAGTGACATAACCCAGTTGCTAGGATTATGTCTCCCTCAGAAGGGTGAGTAGAGAATGGGTGGGTCATTCATTACAGGGAATTTTCCAGGGAATTGGGGTGGTACTGTAGTCCAGTAGACCTTAGTGTTCTAAGGCCTAGAAAAATGCTGGAGGCAAGGACTTGGTTGTAGGAGGCCTTGCTACTAACAACGTACTTTTATACCCAATCTCCGAAAACCCAAGAGGGAAATGGCTCTATGATGAATTCCAGGAAGTGAGAACAAGAGGTATTTTTTCCTTTGTAGATATTTTTGGTTTCTTTTCTTGCTTTTCTCTTATTTGTTCATTCATCTGTCTTGGGAGGATAAAAGGGGGCAGAGAAATGGAGAGACAAAGAGTGAACAAATGTAGCAGTGACACTCAGTAGATCTGTTTGAAAATGACTATACAACTTGTAGGTGGAGATGGGAGAGAGAAATTGGGAGTAAGCAAGGGAAGGGTGACATAGTCCAAAAAGATATGTACTCTTTACCTGCCTTGTATAACTGTAACCCTCTGTCCACTGCCTCTATCATAACAATAAAAAATTAAAAATTTAAAAAAGGAATGAATTGGAAAAATTGCTTTCCATAATTAAGTCCTTTTTCTCCTCTGAGCCTTTATCTCCCCATCTTTCAAATATTTGCTAAGTGGTGACTGGGTAATGCCTAAAATATCTTGTAAGATGCATAGTCTTTGGCTCTGGAACAGATAGCTTGGCACACTAGAAGGGCAAGGCCTCTGGGAACTTACGGATCTGGATTCAGATTTCAGTTTTGTTTCAGACAGATTTAAAATGAAAAATGTGTTTTAGTCATAGAATTGCCAAATGAGAATGTTTAATACCCTCAAGCACAGTGTCTGGGATACAGATGTATGTGGTAAATGTTACTGAGTACTTGTAGAAGGTCTTTGGACTTTGGTTAATTACTCAAGAATGTATGGCCTTTATGGATAAAATCTTAATAGAGACTAATTTTAGAAAGAAGTGTGAAAGCTGGGTGCCAATGACGCATGCCTATAATTCTTGCTACACGAGAGGCTGAGACCTGAGGATTGCCATTCAAACCCAGCCCTGGTGGGAAAGTCCATGAGACTCTTATCCCAGCTGACCACCAAAAATCCAGAAGTGGAACTGTGGCTTATGTGACAGACCACTAGCTTTGAACAAAAAAGCTCACAGACATCATTTAGGCCCTGAGATCAAGCTCTAGATCAACATTTAAAAACACAAAGAAGGAGGAAGAGGAGAAAGAGGAGGTGGTGGGGGTGAAGGAGGAGGAGAGGAGGAGAAGGAGGAGGAGGAGGAAGAGAAGGAGGAGGAGGAAGAGGAAAAGGAGGAGGAGGGGGAGGAGGAGGAAGAGGAGAAGGAGGAGGAGGAGGAGGAGGAGGGAAAGAAACTGGGACAAAAACATGAGAAGGGTTATCAATGTGCAGGAAGTAATATACCTACTACCTGATGAATGTAACTGTAACCCCTCTGTACATTACCCTGACAATAAAATTTAAAAAGAAGCAGAAGCAGAAG
Organism: Megascapheus bottae; assembly: GCF_031878675.1. NCBI lineage: Eukaryota > Metazoa > Chordata > Mammalia > Rodentia > Geomyidae > Megascapheus > Megascapheus bottae. The sequence continues at coordinate 75,604,753 of NC_143511.1, forward strand.
CAGAAGCAGAAGAAGAGGAGGAGGAGAAGGAGGAGGAGGAGGAGGAAGAAGAAGAAGAAGAAGAAGAAGAAGAAGAAGAAGAAGAAGAAGAAGAAGAAGAAGAAGAAGAAGAAATAGGAGGAGAAGGACGAGGAGGAGAAAGAGGAGGATTTTGTTACTGAATGAGTCACATATTTAAATTTGGACCACCTCCATCCCCTCCCCCAACTAGATTTCAATATATAGGGATAATAAATTTCAATAACTTGCTGAAAAGATTGACTGTGATTACTCTAAATCTTGACAGAGTGGCTGGTTGGTAAGAGGAACAGGAAGACATCATCAGCCAGTTTCACCTCTCATTATAAACCATAGGTTCTTGGTGGACTTGCTGCCACTTTCACCTTCCCATTTACATATCTGACACATGAGTCCAAAGATAGACCACAGTAGGGCACCATTGTATGTAATAGATAAGACAATAGATAGCAAGTGTTGCTAAAGTATATGACATTACAAAGAAACAGAAGATGTCTTTCCACTCTTATGCTTAGGGTTTCTCTTCCTTTTGTAGTCAAAGTAATTGTACTTCCTTGTGGACAATACGGTGGAAGCTTGATTTCCTTCTCTTCCCTCCAAAAATGTTACCCAGAAGTTTTCTTTCTTTTCTAGTCATTTACAGTGACCTTAGGGGAGACTTCAGATTGTTGTCTAAGATCCAGAACCTTACTACAAACCAAAACCCTACCCAGAAACTGGAGTCAACTGAAGAATGAGACACTAGGCATAAACCATGCCAAAAATATCTATCCGATGCTTTCCAGGATCCCAAGTAACACTGGTCATTGAAAATCCTTCCCTCTAACCCTTACCCAATAAAATCCAAAATGGATCCTTCTAAAACTGCAACATTCTATTCCAAGATTTGCTTTCTGTTTGGTTGTGTCTTGCAAAGCAACTTGGCAATAAGTTTAAAATTTATCTATCATGGTTAGCCCATGGTTAGCCCACGTGAAAATGTAGTTAAGAATCCTGCACATACCTACTTACATAATACACGTATTAAATTAAAAGAGCAACTGTCCCCCTTAGGAAGCAAAAGATTATTTGTTTATCTAGCAAAGACAGTGAAGATAGGACCATACCAAGATTTTGAGAGCAAAAGTATCTTTGAATCGGGAATCTCAATGGATATTGCAGTATTCTTTAAGAAAGACTTCATGGAATCCTTAATATGTGGATATTAAATCCAACAAGTACAAGAGTGATGACTCAATATTTGGGTACCCAAGATTATGGACATGGTCTTGGAGATATAAACATAACTACATAGACATAAAAATCTATGATGGGCTATATACTCTACAGACAATGTTTTATTACATAGATTAGTATATATCTATGACATACAAACCCTTAGCTTAATTTTAATTATGTTCTAAAATCTATGTGTCAGTGATTGCATATAGAGATTCCCTTCTTGAATACTTGTTTGTTAAACATGACTTTTGAAATATGATGCAATCTAGTGAAGATATGGAACCAACCCAGATGCCCCTCAGTAGATGACTGAGTCAACATGATGTGGTATTTATACACAATGGAATTCTGTGCTGCCATCAGAAAGAATGACATCACCCCATTTGTAAGGAAATAGAAAGACTTAGAAAAAAACATATTAAGTGAAACAAGCCAGACCCAAAGGAACATAGGCTCAATGGTTTCCCTCATTTGTAATAGTTAGTACATACCTAGGACTCTCTTAGTAGAGGAATACAATAGCCCCAAACCTAGATAAATAAGGTCATATAGGATGAGGCTAAATGAAAGGACCTCCAGGATATGGAAACAAGAGCTTTATGCTGTGTGATTGTTGTTCTTAATGTACTATATTTCTCTTCTCTTTTGTTGCCCTTTGGTTAATCTCATATTGTTATAGTATCTAACTTTGTTACCTGGCATATTGTATATATGCTTATTTGTTTATTTGAAATAGGAAAGAGAAGGGGGAAAACAAAATGATTGGGGCAAAAACACGAGAAGGGATATCAGTGTGTGAGAAGTAATGCACCACTAACTGTAACCCCTCTACACATTACAATAAAAAAAGAAATGTAATGTGTACTTAACTACTTTATATTTATAACAGTAACCCCTTGGTATAACACCTTTACAATAAAATAAATTTTAAAAAATAAAAAAATAAAAAAAAAAACCAGACTGGAGCCAGCATGGTGGCTCACGCCTATAATCCTAGCTACTCAGGAGGCTGAGATCTGAGGATCAAGATTCAAAGCCAGCCCGGAGCCCAGCCCAGTTCAAGCTCCACGACTCACAAAAAAAAAGAAAGAAAGACTTCATGGAGAAGGTAGACATGAGGCATGGGATAGTGGTACACATTTAGGTATGGCTGAGATAAGGTAGACATAGTTCTAAATGAAGAAGTTTTGACACTATGAGGAGTTAGAACTGGAATTCTCACACTAGTATAAAAGAAAGAGCGTTTGTTACATACAATAAAATGCACAAATCTTGAGAATGTAGTCCTTCAGACCTTAATGTTTATCTGAGTGTCTGACTCATCACAGAGACACAGACAAGGGAAGTAAAGGATAAATCATTATCTCTCTGAGTTCTAGGAAAAAATAGATTTATAAACTGATCCAACAACTTTCTTTTTTCCTTTTAAAGTAGGAAAACTTACATTCAGATTTGATTAGGTTAGGTCCTGTAATTTGATATAAATATGATCATAGTAGCAAATGCCTCTTTTTTGTTTACTGTGCCCCACTTGGTGTGTTATCATCAACCCACTCAAGGAGTAGCAACTACCAGAAGCAACTTCTTGGTTATATAAATTCAGTCAAGAAGAAGCCGGAGGCTAGAGATCATGTCAGTAATGCCAACTACTCAGGATGCTTTGATCTGAAGATCTCAGGTCAATGCCAGCCCAGGCAGAAAAGTCTGTGAGTCTTTTATCTCTAATTAACTACCTAAAAGCTGGAAGTGGAGATGAGGCTCAAGTGGTAGAGTGCCAGCTTTGATCCAGAAAAGCCAAGTAAAAGCACAAGATACTGAGTTTAATCTCCAGTACCAACTCACAGAAGCATACGTACTCACCCCCCTCAAAGGTTAGAAGAATAAAAAGTACCGAAGAGAATATTATAAGCTAAAGATTTGTTACTTCTGAAAGTGTCAGATGTATTCAGTATGCTGCTAGAATACAACTAATAGGTTACTTTGAATAATTGACTTGTGGGTACAGTGTTTGAATTCATAGTTCTTTTGGTTTCACATGCACATGATGTTGAGAAGTATAAGGTCTCTCAGAGAACTAATTTTTCAGCCCCTGGAGTGTAAAACATTTCAAAAGCTTCCTACTGCCTTATGAAGAGGGAAACGAGACTTGCATCAGGTCTCCCAAACAGAGTTCTTTCCACCTTACCAATAATTCCCGCCAGTATCACATGAGGTCACTACTGGAAAACAGGCTTTCTGCTCTGTTCTATGCTGTCTTGGAGGAAGCTCAAGCATCAAAAGCAGCATTAGACCAGCCACAGTTATCGTCTGATGAGAGTAATCCTACTTCTCTAAGAGGGCCACACTTGAGTTTATAAGTCTTTAACTGCTTAGCTTAGGTTTCATACTTTTCAGGCCAGGATAACTATGGAAACCATGGCTAACTCTAAACTTGTCACAGCTACCAGACTTCTTCTCTCATCATAAGTAGCCCCCAGGAGTTGGTATGCTGTTTCTCTCTCTCTCTCTCTCTCTCTCTCTCTCTCTCTCTCTCTCTCTCTCTCTCTCTCTCTCTCTCTCTCTCTCTCTCTCTCTCTCTCTTCTTTGTTTGTCAAGGTTTAGAGACAGGGTCTCATTACATAGTCCAGATTGGCTTTGAACTCCTCTATCTCCTAAGTACTTCATCACCACCATAACCAGCTGATGTGGAGATGGTTCTAACCTTTTGGGGGCCTGACCTCCATCTCTGAGGCCTGATTCTGGCTCAGCTGCAATTAAAGGGCTTTGGCCAGGCATTCACTCCTTGCATACCTCTCTTAAGGCATCTCTGTGTACGTGACCCAATTGAGCCCCCCGCAGCTTCACGGGTCTCGAATCAGCACAGGTCTTGCACTTGTTTTCCTGCACCTGTCCCGCCCAGTACCTGAAAGCCCCACCCAGACCCTTAGTGGTAGCACAGAGGCCCTCTTCCTATTGGCTAGCTTCCCAGTTCCCACCTTCTCCTACCCCAACAGTATATAACTAATTGTCTGACGCAGTAAAGAGAGAGATCAGCAGATCAGCAGAGATCAGCAGAGAGATCTGATGCACTTTCATGGTTAACACTGCTTCTGACTCAGCGTGGTTTTTTTCTTACCCGTTAATTGGAGGAGGGCTGGGTCATCGATACTTACCATCTAGCGGGGCTCCCGGGGGGAATACAGGCTGGCCCTGTGTGTACCTCCCGGTTCCTGAGTTGCCACCCCAGAGAGAAGCAACACTAACCCATCTGAAAGATTCTAAAACTCAAAAGAGAAGGAGATTGGGATTTTCTCTCTGTTGATGCCAGGCACGTGCTGGATTTATGACCAAATTTTCACTTCTGTTCCCAAGAGACTTTGAGCCTCACCTATTTATTGAAGATGGTGACTGAAAAGAAAGGTCTTTTGATTTTCTGTTTGTCAGTTTGTTTTTGTGTTGGTACTGTGGCATGAACACCAGACCTTATGCTTTCACTTAGCTTTTTCATTAAAAGCTATTCATTCAGTCTAGTATTTTTCTGGTTTAATGCAAATAGGGTCAAACTGTTCTGCTCAGGCTGCAGGCTGACTTCAAACAATGATCCTCAGATTTCCACCTCCTGAGTATCGAGGATTAAGGGTGTGAGTCACTAATATCTTGCTAAGGAAAAGCCTTTTGGAAGAAAAGAAAAAGAAAATGCCACCACTGAATCCTTTCCCCTGGGGCCATTCAGAAGCATATTCCCAGACAAAAAGTTCAATCCCAGGCTAATGTGTTATCTTGATATATTAAAACTACAATTAATTTAACTGACGTTATTCCTTGAGAACAAGATAAGGGATGAGAAAGAGGAAAATGAGGACATAGAAGAGAAGGGGAGAAAAGGAAGAGGGAACGAAGAAGGAAAAGGACATAAAGGAGGAGCATGAAGAGGAGGAAGAAGGGGAAAGAAAGAGGGAAGAAAGGTAGAAAGATAAGGGAGAGTAGAAGGAAGAGGGGGGGAAGAAGAGGAAGAGCAAGAGGATGCAGGAGTAGAAATGTGAATATAGCCTATCGACTCTGTCTAGCAATATGAATGGTTCTCAGCATGGTAAAGAAAAGAGACAGATAAAAGTTGAATGTATTTTAAGTGATTTGGTGGGTGAGGAGGGGCAAAAAGTTTGAAAAAAGGCAAATATACTCTATCTCCAATATCAATACAGTGTTTTACCCTTAAGAAAGGGACCGTGGCTGAATGGGAGTACTTTGTGGACTTAAGCATGGTTGTACCTCATTTCCTCCCCTGGCTATTCTTTACGAGACTAGGTTCACTTCAAGAAAACGTATCACTGTCAATGATTAGCACACTTTTCTGTCTGAACATTATATTAGTATAGAAATTTCAAACACTAAGTAAAGACATGCTACCACAAATGCATCAAAGAAGACAGGATGGACTACATATGTAACAGCCTAAGAGGATTTACATCATAAATGCCTAAGACATGTTTGAATTTAAGTCCTCCCCTTCACAGATGTAGAAACAGAGGTCCATATACAAAAAATAAATACCTATATGATATTAAGATTCAGTGTCAGAATCAAGCCTCTGTAATCCACAGCTCATGGAACTCACAGCTTCAGGACACTGTCTCCCTCAGATGATAAAAGATGAGCCATGCATCAGAATGTCAAAGCATAAAAAAAAATCAGACGTTTATTAATAATATCTGTTTTGCAAATGGTCTCAACAGCTGGGACAAGGCAGATTTCACTACACAGATATGTTGTCCATTGTCCATGACACATGGGTTGAAAGAGTGGGGTGGAGGCAGCTCTTGAGTGGAAGAACAAAAGAGAAGTTTATCTGCCTGGAATGCAATGGGAATGAAGATTCGGGGAGGGGTGGGGGGGTTCATCCACGGAGAAGCCATGTCTAAATCCCAAAGAAAGCTGGGTGCATTTACTGACATCCAACATCTGTGCTTTTTCCAGGGAGATAAAAGGGAATCCACTCCTTTGCCTCGAGGCATGATATATGGGGCTTCCAAGGCATTGGGTGTGGGCTGCTGTTGACGGCATGATGTGGAGTTTGATAGATGAAGGCTGAGGCAACTCCACAGGCCACACATTAATAAAAATGATCAACCTGCCTTGGATGGTGGGGTAGGATCCTAATATCCTGCTCCATGTACATGCTGAAGACAGAGAATGTCTGGAGGGAGCTAACCTGCTTTATATCTTTACCTTGATTCTACTTGTCCAAATTAGATCCTCTGTTCTTCTGCCAATGGTCCTAAGTCAGCCAAGGCTGGGTAGGTGTGCTCCGTCCTGAAACCACCTATGATTCCTCACCCACCTCTAACCATTTCTACCTGAGAAGGTGATTCTAATCACAATGTCCGTCCATTGCCACTTCCCATTACTCTCCATTGCTCAAAGAATAGAGACTACATGCCTTAACATGGCCTTCAAAGTTTTTACTTGACTGCAAACTCTTCCTTCCTCTCTTACTCCCTCTCCCTCTCCCCTTTTCTCCCTCCTTCTCTCTGTCTCCATCTCTGTCTCTCCCTCTCCTTATTCAAGCACCTTACATTTTCATTCCTATGCCTCTGGGCTAAAGTTCCTGTTCTATCTCCTAACAAACCTTTCCATCCTTCTAGATTGAGGTCAAAGGTTATACTCCCCCATTCCCCATTGCCATTTCTACAACCTGAACGAATCCTTCCAGGCCATTTTTACCAGACCTTTACCTGACCACCAAGCAGTGATCCGTGTGTCCTGTCTCCCTCCAAATCAAGTGCACCAAGATGAAAGGGATGGTATTTTTATGTTGTCCATAAACTTTACAAAAGTGCAGCAATACATCCGGCATGTATAATTGAGTGTTTTTTTAATTACTTTTAAGCAGTTGTCATTTAACAAAGCAGTTTATGAACACAATACATCCTGATAAATGTTTCCCCTTTTCAACATTCTTACCCATCTCTTCTCTACACACCTTGAATGAGTATTTTTAAAATGAGTATCTTTCTAAATGAGCTTCAAAAAGAAAGAAAGAAAGAAAGAAAGAAAGAAAGAAAGAAAGAAAGAAAGAAAGAAAGAAAGCAACCAGCAAGCAAGCAAACTCGCTTAGGACTTTCATGTTTCTCTCACTGTAACTTGAGCTCAATCACAATGGAGTTATATGAGAAGTTCAAGTTCATTCTGGCTATTCCTACACCTTCCACCTCAAGTACATGTCAGTGATGCCTTTCCTCTTTCTTCCCAAAGGCCTTCTCTAATGCCTTCATCTAAAGCTTGGTTCATATGAATACACATAACTCCAAAGCATCTATCAATAGGGTAGATGAGTCAAAGTAGCCACTCTCCCGCCTTGAATCCATCCAGCCATAGCCATGGTTTCCCAGCAACTATCCTGTAAAGCTGCCCCTCATGCTGGCTTTTCCTTCTTCTGGATTCCCCATAATCCCTCACCATTATTCCTTATGTATTCACTTGACATGAACTATCTGTTCCTAATACTTGCTTACACTGTGTTTGGGGGATGAGTGAAATGAAGACAAACAAAACAAGAGGATGCATATCTTATATCCTGAATTACACTTTAGTGTGTCTTTAGCATTTCTCTAGTGCCTAGAACCAGTAGTCAATCATCATTTTTCAGGCTGAAAATAGGAATCATTGGCATCAATATAACTTTATGGAGAAAAGTCTAGTTCTAAAGCACAGATCCAGGAAGCTATCTGTTCATTCATGTTGCACATTCTAGATGAGAAACTAGGAGATTCCCATCTCACTATTTGATTTTGTTCTGCCACTACAGATTCAACCAGTTGACTGTACTCATGGATCTCATTTCCCTGATCCCTTGTTTCTCTATGCTATAGGACCAGAACCCCTTTGAGAGGCTTAGCAGCTGTAGGACCACCAGATCTGATCTTCTTAAGGCATGATGCATCAGGCTTTCTAGGACGTCTGCACAGAGTACATAAAACATGGTAACGTATAGACTAGGAGGTGTCCCCAAGTGTCTCAAAGCTTACATTTTCTAATTCCTCCTCCAAAAATAGTTCCCAGCACCAACACCCACCCCCATTCTTCCAATAAAATGCTATTTTTCAATTGCTTTCCTTTCTCCTTTTACTCATTAAATCCACTTTCCCATTTCAGTAATTTCTTGAAAGCTATAAAGAACATGAATAAAGAGCTCAAGCTTCTGAGTGATAAAGAAGTGGACTTATGCCTGAATAATATGTCTCCTAAACAAGTAACAATACTATCTTTTTTTTTTTGCCAGTCCTGGGCTTGAGCTCAGGGCCTGAGCACTGTCCTTGGACTTTCTCAAGGCTAGAGCTCTACCACTTGAGCCTCAGCACCACTTCCGGCTTTTTTCTATGTATGTGGTACCGAGGAATCGAACCCGGGTCTTCGTGCATGCTAGGCAAGCACTTTAACCACTAGGCCAAACTCCCGGCCCCTAACAATACCATCTTAAACCTCAGTTTTCCCCTCTGTGAAATGAAGAACAACATCTACCTTTTAGGATACCTCTCATGGTTATAGAAGACCATCTGGTATGCCAGTGATTTCCCTTTCCCTTCTATAGTTTTGCACTTCCCAAGAAGTTTATAGGAGGTCCTGGCAAAAAGCAAGCCCTGACCAAGGCAATTCTTCTCTTTGTTTACTTAGACACCTCTCTGCTTAGCTTGTGATGAGGCTGCCAAGTTACATGACCTCTACTAACAGTGTAACTTCTAGTTTAATACAAGGGATGAAGCATGGAATAAGACATACCAGGCCTCATTCATTATGAGCTTACACTCAATATGAGTGCTATATACTCATAGTGTTGGTAGGAATATAAAATAGTAGTCACTCCAGAAAGCAGTGTCTTTAAAAAATTTATTTTTTAGCTGGGCACAGTGGCTCACACCTGTAATCCTAACTACACAGAAGGCTGAGATCTGAGGAGCAAGATTCAAAGCCAGTCATGCACAAAAGGACCTGAGACTCTTATCGCCAGTTAATCTCTAGAAAATGAGAAATGGGGATTGGATCAAAGGTAGGGCGGTAGCCTTGACCTGAAGAGCTCAGGGACAGTACCCAGGCTGAGTTCAAGCCCCATGACCCACTATATACATATATATATATATATATATATACATACACATATATACATATATATACACATATATGTATATATACATATATGTGTGTTAAATATATATATATCTATTTTTGAAGAACTACTACAAGATAGAGAAATGTCACTACTGGGCACATATCTAAAAGAAATGAAATCAAATGCTTGCACCTCATGCATAGAATTATTCATATTATTCTGAAAAACAAGAGAGATACACCAGGCATTGGTGGCTTACACCTATGATCCTAGATACTCAGGAGGCTGAGATATGAAGATCATGGTTCAAAGCCAAATGCTTATTAACTACCAAAAAATAAAAATGGAAGCGGAACTGTGACTCAAGTGCTTGAGTGTTAGCCTTAAACACAAAAATTCAGGGACAGTGCACAGGCCCTAAGTTCAAAACAAAGGACCAGCACAAGAGAGAGCCTGAGAGAGAAGGTGGGGTGGAGAGAGAGGGAGACAGAGAAAAGGAGCAAGGGAGAGGGGAAGAGAGAGGGTGGAGGAGAGAGAGAAGTGATACAGACACAATAGTGCTATTTGGAATACCAGCTATCAAGAGATTGATGAGCAAGGATGGCTAGTTAAAGATGAGCTTATGGCATATAATGAACACCAGACCAAACTAAGCTACATTGCAAGAGCCTGTTTCCAAAAAAAAAAAAAAGAGAGAGAGAGAGAGGAGAGTACAAAATGCAGAGATAGACACAAAGAGGTGACATAAAAGAAGGGAAGGAGAAGGAAGAAGAGGGGGAGAAAAAGTAGTTCCAGCCACAAAAATAGATACTATACCATTCTATTACATAAAGTGTCTAAAATAGTAAAATTCAAAGAAGCAGGGAATAGAATGGTGTTTTCCACTAGATGGGAATGATAGGAAAATAAGGAATTGTTTTTTTAGTGGAGCAATAAATATTCCATTATGCAAGATGAGTAAGCTCTAGAGATTCTCAGAAACAGCACCTATTGTCAACAGTATGGTACTATGCATTTTAAAGTATGTTATAAGGAGAGATGTCATGCAAAATGTCCTTACACATTCTTCCAGACACATGCAGGAACAAAAGGAAATATGTGAATATATTTAGTTATGCTGTGATGAAGGCAACAACGGTGTTGCCATCACTTTCAGATACATGGAGATCCATTTTAAACAAGTGCCATTTTTGTATACCAATGACATCTCAAAGTAACTACTGTTTTTTTTTGTTTGCCAAAAGAGCAGAGACATTGAGAATAAATCAGAGGAATACATAAACAAATGAAATAACTTTATGAAATTCTAAGTTACATATGGCTATTAATACAAGTAGTGTGACAGGGAATAACAGAGACACAAGATGAGAATTAGATAAAGATCTTAATTCTGTGAAGACGCTAGCATTACAAACAACGAGGGTGAGAAAAGAGAAAACTCTAAGCAGAGAAAAGGAGTTGTGCCCGGTGTGGCATATCTGAGGACCAAGAGGCAAAGCAGTGTTTTTATCCCCTGATCATGTTTCATTAGTCACCAGCTTCCTGAGTCAATTCAAGAAAGGTTAGGGTTGGGCTGTACATTCTCTTTTCTGAATGAAAGAAAGCCATTCCTTAGGAACTTATTTCCATGCCTTGTAGAATACATACATGTATTCTTTTTTATTGTATTTAATAAAAGGGTAACATGATATTTGCCAGATAGAAGGTGCATTAATTCACATACATTGATACCCTTCCACATGTCTTGGTCCCATTACCCTCCCTCCACCCTCCTCTAGGTTTCCCCTCCCCTTCCCTGTCCAATTTCAAGTAACCAAATACAAATGACATACATGTATTCTTGAGGTTATCTTGAGGCTTGAATTCAGGGCCTCAATACTGTCCCTGAGTTTTTGTGTTCAAGGTTAATGCTCTACTACCTAAGCCACGTCTCTACTTCTAGCCTTTTCATAAGTTAACTAAAGATAAAAGTCTCCTGGGCTTTCCTGCCCAGGATAGTTTTCAGTCACAATCCTTAGACCTCATCCTCGTAAGTAACTAAGATACAGTACTGAGCCACCAGTGCCCTGGCAAAATTAAATGAGTTTAACACAGTGTCTTTGCTTTATTTATTCAGTGTACTCATTCAGTTGTTACTTATGAGGCTTCTATAATAAAACAGACTCTGTGCTATGAGAGGATGAACAGTTCAGGATGAACTAGAATATGGAGCAAAGACAGAAGTCTTTTGGGCACAATCTATAGTGAGAATTTTTAAAAATTGTAATGAAATATTTGTGTGATTACTGAACAGTCTAGTCAATCCCTCCACCATGTTATGGCCAAATAATAATCAAAACTATCCCAACATGTTTTGAAGGATGTCAAGGGGAAAGATTTTTGTCCCTATGTGACAGATAATTCATTCAATAATGTGCACAGCAAATCAGATTAAGCAAGTTAAGATACTGAACTGGAAATATAAGGAAATTTGAAAAAATAAGACTGGGAAACTAGTTTATATATACTCTCTTTTGGGAAGCTAATATTCAACTTTTCTGTCAATTTATGTGATATAGGGTTTGTTATTTCAGCAGAATCCAGAAATCCAGATCACTGGGTAAAAAATCACTCAGACTTCCTGTGATGACAACTTATTGAAATATTTTTAATGCATATGTAGTAGCTGGTTTTCTAACTCTCGTTGAAAGGCAATCATTGAAGATTAGAAGAAATAGCAATGCACACACACACACACACACACACACACACACACACACACACACACAATGGGGCTTGAACTTAGGGCTTGAGTGCTGTTCCTAAGCTTTTGTGCTCAAGGCTTGCACTCTATCACTTCAGGTACAGCATAACTTCAGGCTTTCTGGTGGTAAACTAGAGATAACAGTCTTACAAACTTTACTTCCCAGGCTGGCTTTCAACCACAATTCTCAGATCTCAGTTACCAAAAGTAGCTAGGATAATAGATATGAGCCACCAGCTCCTGGCTTAGTGTGCATATTTTTTCTAGTTTTTTAAAATTTTTATTATCAGAGTGATATATACATTTGTAAGGGAGCCAAAAAAATAGTATGGAAGACAGCCTCTTCAACAAACGGTGCTGGCAGAATTGGTTAAACACCTGTAGAAAACTAAAGTTGGATCCTTATATGTCACCCTGAACCAGAATCAAATGGATTAAAGACCTTTAGGTAAATGCAGATACCTTGCAAAATTTTCAAGAAGGAATAAGAGATACATTAGGACTCCTTTGCACAGGCCCAAACTTTCTTAACAAAGGCCCAGAAACACAACAAATCAAAGGAAGGTTGAACAAATTGGATTGCATTAAACTTCAGAGTTTCTGTATGAGAAAGGACATAGCTAGCAAGTTTAATAGAAAGCCAACAAAGTGGGAAAAGATCTTCACTAGCCATACAACAGACAAGGGTCTCATATCTAAAATATACCTACAGTTAAAAAAATTAAATCTCCCCAAAACAAATTCTCAAAGAAGCGTACATCCCATTAAAAGGTGGGCTAGGGGCTGGGAGTTTAGCCTAGTGGTAGAGTGCTTGCCTAGCATGCACGAAGACCCGGGTTCGATTCCTCAGTACCACATACATAGCAAAAAGTCAGAAATGATGCTGTGGCTCAAGTGGTAGAGCTCTAGCCTTGAGAAAGTCCAAGGACAGTGCCCAGGCCCTGAGTTCAAGGCCCAAGATTGGCAAAAAAAAAAAAGGTGGACTAAAAGCTAGACATGGTGGCTCATGCCTTTAATCCTAGCTACTCAGGAGGCTGAGGTCTGAGGATCATGATTCAAAGCCAGACCAAGCACTAAAGACCATAAGACTCTTCTCTCCAATTAACCACTAGAAAACAGGAAGTGGATCTGTGGCTCAAGGGGTAGGGCCCTAGCCTTGAGCTGAAGAGCTCAGGGATAATGCCCAGGCCTAGAGGTGGCCTAGAGACACAATGTACATATTTTTAGGTGGTGAAGGGAGGGGCTGGGGGAGGAAAAGGAAAGTGGGTAAGTGTTGAAGACCCATCTCTGCCAAGTATCTCATATATTTCATGCATCCCTTTCTTGCTCTCATCAGTGCTGAGAAGTGTTGGTGCTAAGTTATGACTGTTTTTTTTCTCTGATGCTATTCTAACATGTGAATGTGTTTTGGGAAACAACAATATAGACAGGTGACTGAATATGGGGCAAGACTAGAATCAGGTAAAATAAAAGAAGCAGGAAAGCCTTAATGGAATTCTCTACAATGATCCTCATGGAGACCGAAGCAAAGACAGAATGAAATAAAACAGGGAAAAGAATTAACCACTTTTCATTTATTTATTTCATTTTTACTGCTGGAGATAAAACCAGAGCCTTCCTGATACTAGACAAGTATTCCGCCGGTGAGTTACGTGCTCCACCCTAAAAACCAAAATACTGCGGAAAAGAATTTTACCTTCCTATGTCATGAGGAGAGAATGGAGGCCCTCACAGCTCAAATGCTTTTCTTACTTCTCTTAGAGCCATCAGACTTTGTGTCTTAGTCCCACATCTGCCCAGCCCTCCAGATGGACAACAGAAACTGAGTTCTAGTTCTATAGACTAGATGAACTAATCTATACCTTGATGCCATCAAGGACAGTTTCATAGAATGATGAAGTTCTGTAGAATAAAGCATTTACCTACTGTTGATCTCCAGATCCAGAGCCCCTTGGCTCTGTATGGCATTACATTGGCAATGAGTAATGGAAAGTAGTATAGCTTAAATTGTCAGGAGGCACAAAATCAATTATTTGCCCCACTCTTCTTAGATGTATGACCTTCACAAGCCTGATCTGCATCTCTCTCATCTGTAAATGAAGGTAATATTTCCCTTCTGCTTAAAGACATTAATTTGTGGATAAAATGAGGTAATGGAATTAAAGGTTCTTTAATTTATACTTCATAGAGCAGCCACAGTGATAAAACTTTTATACTTCAACATTCCTTAAATCTCCTTAATCTCTTACTTTCTACAGTTACTTCTCTTTTTATTCCATGAATTGGTATTTATTATTCACACACACCACTGTCTGCTTCCTTAAAGTTACAATTTGAACAGCTCTATCTTCCCCTTGAGAGTCTCTTTATCTCACTACTCCTGGTCACATTTCAGGTCTTTTGGGGATGCTTACAGTATGCCTGACACTGTACAGACACTGAGACACAATGGAAATATATAAACATAACTAATTGCAAAAACACAAATATTATAGTGAGAAGGGCAAATGTCAAACTGATACTCTAACCACATCAAGATATACTCAGTATAACTGAAATATTTTAAAGCACTTGTAGCATGTCAAAGGAAATCTAAAGTAGTAAAACTTCACAAGGTCGATTAGAGGGACTAGACCAAATCCAATGATCCAGATAAGTTACATTTACTTGAGACTCAAGTGTGAAGGCACACAATGAAGGAGGGAACCAGTAGTATCAAGGGGTAAAACAAACACTGGAGAAGTAGGTGAGTGAAATTTTTTATGATTTTGTAGGGTGATTTAAAAAGTTGTAATTTAGGGCCGGGAGTTTAGCCTAGTGGTAGAGTGCTTGCCTTGCATGCACGAAGAACCAGATTCGATTCCTCCTTACCACATGCATAGAAAAAAGCCAGAAGTGGTGCTGAGGCTCAAGTGCTATAGCCTTGAGAAAATCCAAGGACAGTCTCAGGCCCTGAGCTCAAGCCCAGGACTGGCAAAAAAGTTTTAATTTAGCAAGAAGAGTTATGGCAGCCCCTCAATGGTTTAAATCAGGAGAATTGGGCTTATAAATTATGTCCTTATATGTAAACTATTTATTGAGTATCCACTGATGTTCAGAGAAGTGGGTACTGGACAGGACTAAATGTGTATTTTAGAGGAAACTGACTTTGGAATTCTGAGGTAAAAGAGATAATGTGGCTCTTATAAGGGCCAATGTAAAGGTGACTCTAGAGATAACTGATATACGTTGGGCGTGGAGATAGAAACATACCTTTGAGGTATTGGAGAGAAAAGTGAACTAAGGTGGATATGAATTGAATTTGAGTATGAGTAAGAAAAAAACATTCCTAGGGATTTCTTTTAAGGGACTGAGTTTATAGTTCTGATAGTGGAGAAATAAGAGAAGGGAATGGAAGGAATGAGGAAAGGGGAAAGTAGAAAGGGAAGAAAGAAGGGGAAATAGAATGGGGAACGGGAAAAAGAAGTCAGGAAGTAAGGAAGAAAGAGAGAAAGATAGAGAAACTAGCAAATCCTGAGGGAGATGACAAATTCAGACTGAGATACAATGTCTGAATTGATTATAAGACATCTAATTATAAAAGCTTATAGAAGTGACTGGCTATGGGGAGGTTGCTCAGAAGAATGAAGTAGAGGCAAAAATGTAAAAAACAATGACTATATTGACTTTTTTCCTATGGAAATGGATGTGTCAGTCCAGAAGTAGTTTAAATAGGGAAAAGAAGACACAGGACTAAGTTAGAAGAAGCCTTCAATTTTAAAGAGCAGATGAAAGGACCCAGAAAGAGATGCTAGATTGGAATTAGAAACAAGAATGAAAAAGCAGGGAAGAATGATATCAGAGAAATCAAATCAAATATATAAGAGAAAATGGTAAGCTCTATAAAATGCAGAAAAGTATCAAGTAGGTTTATGGCAACAGAAAACATCACTAGAGATAATAACTTAGGAAGCACACATATTCATGAAGAAAATTCATTCAGTGATTCAGCAAAAGATAGTGTGGAAAGAGTTCAGGAATGAATGGAAAGCATAAAAAACTAGAGTCACCATCATAAATAATACTTTCAAATGTGCATTTATAAAGAAGAGTACAGGGATCAGAATGGTAGTAGAAGATGGGGGTTTGATATTTGAAGATAAGTTTATATGAATATTTAAATGATAGTGAAATAATCTGCTAAAAATTATAGAGAGAAGTGTTCAAATATAAAAAAATAGTGTAATAGACTAGATTAGAGACTAAAGCAGTGCATCTCATATTATACGAGAAGGGGGAGAGAGAATATGCCCAAAGAAGCATAGCTTCAAAATATTACAGTGATCTATCGATTTGAGCCCTGTGGTCATCCTGAAAATAATGGATGCGGTGCCACAGACTTTAAAATGTGGTAGGAGAATGATGGTAGACAAGAGTAACCTGAATAGACTGCTTGGTAGATGACCTTGGTGACTAATGATATATTGGCACTGATTGTGTGTGTGTGTGTGTGTGTGTGTGTGTGTGTGTGTGTGTTTTACTGGAGAATGAACTTAATGCCCTACATACCACTTTATCTTTTTTCAGTGTTTTTGGTTGTTTTTTTCAAATTTTTATTTCATTGTTGGAATGATATACAGAGGGATTACAGTTTCATTCATAATGTATTAGGTAAATTATTTCTTGAACATTATTACCCTTTCCCATGCTTTTCTCCTACTTTTCCTCCCCCCCAATCCCTTCCAACTCTTCTTGCTTTTCCCTTACTTTCCCATTTTCAAATGCACAAATAAATGTATATACAATATACCAGGTATCAAAATCAGATGCAGTAACAACTTGAGATAAATCTTAAGGGGTAAAAGAAGCAAAATGAAATAGCTTCACTAGTACACTAAGAACAACAATCAAAAAGATAAAGCTCTTGTTTCCATATCCTGGAGTTCATTTTGTCTAGGTTTATTCTATATGGGCATACCTACATACCACTTTAGAGCCACATCTCTAGTCCCCATTTTGCCTTGGTTATTACTATTATTCTTTTGGTTAGTTGTGGGGCTTGAACTCTGGGCCTAGGCACTGTCTCTGAACTCTTCAGCTCAAGGGTACACCCTACCACTTGAGCCACAGAGCCACTTCCAGTTTTCTAGTGGTTAATTGGAGATAAGAGTCTCATGGACAATTTGTGTCTGGGTTGGCTTTGAACTGTGATCCTCAGATCTCAGCCTCCTGAGTAGCTAGGATTATAGGCATGAGCCACCAGTGCCTGGCTGCCTTGGTTATTTTTAAGGCAGGGTCTCACTTTATTCTCAAGGCAACTTGGGCTTCAATCCTCTTGTGTTCTTTTGTTCTTTCAGCAGAGGAGAGGCAAATGCCACTATTCTGCAGCTGGATACATATCACCACACCCAGCCATTGGTTGAGGAGTCTCACACACTTATACGCCCAGGGTGACTTCAAACCTCAGTCCTCACATCTCTGTCAACCAAGCAACTAAAGCTACAGGTTTGAGTCATGACGCTTGTTATTGGTTCCAACATTTTATACTGTGTGCTTTTCTCCAATTGTTTAATGTATAAGCACAGACAGTAGAGAATAACATGCAAACAGATAGGTAGTTGGTGAATAGAGAAGTTAAAGTTTATACAGTCAAGGGAGATGGTGAGAGCAGTGATTAGGAATATAAACATGAACTTTACCATGAATAGGATGATAAATTCTAAAGGTTAGAGAATAGGTAGATGGAGAAAAAGTTATGAAGAAGTCTTGAAGAGTTCAAAGTTACAAGACACAAGATCACTGTCAAAGAGGGAATTTTGAAATAGAAGTACTTATCTGAGGTAGGGGTACTTATCTGAGGTAGAACACAGAAAAGTGCACTGAAGATTACCAGGTGAAAGAAGTGTGAGACTGGAGTTCTGGACAGGGCATCCAAGATCAGGTACTCATCCATCTACTGTGATGACAAGAATGAAGATGTAGAAGAAGGCCTAAATCAGGAACTCGGAGATTTACAGAGTCAGTCTTAGTAGAAGCCAGGGAATGGCTGGAGTCTTTACCTTTCAAAGAATATGTGAATGTCCTAGATAAAAAGGCAGGATGAACTTAGGAAAAGCAGGCACTTAATTTGTACATTCCCTAGAAGGATATCCTAGTGATTACAGAAGAGAATGCAGTCTGCTTTGTTTTTTTCTTTTCTCTTCATTTCTCAAATAGGCAACGGGTACCCAAGGATAAGAATATAACAGACAGCTGCAGGAAAAAGGCTAGACCTGAAGAAGAGTCTTATATAGCTAGGCATTCGTAATATTCAGTAAGAGGAACTGATCATTCTGACTAACTTCAGGATCAGAATTTCAAACAATTACTTCATTTCCTCTTGAAATTATTGTACTACCCCTCACTGGAGTGAGTTAGAAATCCCTTGTCTGTGTCCCTAGAGCATCTACACTATCTCCATATCGTGCCGTCACTAACATTTCTTCCTAAATTACCACTCTCCCCTAGTAGATGATAAGCTCCAGTGAAGACAGAAGTCACACCTGTATTTCTGCCATTCCATGCCCCGGCTTCATTTTTTAATGGGACAAAATGAATGTGGTCTGAAATCCATAATGAACTCAGGGATATAAAAGGCCAGCTGGGTGGCATGGGGAAAACTCTTGACTTTAGAAACCTTTCATCCAAAGAGCAGCTGGAGTGACAGACACATTTCCTGAGACCCTAATATCATTTCCAGATGTCTGCCATCATGTCGTTTTGTACCTCACCCTGTAAAACATAGTTCCCTTGCCTACCTCTGCCTCCCCTCTAGCTGAGGGGGTGCAGTATGGTCTCCAGTGACATCACCACCCTCGGTCTAATCCAGGGCAAGCAGGCCACAATCAGGTGTGAATCCCTCAAGTTTCTCAGACAAAGAGAATAGCCTACAATGCTGAGGATTCCATGAGTACTTTCTACAAAATTTCTTAAAGGACGTAAGAGCCACTGTTTATCACAGTCATAGCATCTCTACTGCACAAAAAGAGTCTTGATGACCCCTCTATTAATTACAATAAAAAAGTAATTTAAAAAAAGTCAATGTCATTCACCTTTCATTCTTTTTTTTGCGAGGGGGTCATCGGTCATGGGGCTTGAACTCTGGGCCTGGGCGCTATCCCTGAGCTCTTCAGCTCAAGGCTACCACCCTAACCCTTGAGCCACAGTGCCACTTCTTTTTTTTCTAGTGGTTAATTGGAGATAAGAGTCTCACAGTATTTAGTGCACGGGCTGGCTTTGATCTATGACCCTCCAATCTCAGCCTCCTGAGTAGCTATGATTATAGGTGTGAACCACCGTGCCTGGCTCACCTTTCATCCTTGTGTATGCACGTGTTCACCTCTGTCACTGCCACCCTTGACAAGATCTAAGATGAGATAGAGGTCTGTGTTTGGTGGGACAGGGGTGTGGCACGGATGGTCTTTTCCACTGTAGTTGAGATCAGATCTCACCAGGGAAGGAAGAAGATAGAGGACAAGGCTAGGAATGGGAATGATCATGTGGATATTCTTGTCACCCAGATCCTAATGTAGATCAGCAGCTCACACCTGAGATGGAAAAAAAAGAAAATAGCTTGAGAAATAGACAGAAAATGACGCCAAGCATAAAGGAGAAAACAGCAATGCCAAGAGAAGGCACACAGAGAAAGAAATAAAGAAGAGAAAGAAGAATGAGAAAGAAAGGGTCAAGGAAGGATAGAGACAGGGAGACAAGGGGCAAGAGGCAAGCCTGATACCAATGAACTAAGGAGAGGCCCAATGGGATCCCAGATGTCAGGACACACAGTGCACTGACCAGCTCCAGATGTTCCTGCCTTTGTGGAGAGAGGGGATGGGGTAGAGAAGAGAATGACAAGAAGGTTTACTGCTTCTGTGGCAGTCCAAAAACTAGTTGACTTCCAGCCCTGAAATAAATAGGTTAAAACTAAGAATCATATGATGAACAAGAAAAGAACTGGTTTTTTTTTTGAAACATGGAAGGATCAGATGAGTTTCTAAAACTGCATAGCTAGATACATGGACGTGTAATGGGAAGCCTACCAGACTAGAAAACAGTAGCTTATGATAGTGGGTAAGACTTTTTCTTCTGACCCACACATTTAACAAGAGGACTCAATGCTTAAGGTTCTTCTACTTCAAACTTAGGTTTTCAAAAGCTAGTATAACTAGGTGTCAGTGGCTCAAGCCTATGATCCTAGCTACTCAAAAGGCCTAAGCAATGGTTCTGGTTCAAAGCCAGCCCAAGCGGGAAAGTCTGTGAGACTCATCTCCAAGTAACCACCAAAAAGCCATCAGAAGAGCTATGACTGAAATGGTAGAGCAACAGCTTTGAGCAAAAAAAAAATAGAGTTCAGGGACAACACTCAGAACCAACACACACACACACACACACACACACACACACACACACATATCTGATGGGCTATGTAGAATATCTCCTATTAGGTCAAAACCCTCTAGTTCCTACCTGGTAGCTAAATTCTTCATTCTGCCCACAGAGACACAACATATGTTCTAAACCCCTTTATTTCCATGTGCCTCTAGGTTTATTCTCAACTACAGCAGATCGAATATGGACTGCTGGGAAAATATCTGAACACTGTTGTGGTGGTTAAAGAAAGAAACCAACACTCCAGTTCTAGCTCTGTCTCTACCACTGACTCACCCTGTGCATAACCTCTGGACACATTCTTCTCTGAATCTTTTCTACATAGGTCAAATAAGGGGTTTTGATTCATTGAATTTTGCTGCCCCTCAGACCCTCAGACCCCTTTTTTACTCTCTCTCCAATGTCTACCCTGCCTGAGAGGCTGAAACTCAGGCCAAATGTTCTAATGAGGCCCTGGGGGGAACCAGATATCTGTTTTTAACATTGATGACAGATTAGTGTGCGGGGAATTCAGCCACTGCCCACCCCCATTCCCAACAAGCTTCTTTTCTGCTCAAAACAACTGGAACAGGAGGCTACTTGTACCTGGCTTTTCTAGCGGAGTTCCAGAACCAAAAGAGCAATGGATTCTCTGAAGGAAACAATGAGGGATCTAAGCCTACGGGAGGGGCAGGGACAGAAAACAGGAGGGAGAGGGAGCATGCCAGTATCATACAAAGCTATGGAACAGCTGGCAACCATAAAGGTAGTATATGTGTGCATGCATGCATGAAAGAAGAGTGAGACGTGTTCATATACCTATGTCTATACACACTCACACACACACACACACACACACACACACACACACACACACAGCGATGAATATTTAAAACACTGGACTTGTCTGCTACAGAAATCCAGGGAGGGAGCCAGGAGTGTGGCCTAGTGGTAGAGTGCTTGCCAAGCACGCACAAAGACCCAGGTTCAATTCCTTGATGCCACATATACAGAAAAAAAATCCATAAGTGGTGCTGTGGCTAAAGTAATAGAGCCCTAGCCTTGAGAAAGCCCAAGGACAGTGCTCATGCCCTGAGCTTAAGCCCTAGGACTAAAAAAAAAAAAAGAAAAATTAAAAAAGAAAGAAAGAAAGAAATCCAGGGAGATCAAAGGACAAAATCCACATTTTCCTATCTGGCCTCACCTGGCCGTGAGTAGTCCTGATTCTATCCCAAACAAGTTTGAAACCTCTGCTATTCCTTTCTTAACATTTACTTCCCCCCACCTCAACCAATGGAAATAGGAAAGAAACAAGTTTATTAGTACCTATGATGTCTTCAAAATTACTGTAATTGATCCTCAACATAGCTTTGAAAAAAGTCATTATTTTCCTCATTTATCAGAGGAGGAAAGTAAACTGATACCAGCTCCTCCAATGTTCGCGTTACTTCATTAGGCTATGAGCACCATGATGAAATTCATAGATGTGAGTTGAGAGGTTCGAGTTGTAGCTAAGTTCATCTTCCATAAGCCTTAAGAGTTGTGTATGAAATGTTCCTTCCAAACACTATATGTTCAACACCAATATGTTCTCTACCTGGTAGATCCAGGCAGTGAGAAGTGACTAGAAATAGCCCAGAAAGCAAAATATAAATGACACATAAGAGAGATACAGAAAATGAATAGGAAACAATAAATGTTTTCTATTCATTCATTATTCATTTATTCGACAAATATTTGAATGTCAGACTTTATTCTAAGTGTTGGAAATTCAACCTGATTTAAGAAAGACATCATGTTTTCCTGTGTTTATAATGGGTAAATATGATAATTCCTTAATTGTCTTAATAATTCACTCTGCTCAGGATTAATACTGTGAGCAAGGATAGCTGACCCTCCCTGGTGACCCTTGAGTTAGTCTCAGTTTCCTAATCCATGAAATGTGCACAATAAATGTCAACCTTCTGAAAGGTGTGAGACATGCTCAGTAAAGTGCTTAGCACAGTATTTAACACAGGAAGTAGATGCCTGATCAGTTTTACAGATAGAAAATAATAATTACTGAGTGGAAGTTAGCAGAGAATGCAAGCACCCAGTACAGGTCACAGCTGAATGCTTGGCTTTTGGCAGTGTCAGTGACTTAGAAGAACTCAGAGATAATGTTCTAAGTTACAAGCAAATGTAGCCCTTTTCAGAGACATCTTTCTCATCATCTTTCATGTGCTGTTGTTTCCAATTCTTTCTTCTCAGTTCTCATTTAGGAACACTACCTCAGTACATGTCATTTTAGACAATCATTTGAATTTCCTCATCTCCATTCCAGAGAAAATATATTTACAGACCAAAATTTCATTTGTAGTCTTCCCCAAATGGAGAAAAAAATAAAGAAAATCTAATTAGGATCAACCTCACATTCTGTTTATGATTTTAAAGATCTAACTCAGAGAAAATTTCCAAATACAACTTATTATCTTTCCAAAGTTAAAAATCATACAAAGCAAAACAACAAACAAACAAAAACATGGGTTGAGCACCAAAAGAAGAAGAAAAGGCATTCAAGGAACAGTGAAACCTACCAGTGACTTACTGGGGCAGATGACATCAGGTCCCTAGACACTGGACAAAACACTTCCTTCCTGTACCACAGCATCCCAGCCAAGTAGGAAAGAACCTACTCACCGGTATACAGGTCAGTGTCTGTGTATTCGTCCACCTTCTTGTGCTGCAGAATGTAGTCAGATACTTTGGTCCCAATAGCTGGCTGAACATCTACCCATTCCAAGGAGACCACAGTGCTGGAAGGTTCCACGGTTGGGGACAGCCGCAACCTAGAGAGGAAGTGACAGTCAAGGTTGCTTGTTTGTCAGTAATCATCAGCTATATCTGCTAAGAGGAAGCAAAGATTTGAGCCTGGCTTCACATTTTTAATTTTTCCTCCACCACTAATCCCTGAGTGGCCTCAAACAAATAATGTCTCCTTTGGAGGATTCGTTTTCTTCAGGTATAAAATAGGAATACAAAGAGCTATTTTATAGCATCAATGTGGACTTGAATAACTTGATCATTGCACACAGTATGTGCTCAAGGTAACCGATTCATTTTTCTATTTACTTCGACTGTATGCTCAGGAAAGTTCTGTTTTTAAACAAATTGGCAGTGCTTTCAGACATAGGAGCTTTTGATATTTTTCTCAAAAGGAGACTCAATGCTCAGAACTCCTGGAGGGAACTGATTTTCAAAGCAACAAAAGTCAGAATGATTGAAGATTGGGGCTTAGAAATAATGAAATGGAAGCTAAGCAGTGGTAGATCACCATTATGGTGAGTTGAGATCCAGGGGATCATAGTTTAAGGCCTGCCTGGGAAAACTGTCAATCAATATCATGCGCATGGTGGTATGTGACTATTGTCCCAGAAATGTAGGAGACTGAGCCCTGGAGGAATGTGATTCCAGGATAGCCCAGGCTTCATCTCAAATGCTGAGAGTGAACATTTGTCATAATTGGTGGAAACCTTGGGCTCTCCTAGCAGAGATTTACAATAGAGAAAAACCTAGATACATAAGGCCATACAGTATGACACTAAATGAAAGGACCTCCAGGATATTGAAACAAAAGCCATATAATGAGTGATTGTTGTCCCTAATGTACTATGTTATCTCTCATCTCTTTTGCTGTCTCTTGGTTATCTCATATTGTTACAGTATTTTACCTTGTTATCTGATATATTGTATATATGCATATTTGGATATTTGAAATTGGATAGGAAAGTGGGAAAACAAGATGAAGGGTGAGGGTGGGGGGGGGAGGGAAATGGGGACCAAGACATGAGAAAGGGTATCAATGTTTGTGAAGTAATGTACCATCTGGTGAATATAATGTAACACTTCTATTAATTACAATAAAATATATGAAAAAAATGATGAGAGTGAGGTACAATGGCAGTTGCCTGTCATCCCAGTTCTGAAGGGAAGCCTAAAATTGGTGACTTATAGTCTAGTTTCAGATCTGGGCAAAAGTGACATGCTATGTCCATGTACCCAGTGTAAACAATGGCTAGAGGCATTGCTGAGAGGTAGAGAGCCTATCAAGTAAAAGGACCTGGTTCAAAGCCTTAGTATTTCAAAGTCCTAGTATGACAAATGAAAAAGAAGAAAAAGGAGAGGAAGAGAGAAAAAGTAGAAGGAAGGAAGGAAGGAAAGAAAGAAGGAAGGAAGGAAGGAAGGAAGGAAGGAAGGAAGGAAGGAAGGAAAAAAATGTAAGCAAGTAAGCATGCCTGGAGGGCCTGAATGGCTTACACCTATAATCCTACCTACTCAGGATGCTGAGATCTGAGGATCACAGTTGGAAGCCACCTTAGCAGGAAAGTCCTTGAGATGCTTATCTCCAATTAATCACCCAGAACTCAAAAACCGAGCTATGGCTCAAGCGGTAGAACACAAGCTTAGGGATAGAGCTCAGGCCCTGAGCTCAAGTCCCAGTACTAGCACCAAAAAAGAGAGAAAATGAGATGAGAGAGACAAAGATGACAGAGACAGAAGACAGAAACAGAAGACAGAGACAGAAAGAAGTGTAATTTCTTCATGTCACACAATGAGAAAAGGAAGGAATGCATAAAAGCTCTAAGCTTTTCAAACTCTTTTGTTTTCCTTTGGTACATGTTTTTCCTACTAAGCTACTAGCTACCTTATTGTATAGATTGTACCTATCTTAATTCCCCAGTACCCTTTGCATAGCAAGTATCCAAAATTATTGAAATATGAACTCCAGGAATTGGAGTAGGGACAAGAAGGAAAGACTGGGAGAGAGGAAGGAGAGGGGTGACACAGTCTAAAAAGATATGCACTGACTTAGGAAACTGAAACCCCTCTGCATAGCACCATTAGAATACCAATAGAAACCTTAGAAAGCATTACAGTTCCTTGGGAAACTTCCTTTTTTTCTTTATCTCAGTAACCCCAGTACCCCAATGGGCCAAAGCACAAGCACTTGCCCAGCAAACCTCTTTGGAACAAAGGAAGGAAGACTGGATGTGAGGCACAATCTAGATGAACACACATCAAAATACCTCACATAAAATCTCTCCCTTTTCCCAGAGCTCCTTCTTTCTCCCTCCAAAAGGTGATAAGACAGCAGAGGTTCCAGGGATCCAGTCAAGCATCCTGGCAGCAGAATAAAGCCATTGCCTGTACTGGCAAGGCAAGATCATGAACCCATGGAAAGGAGTGACCAAAGGAAGATGAGCCATGGATACGTACACAGGCTGTGGGAGAGGGCTGCAGCTGGGGAGCCCACTGGCGTCAAAGGCACTGAGGTCACACCTGCACCAGTCGTCGATCACGTCCCCTTTCCCCGAGCACCAGTAGGAACTCATTAGGGCACTCTTGAAGGCCTGGAGGAAGGAAGGATGACAAGAGTGGTGAAGATCGTGGTGGCAACACAGAGAACAGACTTGGGGACACCCATGTCACCTGAAAACACCATGGAACAGCCTTACTAACCACGGACATCATTTGTGGTCAAGTCCCTGGCACATATCTGGCATCAGGAACATCTTCCATCTGAGACACTTCTTACCCAGCAGTCAGAATGGCCACGGAGACATAATACTTAAAGCATTCATTGACACTTCCACTGATGCTGGCAGTCTACAGGTATTAACATATGTGATGCCCACAATAACTCCTTGTGATTATTGTATTGTTACTATCATTTTGGTATTTTAATAAAATGGAAAAGTGAAGCACCAGGTTGTTGATGACTTGCCTGCATTTCACAGATAGTAAAGTATAGATCTGACGTGGTGTAGGATATGGTGAATTTTATACCACGTCCTGCTGTGGTATAAACACTCAGTTATAATACACTGACTCCTCTCACAGACGTGCATTTAAAAAAGAAAAGAAAAGAAAAACCTACAAAAGCTTCAAGTGAAATCCCTTATTTTTGCTCCTGGCCACCTCCCTGGTCTTACTTCTCATCACTCTGATGGCCTTCAATGCAGAGCTTTCTAAGCCACTGCTCTGCAATCACCATCATGTCCACCCATGGTAAATCACTGCCCAGACAGTGCTCTCAATCAGAAGGCAGCAGAGCATGTTCTGTGAAAGAGCTACTTTTAGCAACTAAGTAATATGTGCCATAATTATTCAACACTGCATTTGCAGCAAGAAAGTGGCATAGGAAATAGTTTAAGCAGACATAGTATATTACAGTAATACTTACAAATATTTATAAGATAGGAAGAAGGCTAGATTAGGGTTGGTGGCTGTAATTTACTAACCTTTGCTCTAAATGATGATCAATGATCTATTTAATTCTAATACTGTTTATTACCTTTTAAATTTTATTGTTTTAGATCTCCATATACTCTAATTCACTCTTCCGGTCTCAGATGAAACTGTCCCTTCTCTGGGTATCTCACCCTCATCCTGAATTTCTTAAATTTGGAATTGATCATGTTCTTCTTCTAGACAACTGTGTTTTTTTTTTTTTTTTTTTTTTGCTGGTCCGAGGGCTTGAACTCAGGGCCTGTGCACTGGCCCTGAGCTTCTTTTGCTCTAGGTGAGTGCTCTACCACTTGAGCCACAGGGCCACTTCTGGCTTTTTTTGAGTAATTTATTGGATATAAGAGTCTCATGGAGTGCTGGGAATGGGCTAAATGTTGTAGTACATGAAGGTCTGGGTTCGATTTCTTAGTACCAGTTAAACAGAAAAAGCCAAAGTGGCGCTATGGCTCAAATGCTAGAGTGCTAACCTTGAGCAAAAGAAGCTCAAAGACAATGCCCTGGCCCTGATTTCAAGCCCCAGGACTAGGAGGAAAAATAAAAGAGGTTCAAAGAGTTTACTGCATAGGCTGATTTCAAACCAGGATCCTCAGACGTCAGCCTCCTGTGTAACTAGGATTACAGGTGTAAGACATCAACGCCCAGATTCCTCTCTTTTTCTATGTATTCTCATCCCTTTGACCTTCCTCTAGAATCTTTTAAGTGCTAGTTTCTTGTTTTTCACGATGTTGGACTGTGAATTCATTTTCTTAAAGAATTACACAAGTCCTTTTTTCTTCCATTTCTCTCAGAGGTTTTTGACAAAAGCCACTAATGAATCCTGCCACATGTTCTCACCCAGACTGTCTCCCAGGAATGAACACATTACCTAATTTCTCCTGAGTTAAGTGAGCACCCAGAGAAATGAAAACAAATTCATTATAAAAGTAAATGTTCCTGGAAAATGAATTATAAAGTTTAATGAACTTGAAGTAAGCTTAAGAAATGTAATTCTTCCAACAGTTCTGAGAGACAGATACAGTGACCCTCAGGTGTAAAAACTAGGAATAAGAACTGTGAAGCAATTTCCATAAGGTCACACAGCAATAGTGACAGTAAATTCCAGCCCAGATTTCCATCATTTGAAAGTTCAGGTCTTTTCTATTCAACCATGAAGATCAGTGAGATTAATTCCAAGTAAGGTTGCCAGATTCAATGAACAAAAATTTTAGATGTTCAGTTAAAAGCCGGTGCAGGCGTATGCCTGTAATCCTAGCTACTCAGGAGGCTGAGATCTGAGGATCAAGGTTCAAAGCCAGCCCAGGCACAAAAGGACCTGAGACTTTTATCTCCAATTAACCTCTAGAAAACAGGAAGTAGGGCTTGGCTCAAGAATAGGGTGGTATCCTTGGGCTGTAGAGCTTAAGGACAGTGCCCAGGACCAGGGGTAAGATGATAACCTTGAGCTGAAGAGCTCAGGGACAGTGCCCAGGCCGAATTCAAGCCCCATGACCCACACAAAAACATGTTCAGTTAAATTCAAATGTATATTATCCATAAAATAGTTACATGTAAGTGTCTGTATCAGAAATATAACACACACTAAGACCCCTGTTCCTATTATATTCAAGATTCTATGCTAGGAACCAATGTCACTTCATCCACTGGCATGAGGAAAAGGAGGAACTCTCCTAAGGACAGAAAACAGATGTGACAACATGAGAGGTTATACTGCCTGTCAGGCCTTTCCTCTCTCCTTTGCAGGTTACCCTTCATTGAAATTATCCAGCACAATTGCTTGTAGATTCTGTAGGATCTCCTAGCCAATGCTAAGGGGCCTTAATTACCATAATGGTGAAATCCAGGGCCAAGAAGGAAAGTGAGACAGATGGTAAGATTGTATTGGGTTCCAGCAGTGAAGAGAAAACATCCTGTTTGTGTGTGTGTGTGTGTGTGTGTGTGTGTGTGTGTGTGTGTGTGTGTGTGTGTGTGTTTTGCCTCTGTGTGTGTTTCTATAATCAAATGGAGCGTGAGCTTGTACAAAACAAAACAGGAAATCTCTCTGGACTGTATGAGTTTCACCATCCAGGC
Source organism: Megascapheus bottae (assembly GCF_031878675.1). NCBI lineage: Eukaryota > Metazoa > Chordata > Mammalia > Rodentia > Geomyidae > Megascapheus > Megascapheus bottae. The sequence continues at coordinate 75,633,558 of NC_143511.1, forward strand.
AGTTCTTGGGAAGAAATCCTGCCTGTGAGTCTCTCAACTCCACTGGATCTTTCTCAGAACTCGAAGGAACAGAGCAGAGACTGGTGCAATGGCCAGGCAAACCCTGGATGGAGCACAAACACACTCTGATAAAAGGCTCACATCAAACAGGGACTTCCTGCAAAGCAGCAAAAGCCAGCATGTGTCAGCACAGGATGATTCTTCGTCATGGCTTCAGACCTTGCAACACTCCATCCAGAGTCCAAGTAGATCCCAAGGGAGGGAAAATCATAGGATCTTCCAGCTTCATAGGACTCTGTCTGTAAATCATCTACTCTAATCCATTTGCAGATGCAGACACAGTGGCCCAGAGGCTAGCTGCCTGGCCCAAAGAGACAAGAGAAGCCTCTGGATGAAGCTACTCTCTTCCACCAGTTTATGCTCAAAAATCGTCGTCGGATAGGTAACTTCCCATTCTCATGTACAGGCAGGCTTGGAGGACAAGGTAAGACCTTGATGAGCTGAAATAGATTTGAATCTCAGTATCCTTGACCTTCTTAGGTCACACAGAAACAATAAATGCCAAGATTCTATCCCAAAAAATCAATTTCAGCTGGTCTACTTTGAGTCATGTGCCTGTGTGTGTGTGTGTGTGTGTGTGTATGTGCATGTGCGTGTATGTGTTCTTGGAGAAAAATTAAACCTTGTACTAAAGACATCTTGACTTCTACCTTTTGAGTAAATGCTGGGACTTAAAAAACAAATCCTGTTACTCCTTACAAGGACTAAATTTGCATGGTCATTGGTTTTCGTAACAAAGAAGGTTTGGATTTCCAGAATTTATAAATGTTTCCAACTTTAGCTAATTAGTTAGCAAATCATGTTGAGTAGGCGGCAAAAACAGACACCCCCTCCCCCCGAAGAAAAGCAATCTAAATAAAATCAGGGCTTATTCCTGACACTTTTTTTACTTTTCCTATTTGAACCTGAATAAGAAATCCTGCTTCCTAAGCCTCAGTTTCTCTATCAACGAAACAAAGGAGAAGATATATTTATGAAGGTTGAATTAAGTTCAATAAACATTCATGGAACTTTGTACTCCTTACCACGTGCTGTCTAAAACTTAAGAAAGGGGTTGAACAAGAGCCAGTGGCTAACTTCAAAGGACTCATGGCTTAATGGTAAAGACACACAAAGAATCAAAATTACTATGGTTCAAATGCTGTGAAGTAATATATACAGGAGGCTGTGGGAATACAAAGGGGCCTTTTAGTTCTAAAAATTATGACAATGTTTGCATGATCTTAAACTTCAAATAATCATCACTTATTTAAGCCCATGCTTTAATCCCGTGGTCTGTACTTCTAATGACCATGTCTTTACACTACCAGTTAGTCTCCTGTACTGACACAAAGTCTTTTTTTTTTTCAATCAGTCCCAGGGCTTGAACTCAGGGCTTGGGTACTGTCCCTGAACTCTTGCTCCTACCACTTTAAGCCACAGCTCAACTTTGGGTTTTCTGGTGATTAATTGGAGATTAGTTCACCTGCCTGGGGTGGCCTTGAACCAAGATCCTCAGATCTCAGCCTCCTAAGTAGTGAGGATTACAGGTATGAGCTACTAGTGCCTACCCAATTCAGTACTTTTGATGGTGAGATGGTTATAGTCTGTAAGATTCCAGAAAGATACTAAGAAGTCCTCAGTCTAAGTTTTATGGATTTTGTTGCTACTACAGAATAAATAGGCTTGGCCAGGTGTCTTCACACTATACCAAATAAGGAAAGGAAAAGCTTTCTAAAGGCAAAATAATATATTATCTTTTGTCTCATGGTTCCATTTCAGGACTAACTCATAATACCTCATATGTAGTTGAACTGAAGTAAAAGTTCATCTGAAATGCTGAATAAAGCAAACCAACTTCAGCTTGATGCTGGTGCCTCACACCTGGAATCTGAGCTCTGAGGATCTTGGTTCAAAGCCAGCCAGAGATGGGTGCTGGTGGCTCATGCCTGTAATTCTAGTTACTCAGGAGGCTGACATGTGACGATCACAGTTCAAAGCCGATCCAGACATGGAAAAGTCCACGAGACTCTTATGCCCAATTAACCACCAGAAAATGAAAGTAGCACTGTGGCTCAAGCCGTAGAGCAGTAGCGTAGAGCTGAAGAGCTTAAGAACAGTGCGCAAGCCCAGAGTTCAAGTCCCAGGACCAGAGGGAGGGAGGGAGGGAAAGAGGGAAGGGAGAGAAGAAGGGAGAGAGAGAGAGAGAGAGAGAGAGAGAGAGAGAGAGAGAGAGAGAGAGAGAGAGAGAGAGAGAGAGAGAGAGAGAGAACGCCAAAAATGTAGCTGTGCTCAGGTGGCAGAGTGCTTGCCTTGAGCAAGTATAGAATCCAAGCACTGAGTTCAAGCTCTAGGGCCAGCACCCTTCTCTGCCCCCAAAGCACAATAACTAATAATTAGTGAAAGCAATGAAAATGCATGTGAATATGATCCATTGAGGATCATCTGCCTCCTCAATCTACCTCAAAACCTCCTTTCCTATTGTAGGTCAGACATGCTTCTTCCATACACAGCTACCATGACTATCTGTCCTACTAACTCCCAGATCACTGAGCCCAACTTTCTATGATGGCATTGTGACGTCCACGCTCCTGCTGGAACCCTTCAGACTTCAGCCCAGATCTCGCCTCCTATCTAATCCCCCTTGCCATCGCTCTCAGATCCAGCATGTCTAATTTCCTCAGGGTAATTCACTGTTTCAAACCCACAAGCTTTCTTCAAACTGTACCTTTGGTCTTATGCAGTCTCTCTACTTCTGCCTCTTTGCTAAACTCCAGAAAATGTTCACTTCCCAACAGGACCCTGTTCACACCTTGTCAGATTTTTGTCTTTTCCTCATTTTTCATATATATATATATATATATATATATATATATATATATATATATATTGTGTGTGTGTGTGTGTGTGTGTTTTCAGACTTTGTATTGCCTTGCAGTTTTATTTGTATTTCCTTCTCTTTGATGAGACAGGTCAGGGCCATCTATTGGATTCATCTCTGTGACCCCAATTCCAAGTAGAAAAAGTAAGTACATAATACATCCCTCAAATAGTGTTACATTTGTGGGAATGGATAGGATGCTCTAACAGAGATTAAACATATATACTTGCTGCTATTGTTCTCCTAGAAAAACATGACAGAAAAGGAATTACTCACCATAAGAAGACAAAATTATCAGAAAGCCCCTGAAATGCAGGAAGCAGGCATTATGGAAATAGGGTCTCTTTTAGAGGCAACAGGGATTCTAATTCCATGGAAGACAGTGGAGAAGAAGGGGAGCCATGGTTGACTCTTGGAGTCACAGTATGAGAATGACTTGCTAACCCTGTGCTCAGTTGGTCAGGGTTGATGATGAATGATAAAGACACAAAGGACTTAAAGTTCTTTGAAGCACAGCTGCTACAAAGAAACACGAATACAGGCTTCTAACCACCCTGGAAGTCTTATTTTATTTATACATTCAATCACTTCCTGAACAAAAAAAATATGACAATCCACTGTATTTCATGGAATTAGAATTCCAGATGCCTCTAAAAGAGACCCTATTTCCATAACTCCTGCTTCCTGTGTATTTCAGGGTCTTTCTGATAATTTTGTCTACTTATGGTGAGTAATTCCTTTTCTGTCATGTTTTTTCCTAAGAGAGCAGTAGTACCAAGTATGTAAGTTTAATCTATATAGTGAAACAAGGCCATCTACCATTCAGTCATCAGCCACACCCTCATAAGAACTGATGGAGACCTTTTGGGTTGGTTTTGATTTGGGGGTATTTTTGTTGCTGGTCCTGGAACTTGAACTCTGGGCCTGGGCACTACCCCTGAATGCCTTTTTCTGAAGGCTAGCACTCTAGCACTTGAGCCATTGGGCTACTTCCAGCTTTTTCTGTGGTAAATTAGAGATAATGTAAGAGTCCATGGACTTTAATGCACAGGCTGATTTCAAACCTCAATCCTCAGATCTCAGCCTCCTGAGTAGCTAGGATTGCAGTCCTAAACCACTGGTATCCAGCTTTCTTTGAGTCTTTTCATCTGAAATTAAAATAGTTTTCTGTAATGGTTAATTATACTCATTTATTATTATCTTTGGTGGAAAACCATATTCAGATGTGGATGCAAGACATTCAAATCACTCATGTTTCTAGTAGCTATAGAAAATAGGAGAATATAAGCTGGGGTAGAATGTGTCATATCCATGTTCTCTGACAGGGAAAAGGAGATTAATTTGCCATCTTGTTGAAGCCAAGAGATGCATAACTTATAGTACTGTGAAAACACATTTGGGAACAGAAGTGGGCAGTGTTCTCTGACTTTAGTCTTCCATTATTTCCAAATGAAGCAGGAAGGTAGGTGTGATGAGTCAGCTTAGTTTGCTCAAAGAGGTAGCCTCTCTCGGTAGCTGAGCAAAGGGACATAGAAAACCTTCAATGCTATGGATGTCTGGAGTATATAGAAGTGTTCCCATTGGTGCAGGTCTATGCAGGATACTAGAATGGTGTGGATATGCCATTGTACATCTGTCAAAGTTTATCCCACCAAGAAAACGTCAGCATGAACTATGTACTTGGGATGATACTGATCTATCAGTACAGGCTCAGTTATGACCATTTTACTGCCCTAGTGTAAGATGATAATTGGGGAGAGGTTGTGGGTATTATGTGGGTACAGTACATTTAGGAATTCTCTGTACTCTCTCCCCCATTTTTCTGAGAACCTAACATCGTTCTTTACAAAGTTAATTTGGTGCCCTACTGGCTACAAATAAGGTCCTCCTCCCCTGCTTCTTTCTCCTGCTCCTCCTCTTCCTTTATAGCCTTCTTCTCTTTTCTTTTTGAGACAAAGTCTTATACCAGACATACCTCCAGTTCTTAATCTTTCAGCCTCAACCTCCTTGCTGTCAGAATTGCAGGCCTTTAACACAACACTGACTTCTTTTTGTTAATTTCTATAAGCTTGCGTGACAGTGGTGCTTACCTTTGTTAGTATTTCTTAACAAATGAAAGTGAGAAAGGGCTGAGTGTGTGGGTACATGCCTATAGTCCTAGGTGAAAAGGAAGATTGCTGTCCCTGGGCAAAAACATGAGACTCTATTTTTTTTTCGAATTACCAGAATTGTAAAGACCTGAAAGCATAACTCAAGTTGTACACTGCCTGCCTAGCAGGCACAAGACCATGAGTTCAAACCCCAGGAACACCATTAAAAAAAAGAAAAAAAGGAAAGGTAGAGAAGATAGAATATAGTAGAGCCAATTCTTCTTTGAGCTTATAGCTCCAAACCCCAAGCTTTATGCTGTATATTCTCTTTTCAATCTCAGACATCCCCAGTTAGTGAAGAAATATCAACTTGCAACCACCTAGTCCCTCTATCAGAAATTACACCACTCTGTCTATAGCTATATATATCATGGAAAATGATGCCTAACTTTCCCTGTCAGGATAAAACCGCTTTTTAAGTCATTCTCCCTTAAATGATGAGAACCCACCAAAACAACAACTTACTCTAGGTGACAGCAAAAAGGCATTTATGGATGGCCAAATCTTCATCCTGCCACACTAACCTCTGTTAATGAAAAAATATTAGATAAATAAATAAAGAACCCACTGAAATACTACCCACATAGGGCTCTGACAGCTGTTTTTGTCTCCCAAGATGAACAGAGGCAAGATGTGAAGATCCTCAGGCGAGCAGCTACTTTTCTTGTCAGTCCTACATTTCCACTTCCATCTATCTCAATGTAGATGAAGTACGAAGTTTGAGTATATTAAATTTAACCATAAGCGTCTTTCAGACATTCCTACATGTCAGACACAGTTGTCAGTATTTGCCATAGAGGAAATCATTTACTCATTATGACTCCATGATGGATTGTATATTTTCTGCCATTATATAGGAGAATGACATGGAGGCCCTAACAAATTCAGATTTTCTGCCCATATGCACCTAAGCCCAGCAAAATTCATAAATTACTTAAATTCTAAATTCTACATGCTTATCCACTATGACCTAACTTAATCTCTATAGTAATCCTGTACTGTACTTTAGGACATGTTGTCTCCCTGGAATCCTAGAAAAAGTTGAAATGTTTGTCAACTGTGAGTGAGGCTCTGTCATCTGGTGATTCCAATGATGTTACAAAATCAGGATGATGCAAACACATGTCTTTTGAAAATATTCAACCTTCCTCTCTTCTCATTTTTTCCTGAATATTAAAATGAAGTATTTCTAATTCTCTAGAGGAGGAAGAACTCTGAACTTTTCTTTGGTGAGCCCCAAGACTCTGTTAGCCTGTATCATTGAATGCAACACAACTCAAGTGAGGAATAGAAGTTATTTCTATGCTCATATAAATTTGGAAAGGACTAGATGAGACCAAATAACACAAAGCACTGTTCTGCACCAACTTTATTGGCATGTTCTAAGACTACAATAGGTAAATTCAACTGGGGCAAAATGGCTCTCTAGCTATTCAGAAGGCTCACATCTGAAGACAGGACAAGATAGTCCATGAGTCTCTTATGTCTGATTAACTACCAAAAGCTGGAAGAGAATAGTAGCTCAAGTGGTAGAGCGCTAGCCTTGAGGAAAAAGTTCAGGGTCAGGGCTCAGGCCCTGAGTTTATGCCCCAACACTAGTACCAAAAATAATAATAATTCAGCATTGAACAAAAAATGTAGCTCTTTGATTTCCTTCCACATGGCATCAGAACTATTAAACTCTTCTCCAAGTTGGGCTAATATAGACACAAAATTTTCTAGCCTCAAAAATGTTATAGATAGCCCAGAACCAATGGCTCACACCTGTAATTTAAGCTACTCAGGAGCCTGAGAGCTAAAGACAGAAGACTGAAGACAATGCAGGCAAGAAAGTCCATCTCCAAACAGGACTGGCACCAAAAGCAACACAAAACAAAACCCTGTATATGAGGAGGGAGGGAGGGTGAGTCAGAGAGACAGACAGACAGACAGAGACAGAGACAGAGACAGAGAGACAGAGAAAGAGACAGAGAGAGAAGTAAGAAAGAGTCACAGAGGACAGAGGAAGTGAATCTGATGAAAGTGTACTATGCATGAGTGAAAATATCACAAGGAATCCCATTTGTGAAATCAGTACAGTATACTACTTTTTTTTAAACTCCCTACTAACAAAGCATTACCAGGAAGAAGAGCTAATCCTAATTCTGGCAGTGACACTTCAACCATAGCCACATCAGTTTAGAGGTTTCTAATATCTTTCCTATTGCAACGACAGTGTTGAACAATCTTACTTCTGAGCTTAGCTTCACTCATGGAGTCGAGACTTTGCAAAGTGACACTAAACATTCTCCTACCACCCCAATCTGTTGACATTCAATGTGCCAGTCCTTGCTGACCTTCTAGTCATGGTCAGGCAGGCCACATACTGCAATGCCACTGTGTCTCCAAGCAGGATGTCTGGTGTCCTTTTCCTTTATTCAAATCAAAGTCACTCCTTTCTTCCTTTCACTGAATACTTATGAAATGTCTAAGCGATGTGAGATATGTCAAGTATTATTTATACACTAGAAAGCAAACTAAAGTTTCTCTAGAAAAATTCACCACTTTGTAAGAGAGAGAGAGACATGCATTAGGTAATTTCATTTGAAGTGAAGATTTTTAAAAAATGACTTTGAAGTCGATTTGCATTTCAATTGTAACACTCTAATGACATCTACGTACCACAATGACAAATCACATTTTTATTTTCCGCTTTGTTTTTCAGTGTTTGGCTAAATTTCTGTGTTAAGAATGTCAGTGATTTATTAGGTAAAATAGCATCATCTATCCAAGTCCTCTCACTCAGTTATAATTAGGAACAAGAAATTCTGGTAAGGGCTGTGGTGGGAGCGGGTGATGTGACTTTAGTGGTAGAGTGACTACCTGGTAAGAACAAGGGCGTAATTTCAAACCCCAGTACAGAAAGAAGAAGAGAAAAGAAAGGGGTGCTGAGAGGATAAGCAGGGAGAGGAGGAAAGAAGAAGGAGGAGGAGGAGGAAGAGAGGGAAGGGGGAGAGGAAGAAGTGGAGAAGGAGAATGAGGTAGTAGAAGAGGAGGTCTGTTGTGTTATGGTTTGTACAAAAGAGTAACTACAGCTAAGATAATGTACTGTATATTTTAGAAAGCTGGTGGCTGATGACTGTAATCCTGGTAACTCAAGAGGCTGAGATCTGAGGATCAAAGCTCAAATCCAGTTCACGCAGGAAAGTTTGCGAGACTCTTATCTCCAATTACCTACCCCAAAACACTGGAAGTGGAGCTGTGGGCTCAAGTGGTACAGTGATAGACTTCAGAAAAACAAGCAAACAAACAAACAAAAAGCTCAGGGCCAGTGACCAGACCCTGAGTTCAGGCCCCAGGATTAACACAAACCAAAAATAAATAAATAAATAAATAAGCTAGAAGAAAGGCTTCTGGAAGCATTCACTATAAAGGAATAATAAGTGAAGTGTGTTTAGCCTAATCTAACCACTATATACTGGACACATTTATTGAAGCTTAGGGTGGCGCTCTATAATTACTGTGATTTTTATATTGTTTAGGACCCACTAGAACTGTAATCTTTGGAAACTAGAGACATAACTCAAAGTAGTAGTGTTTTTTTTTTTTGCCAGTCCTGGGCTTGAGCTCAGGGCCTGAGCACTGTCCTTGGACTTTCTCAAGGCTAGAGCTCTACCACTTGAGCCTCAGCACCACTTCCAGCGTTTTTCTACATATGTGGTACCGAGGAATCGAACCCGGGTCTTCATGCATGCTAGGCAAGCACTTTAACCACTAGGCCAAACTCCCGGCCCAAGTAGTGTTTATTGTATAAAAAAAACAAAACATTGAATGGAGAAGTAGTGAAGTCTGAGGAATAAAAGACTGGGATCTCCTACGATGTCCAATCTATCTGATCCAAGAAGACACACTCAGTCATCAGGGCAATAGTTTGTGCTGACATTGTTCTAAACTATCTCCAGACCATTTGTCTTGCCTATCACGGAGTTGATAGCATCTGTGGAAGTGATGAATAGCAGACCAATTATGAGCAATAGGAAACATCAGTTATAACTCCAGGGAGAAGAGGCAGCCATATCAGTAGCTTCATCCATCTCACTGTGAGTCATCTTCCCAAGGCATCTTGCCCCGTGACCTTGAACTGCCAAGGGCTTCTCAGTTTTGGACAAATCCAAGTTCTTGAGAGCTGATGGCTCCTCCTCCTAGCCTGCCTCCCACAAGGCGTTGTTCCTGGCCCATTAAATTCTGGAAGAGAAAATCTGGAAAGAGCTCACATACTTTTCCTAAGGGAAGCCTGTAGCCAAGGATCACAACCCCACCCCACAGACAAGAGCTGTCTTCTAAGGCCTGGTATTCTCTTGTCAACAGACGGGCACTCCCCTCATTTGTGGTGAGAGAACTGAACATGAGAGGCAATGGTAAGGAAGTCTCAAATTGAAGTATTTGTCTAAGACTATGGAGTGTACGTGGCTTAATGTTAGCTTAAGTTAATGGCAGGTTCCTGAATAAAGAACTACAAATTTCCCTTGTGTGGTCACTGGTGATGTCACTTTTTCAGTATGCCCCTGTTTCTATAGGGAATATCTGGGGTAGCAAGCCTTTCTTGATGGAGCTTTCATGCTCAGGATAGTGAACTGGAGTGAGGGAAGAAAACTCAAGAGGATAGGAGGGGACACAGTTAGACTAGATGCACAGTGAACTTGCCATGGTCTTGGGTAAAGTCTTGAAAATTTGGATGAGGGAGTTTGTGAGAGTCTTATTAAATGAGCCATAAATCCATCTCTGTTACTTTTATTTTTTGTGGGTCATTGAGCTTGAACTTGTCCTGGGCCCTGTCCCTGAGCTCTTCAATTCAAGGCTACTGCCTTACCCTTGAGCCAAACCCCACTTCTTATTTTTCTAGAGGTTAATTGGAGATGAGTCTCGGGCGCTTTTATGCCTGGGCTGGCTTTGAACCTTGATCCTCAGATTTCAGCCTCCTGAGTAGCTAGGATTACAGGCATGAGTCACTGTGCCTGGAAAATCCATCTCTTTCAGGCTCTCTCTCTAGATAGTATATAGATGATACACATATGGGTGATATACATATAGATATACTTACATTTGAACATAGGGCCTTGTGTTTGCAAGGCAACTTCTCTACCACTTGACCCATACCTTAGCCTTTTTTGCTTTCACTGAGTCTTACATTTTTGCCCAGGGCTGGTCTTGGATCATGATCTTCCTACCTGTTCTCCCCACATAGCTGGTATTATAGGTATGAACTATCACTCCTGGATCTTTCTTTTTTTCTTGCCCAGGCTGGCCTCAAATCATATTCTTCCTATCTAAGCAAATGAGATTATAAGTTAAGACACTGAACACCTAGAATCTTTATGCTAATGAGAAGTATAAGATACTTTACTCAGAATAAGATATCACACAAGCTAGAGGGGAACAAGAAAGAGGTTAGGAGGGTAGTCACTGGAATCATATTCTTGGTTTCAGATCTTAGAACAGTCACTGAGCAAGTTAGTAGCAGGTACAATTGCTCTGCTTGTTAAAACGCTTTACTTTCAGGCGGAGCTCTGTGGCTCACACCTATAACCCTAGCTACTCAGGAGGCTGAGATCTGAGGAATGTGGTTCAAAGCCAGCCTGGGCATTAAAGGCCTTGAGACGCTTATCTCCAATTAACCACTGGAAAAACAGAAGTGGTGCTATGGCTCAAGAGGTAGGTTGGTAGCCTTGAGCTGAAGAGCTCAGGGACAGCGCCCAGGCCCAGAGTCCAAATCCCATGACTGACCAAAAAAAAAAGTTTGCCTGGGCTTTCTAGTGAAACTGTTTTTTCACAAGAAAACTAAAATGAGGTATGCCTTTTGGAAGGTGATAAACTTACCAGCACTCTGCCCTTGTGAATGGAAGTATTACCTTTATAACAGGGCTCAGGGGGAGACTTTTCCGTCCCTTGTATCACATTACGACAGAACTCCTCATCTCCTGAAGATACAGCAACTCTCTGTGGCACTCAATAGACACCTTTCTTGTCTTACCCCAATGTTGAAATTCTTAAGGCTCTCAGGACCATGAGAAAATGACATGAAATTTGGAAAGCTAATCCTATAAGGAACATTGCTAAATTTGTTTTACTCATGATAAAACAAAACTTTAGAAACTGAAATGTCCAACTATGTCCACCAACACACCAAGTTTTTGTATCAAAGCTGATATCAGACCCTTTTCTTTTCTAGCAAATCAATACCTACGACTTGCTCATAGATCATTGATGGATAGCAACTGATTACAAAATAAATAAATAAATAAGGCTTGTCACTGGTGGCTCACAAGTATAATCCTAGCTACAATGGAGGCTATGATCTGAGGATTGAAGTTCAAGGCCAGCTGGAGCAGGAAAGTCCCTGAGACTCTTATCTCCAAGAAAACTCTCACCACCAGAAAACTGAAAGTGGCCCTGTGGCTCAAAGTGGTAGAGCATCAGCCTCGAGTGAAAAAGCTCAGAGACAGTACCCAGGTCCTGAGTTCAAGTCCCATTCTCTACTGAAAAGGTGGAAAATGTGTAAGACCATATTGTAAATCAGCATAAGGAGGCTCCAGTACTAGGAAAACTGGTGACTAGGGGTTTCTGAATAGCTCTTTCTGGGAGTATTCAAACACAAGCTCTTTCAAGACAGGAAATAAGAACTGATGGATAAACAATAGAGGCCTAGATAATCCTTTCTAAACTTTCCTTCCATATATACAATTTTGTGATCACAGAACATAACACAATATAGAAAAAGAGAGAGATGGAAAAGATGAGGAAAAGAGAAACAAGTTCTGTCCTTGGCATGCATTATGTTTCAGGCACAAGGCTCAGCATGGCATTGCCCAAGTCCTTTAATACAGTAATATCAGAAATTATGAATTACCCTTACTAACTTCACAACATCAGATCTGAGAGAATTACGCTCCAGACTTCCTTGCCAAAAGTCACATGGGAAAAAGAGAACAATCAGAACAGGATGACAGATTGGACCTGCATCAAAGATGAACGAACTCTGAACTACAAGAGGAGAAAGCTTAACTTCTTCTATTTAACTTGGTGTACAAGTATTTTACTACTGGTTTTGGTGGGTTACCAAAGAATAATAAAAATTTTAATTTAGTTACAGGTGACTCTCACCTCTAATTCTAACTACTCAGGAAGCTGAGAGCAAAAGAATCATGGATTGAGGCCAGCCTATGCAAGAAAACTCATGAGATATTATCTATAAAGCAACAGGCAGAAAAATCATGGATGGAAGACTGAATCAAGTCCCTGAGGTTCAAACCTTAGATATATGGGCAAGCCCTTAGGCTTAAATATCAATATATAAGAAATACATTACTATGTGAAGTTATTTCTTTTATCTTTCCCCCTATGGTTTATCCCCTGTTGTTACTGTACCTGATTTTTGTATCTAGTGTATTGTATATATCTTTATTTGAATTGGGGAAGGGAAAGGAAACAACACAATGGTGAGACAAAGTACAGAGGCTGAAACAATGCAACAGCAAAACTCAGAAGACATTATGTTGGAAATTAACTTTACAATCCTAGGGGGGGGTGATGGGGGGAGAAAGAGTGAGAGAAAAACATTGGCAGGGGGTAACAAGGCTCAACACAAAATGTACCACTATTTTACATATCAATAAAATTAAATTTTAAAAAAGAAATACATGCCAGAGAGGTATGCTTAAATGGCACAGTAGATATGCAATCTGAGAGTCAAGGCTATGAGAAATTCTAATGGAGAAATAATTTAGTATCTTAGTGATGTTCCCCCAATAAACAGAGAGGGATAAAAGGAGGAAAGAGAGATAGAGACAGGGAGAGAGAATATGGAGATTAATAGAGACTCACTTAACTACCAGCTACTCATTTAAATCTTATTTCAATCCCAATTCAAATAAACTCACTGGACCCAAAGACATAGCATAATCTGGTAAGATGAACAATGACTGGATTTGATAATATCAGAGCATTATGGCCAATCTGGGAAAACTGATAGTGGTATTGAGGCTACTTTTGGGGTTTATTTTGTAGTGATGTAGAATTAATGCAATGTACAGAAATCCCCAGTATTTGAGACTTTTTTCTAACATTATCACAACAATGGGGAAAGCAGATGAAAGAGCAAGTGATGTGCCCTTGGACTGAGCTAATCATTACTGAAAGTAAGGAATGGTTACATGGAGGTTATCTTTCAATCCATTATGTTTCCCAAAGAAAATTAATTTCAGAGTGGATTAGCAGATCCTGGAATTTAACAGATGACATCATTTTGAGACAAAGCTAGAAATAAAGTGGGTGGGGGTGGGAATGCTTGGTTCAAGGGAAAGTTCCATCCTTTATGGTCTTCTCCTCCTCTCAGGGTATAAGTTTAAAGTCTGGAACCCTTCTGTTCCAGGATGCAAAGAATAATGTGACTGTTGACCAGTCAGGGCACTGCACAGATTGACCATTGATCATTTGTGGATTGATACACACACACACACACACACACACACACACACACACACACACACACACACACACAGTTTTTAACTACACACGTCTGGTAAGTTGTAAGGCACATCTGGAATGAGTTATTTTCTTCTACTTAGATGAGAAAGAGAGAGGGGAGAGAGGGAGGGAGGGAGAGAGAGAGGGGGGAGGGAGAATATTAGATGTTAGATGTTTGGTGCATTCTTGCTGGCCCCTAACATCACTGCTGATTGAAGTTATCTGATGACCCAAAAGAGCCCCTGAGGAACAAGGGTAAGCTCTAGCATGCTGAAGCCTGCAGTTCACTCTGTTCCTGGGATCCCATCACTGTCCTGACTGGGGAAGTCTCTGAATGACACCTTCAGATAAATGATGAAGGTGTGATAAATGAATAGACATGGGACAGCTGGAAGAGGGATTCTGGCTCAGGCATTTGCAACCCTCAGGGGCCTTAAGGGGGTGGTTCTTCATACTTCTATGCCTAAGTTGTCTTATCTGTAATAATAGTTTCATAGCCCTTTGAGAGGATTATAGGAGTCAGTATATACAAAAATACCAGGTAAGGATACTAGTGTACTACCTGGCCTTTGTTTTTTGTTGTTGTTAGTCTTATAATTTTTTTATTGTTATTAATAAAAGGGTTACATGATATTTGCCAGATAGAAGGTGCATTAATTCACATACATTGATACACTTTCACATGTCTTGGTCCCCATTACCCTCCCCCCACCCCCATCTTGTTTTCCCCCTTCCCTATCCAATTTCAAATAACCAAATATAAATATATCCAATATATCAGATAACAAAGTGAGATACTGTAACAATATGAGATAACCAAGGGACAGCAAAAGAGCTGAGAGATAACATAGTACCTTAAGAACAACAATCATTCATTATATGGCTTTTGTTTCTATATCCTAGAGGTCCTTTCAATTAGCGTCATACTATATGGCCTTATGAATCAAGGTTTTGCTCTATTGCAAATCTCTGCTAGGAGAGCCCAAGGTTTCTACTGATAGGACAAATGAGGGAAACCATTGAGCCTAAGTTCCTTTGAGTCTGACTTACTTCTAAGTCTTTCCATTTCCTAACAAATGGGGCGATGTCATTCTTTCTGACAGCAGCATTTGTTTTATTCATCATTCATTAATTCTGATTTTATATACATCTATTGAATTCTATTATGTTTTGGGAAATACATTATAATATGCAGAATATAAATTGGTTTTGTCTCTAATTCCATGAAATCTAATTCCATGAATTCCATCATCATCTAGTGATGAGCAGTGGTCACTGGGAAAGCCATTTAAAAGCTGGAAATGTTCAAGCACAAACTCCAAAGGATACAAAGGAATCAAGAAATACATTAGGATTCAGGCACCCGTGGCTCATACCTGTCACCCTAACTACCAAGGAGGCAGAGACATGGAGGATTACAGTTACCAACCGAACAGAAAAGTCCATGGGATTCTACTACAATTAACCAGGAAAATGCTGGACTGGAGGAATGGCTTAAGTGGTAGAGTAGCAGCTGAGCAAGCAAGGGCCTGAGTTCAAACCCTAGCACTGAAGGGAAAAGGAAGAGAGAGAGAAAGAGAGAGGAGAGGGCAAGCATTGGATCTATTGCATATATAACCCCCTTCTATTCCTGAGGGCACCTGCTCTTTCTTCCTTACAAGCTGTTCTATGAACCTAAAATGAAACACAGCAGAAGGTCCACAGATACTAATGAAACAACTACAGGAAATAAAATCAAAACTAGATGGGAAGGAAGGAAGGAAAAAAGGAAGAAAGGATGAAAATAAAAGGAGTATGAGAGGAAGGGAAGAAGGAAGGAGGGAAGGAGAAATGCAAGGAACATAGAAAAATGCACTAGCAAAGTCTGTTTAACAGGATAAAGCACAGTGTTTCTAGACAAGGGAAGTTCACTGTAAAACGAGCACAGAAATAAAGAAAGGAGTCTAAGATGAGTTGTAAGACATTAGAAGGGCCTACTTCAAGCAGCCCCTTATAAGTCATGGAAATGCCCTTGGTCTTCATTTCTAATGGCTATTGGACTAATAAACCATGTGTTTGCTGCTTTCGTTTAATATTGTAGTGGTGCTGGTATTTGATCTCAGAACCTTATAATAGGCAAATGTTCTACCACTTAAGTCATTCACTCAGCCCTTTTTGTTCTATGTTGCAGGTGGTGTCCTTCACTTTTGCTTAGGTCACATCAAACTGTGATTTCCCGATCTCTACCTCCCCTAGAACTACAACATGGGTGTATGTCACCATTATCTGCACTGGGAAATTCTTAAGAAGATAAATCCACAAGATTTCTTCATTGGGTGTATGAGAGCTGATGGGTGCAGGTTGGAAAGAAAGAAATATATGAAGCATATCCCCTGGATTTCAGGGTTATACAAACTAAGACAGAAAAAGGTCAAAAGAGCAAGACCTTTCAGGGTAGAGTGGTTTGTAAAGGACACAAATGGGGACATATTATAGCATCTCTACTGAATGATGAGGGCCAAGTCTAAAGTGAATGGGATGAGTCAATGCAGCAGATGTAAGCAAATTTCAAAAAATCTGGCCATTAGTACATAAAAGGAAGATGAAATTCTTACAATTCTTAAGAATTAATTCATGGTGTCTTTAGTACACATTAAACTTGCATTCATCAAACTTTATGTTAAAAGTTGAAAGGGATGTGCATCTGATCTTTTTTTTTAATTTTTTTATTGTAATTAGTAAAAGGGTTACATGATATTTGCCAGATAGAAGGTGCATTAATTCACATACATTGATACCCTTTCACATGTCTTGGTACCCATTTCCCTCCCCCCTGTGCATCTGATCTTATCAAATAATATTAATAGAAATGAACTCCAGAAAACGGAAACAAGAAGGTTTTTTTTCTTTGTTACTGGTTTTCTTTTCTTTTCTTTTGCCAGTCCTGGGGCTTGACCTCAGGGACTGGGCACTGTCCTTGAGATTTCTCAAGGCTAGTGCTCTATCACTTGAGACACAGCACCACTTCTGGGTTTTTTGTCTGTATGTGGTATCATGGAATCAAACCCAGGGCTTCATGCATGCTAGGAGAGCACTCTAGCACTATACCATGCTCCTGGCCTTCTTTTCTTTTCTTTTTATGTTGTTTATCTGTCTTTGAGAGAGTTGGAAGCACGGAAATGAAGGGACAAAGGATGAGCAAATGCAGCAGTGGTATTCACTAGGCAGAGTTGAGAATGAACTCTACAACTTGTGGGTAAGGACAGGGAAAAAAAACCCTCAAAAACAGCAAGGAAAGATGGGGACATTGTCCAAAAAAAAATGAACTCTCTACCTAACTTATGTAACAGTAACAGCTCTATGTATCTCATTTATCATAACAATATAAAATAGTAAAAAGGTGGAAGGGGAAATCACTGGCACCAAGTACACAGTAAAATAAGAAAAAGTCAAGTACTCAAGTCAAACCCTGATTGTACCAGCTTCAATTTGTAGAACTTTGAGGCAAGTGATTTAATTTCCCCAGGCTTCCATTTTCACATTGGATAATGATAACACACAGAGTGTGAGGTTGACGACAAGGATCAGTGAGCTAAGTACATAAAGTGCTTTGGCTGAGCTCTTGGCACTATCTCAGTGCTTAGCAAATACTTGCTATCATCAAAAGTACCACAGAACACATCCTGCCACTTCCTCTCTTCTTTCATTTAATAACTGGGTTCAATGTCCTATAAAAACAATCCTCTACTCTAGACTGGGCATGGTGGTACATACAAATATTCTCAGCACTCCAGAGGCTGAAGCTGGAGGTGAGTTTGAGGTGAGCTGAGATTCGTAGCAAGACCTTATAGACAAAAAGAAAAGGAAGAAAGAGAGACAGACAGAGACAGAGAGACAGACAGAGAGAGAGACAGAGAAAGAGAGGCAGAAACAGAGACAGTGCAAGAAAAGAAAGAAAAAGAAAAGAAGGAAGAAAGGGAAGGAAGGAAGGGAGGGAGGGAGGGAGGCAGGGAGGCAGGGAGAATGGAAGAAAGGGAAGAAAAACTACATGGGCTGGAATACTAGTTCAAGTAATAGAACAAAACTGCACAAATGTGTGCGTTCACTGTAACTATACTGTACATGTATGCCTTCCATATCTTCCTGGATTTAGTAGTCTGATCCCAGGAAAGGGCTGTGTTTTCCAGTTTCGCAAGTAGGCAAGCCCAATAGTGAGTTCCTGTTTTCTAATTGACCATGAGTGTGTTGAGTAATGTGTGGATTATTTCTTCTTGCTTTCTTTGATCTTCTCTGTTGCCAAGGGTTTCCTGCCAGTCTGATTCCCAGCTTCCTCACTTCCTCCTCAGAATGTACCATGGCGGACAGGAAGTGGTCCACACCAACAGAGACAATTTAAGATAGATTAGAAGTGCTTAACTTTCTTAATCCCCACCCAAGGAACATCCCAAAGGAAGTTCAAATGGGAAAGACTTGTA